>NW_006921623.1:15137375-15175990 GCF_000298275.1 Orycteropus afer afer | reverse complement strand
GGGTTTGAACCGCCAGCCTTCTGGTTAGCAGTCAAGTGCTTTTAGCCACTATGCTACCAGAGGGACAGAGTAAAACTGACCCTTAGAGTTTCACGGGCTGTAGTCTTTATGGGAGCAAGTAACCTGATCTTTTCTTCCAGGAAGCAGTTGGTAGGTTTGTACCACTGACCTTTTGGGTGCAGCTGAGTGCTTAACCACTGCACCACCAGGACTCTTGGATGTTACAATAAACCTGTTACTCATTGAGTTGATTTTGATTCATAGTGATCCTATAAGACAAAGTGAATTGCCGCTTAAGATTTCTGAGGTTGTAGTCTTTATGGAAGCAGACCAGGGCTCCTTGGATATTATAATACACAGTGTGAAATAAATCAGTGTTCCTCAAACTTCAATATGGTTGCAAACTACCTCTTAAATGCAAATTTTTATTCAGTTGGTACCTGAGGTGAGGACTGAATAGTTTGTATTTCTAACAAGTACCCAGGTGATACCAAGCTGGTGAGATATGAATCACACTTAGAACAAACTGTGTCAGAAACTGCAGTTCCCTACCCAGGAAGCCTTCTGTTCTCAGAAGTGGAACCAATAGCAGACCCTTCTGGCTCATGCTTCCAGGACAATTACTAATCTTAAGCAGAAGATATTTAAACAATTTTAGTTTAATATTTAGAAGATTCAGTTTCCAGTTAATACAGAACATTTTTAAATTATAAAAAAATAATATATTCCCATAAAAGATAATTTTTAAAATCAAGGAAGGAAGAATATTTTTATTATCCAGAGTCCCATCACCCAAAGATATACACTACTAACATCTGCATCTTTTTCCTTCAATCTCCTTTCTCTGCAAAGATTCTATTTTACATATTTGAAATTATAATGTATACCTCAATTTTTATTTAACATTTATATATGTTCATTCTCTTCAAATAAAAATAATGATTCCCTCTTGGGTTTATTCACTCTTGCCAAATTGGTGGGCAAAATGACTTTGGGCTTGACTTTAGGCTTGGCCTAGTGACTTAATTTGGTCATAGTGATATTAGTAGACATGATACAAACAGAGGTTTAGAATGTGCTAATGTTTGATCCAGTTCTCTTGCAATGTGGTTTTTGTTTTTTCAGTGCATTTTATTGAAATATAATGTATGTATAGTGAAATACACAAAACTAAAATGACATGGTCCACACATTTCTTTTTTGCAGTGTTTCCTCCCCTCCCTTCCCACCCCACCCAAAAAACATTTCCTTCCACATATAAACCTTTCCTTGACTTTTCACAATAATGAACTAATACTATATTTGTCCTTCTGTGACTGACTTATTTCACTCAGCATAATGTCCTCCAAGTTCATCCATGTTATGCGGTGTTTTGCAGATTCTACATTATTCTTTAGTGTTGCACAGTATTCCATTGTGTGTATGTACTATAGTTTGATTATCCATTCTTCTGTTGATGGACACCTAGGTTGTTTCCATCTTTTTGCTATTGTAAATAGTACTGCAATGAACATGGATGTACATATATCTGTTCTTGTCCTGGCTCTCCCTTCTTTAGGACATGTACCTAGTAATGGGATTGCTGGGTCAAATGGTATTTCTAATTCTAGCTTTTTAAGAAATCACCATACTGTTTTCCACTGTGATTTTATCATTTTACTTGCAATATACTTTTCCATAATGAGAAGAGTGTCCCTCCACAATCTCCCCCCACACCCTGCAGCTGCTGGTCATACACTCAGTGCTCCAGAATGGTCATATTTGAAACACACCTGAGCCCAGCTCAAAACCAGGAGCTAAGCCCAACCAATGCTGAGCCAAACCCCAGCCTACCCACAGAAATGTGAGGAACAGATGTTTTATAGCTCCTGCCTCTGAGCTTTTGTTGTTGTTTGTTTGTTTGTTGTTATTAGCTACTGTTGAATCAGCCCTAGATTCATGGCAATGGGATCACACCATTGTGATCCATAGGGTTTTTATTGGTTGGTTTTCAGAAGTAGATTGTCCAGCCTTTATTCCTAATCCATCTTAGTCTGGAAGCTCTACTGAAACCTGTTCAGCATCGTAACACACAAGCTTCCGATGGCAGACAAGTAATGACTTTGCATGAGGTGCATTGGCAGGGAATAGAACCCAGATCTCCCACATGAAAGATGAGAATCATACAGCATTATTTTAGCAATAACTGAAAAAGATGGAAACTGGTACTAGAACTGGGAAGCTGCTATTACAAATCTCAAAATATAAGATATTGGTTTTGGAATGGGGAGCTAGCAAAAAGGAAATTGTTTAGGAGACTGGAAAATGTTAATCCATGTTGTTCAGCAGTGAAACGTGGTATAACTGCTACCTGCAGTAAATCGGAAGACAGAAAATGGATCTGATAAATGAGGGGTTGCTGCGTCCGGCAAAACCGCACAGGTCACGAAATGAAGTGACACGAAAGGATTAATGGTTTTCTTTTTTATTTAAAAGGAACAGGGGCCAGGCAGACACCCTGCATATTCTGTGAGAGCAACCCCTGATGCCTTTGTTCTACTTTATTTATATGTTTGTACATAATTACATCATTAGTCTTGGAATCCATACAATCAGCTTATTCTCTACAGAGTTAAAGTTTTACTATTCTACATCCTCAAGGACAACAGGTGGTCCTTAAAATAATCACAGAAGTCTCCTCAGGAATAAGGAATATAAACCTAGGCACAATGACCCAAAGTATGAAACATCCCAATAAGACAAAAACATGGACTACTGGAATAACATCTACTTTTAATACTTGATGTTTAGCCAATTAAGCATTAAACAGTGAATGAGACCTTGCCATCTCTTAAAGCAAACATTCAACCACAAGAGAGGCCTTGCCATCTCTTAACTCTAATTAGAACATGCGCCTTGCAATCATGTTTTTTTGGGGATCTTTTTCTTGGTCTCCAACATGGGGTGATGGACAAGCAGGTTTCAAGGCACAATGTTGGTAGGGTAAGTGGGTTGTTGCTAATTGCATTTGAAAAGACACCATAAAAATGAGTTCAAAGAAAATTTGAATTTTCAGTTCTGGCTTACAAATAGTCGACATATGGCAGGCAAAGGGTATGCCACTTCTCTTCAACTTTAGGATCAGCCATCAGACTTGCTTTGGCCAATAAAAAGTTAGCAGACATGAAATAAACAGATTCTCTAAATGTGTTGGTGAGATTGAACTTGCCCCTTGCACTCCAGGCATCTGATTTCAGAAGAAATTTCTCCTAGTACGTACCAAATGCCATCAGCCTGGCTTTCAAAATGAATATGGAGCTGCATCCCTGAACCCAAATCTACAGCCTACAGACAAGGCTAGCTTACCTGAAGACAAAAGCAGAGCCAAACCCCAGCTAACCTGTACATGCAAAATAAAATGTTGTACGCCCCCCAGGAGATTCCAACTCATAGAGACCTTCTAGGACAGAGTAGAATGACTCCATAGAGTTTTTGTGGCTTATCAACAGACTGTACAACTTTCTCCCACAGAGCGGCTGGTGGGTTCAAACTGCCACCCTTTTGGTTACCAGCCCAATACTTTAACTACTATGCCACCAGAGCTCCTCAGTTTTTGTGGTTGTTTATTGGGATAACAGCAGGTTAAGGCATGTATTTTTCCATGTCATTATATATTCTATAAGAACACTTTAGTAAATGCATCAATTCTGTTGAGTAGTTTCACTTAATCATTCTCTGCTTTATATAAAATTGATTGTCTTTTGTGTTAGATATGAAAAATATTACTGGCATTTATAGGGTTTGAAAAAAATCTTTTTATGTATTTTTGTATGTTCTTAACCATTTTTTGTTATGATTTCTTTTTCCCTTTACCTAAGTTAATATGTGTCTAACCTCTAGTTAGTAATTTACCCTCCCTTCCTCACCCACCTCTGGTAACCATCAAAGAATATATCTTTTTTAGTGTGTCAAACTCTTTTCTTGATTTTTTTACAATAGTGGTTTCATACAATATTTGTCCTTTTGTGGTTGACAAACCACTCAGCATAATGGCCTCTATGATCATCCATTTCATGAGATGTTTCACAGATTCATCATTATTCTTTAACATTGTAGTATTCCATTATATGTATGGACAATAGAATATAATATAATAGTTTCTCGATTGATGGGCAGTTAGGTTGTTTCCATCTTTTTGCTGCTGTGAATAGTGCTATGATTAACATGGATATGTATCTGTTTGTGTCATCATGGCTCTTATTTCTGTAGGATACATTCCTAGAGATTGGTTGGAGACTGGTGAGATTGCTAGATCATATGGTATTTCTATTTCCAGCTTTTTAAGGAAGCACCATAACATTTTCCACAGTGATTGTACTATTTTACAGTCCCACCAGCAGTGTATGAGGGCTCCAGGCTCTCCACACCCTCACCAGCATTTGTTGTTTTCTGTTTTTTTTGAACTTTGCTATTAGTGCTGCGGTGAAATGATATTTCATCATTATTTTGATTTTCATCTCGGGAGCTCTGGTGGCATAGTGCCTAAGGCATTTGACTGCTAACCAGAAGGCTGGTGGTTCAAATCCACCAGCCACTCCTCTGAAGAAAGACTGAGCAATCTACTTCCGTAGAGATGCTGCCTTGGAAACCCAAGGAGGGGTCACTATGAGTCGGAATCAACTCCATGGCAGTGAGTTTTTTTCTTTTTAATGGCTAATGATCATGAGCATTTCTTCATGTGCTTGTTAGCTGCCTGAATGTCTTTGGTGAAATGTCTGTTCATGTCCTCAGACTATTTTTAAATTGGATTATTTGTCTTTTTGTTGTTAAGGTGTTGAAGTTTTCTATTAATTCTATCCCCTTCTCCTATATGTTGTTGCCAAAAAAAAATTA
This sequence comes from Orycteropus afer afer, assembly GCF_000298275.1. Taxonomy (NCBI): domain Eukaryota; kingdom Metazoa; phylum Chordata; class Mammalia; order Tubulidentata; family Orycteropodidae; genus Orycteropus; species Orycteropus afer. The sequence continues at coordinate 15,171,118 of NW_006921623.1, read as the reverse complement.
TCCCAATCTGTGGGTTCTGTTCTTACTCTTTTGGTGAATTCTTTTGATGTGCATAAGTGTGTAATTTTTAGGAGGTCATCTGTTTTGTCTTCTGGTGTTTGTGTCTTTTCAGTTATATTTGATAGTGTATTTATGCCCTGAATTAGTGCCCCTAAATTTGTCCCTTTTCACCATATTTATTCAATCTATATGCTGAGCAAATAATCTGAGAGGCTGAATCATAGGATGAACTTGGCATCGCGACTGGAGGAAGACTCATTAATGAGTTGTGATATGCAGATGACCCTACCTTGCTTGCTGAAAGTGAAGATGACTTGAAGCACTTACTGATGAAGATCAAAGATTACAGTCTTCAGTGTGGATTACACCTCAACATGAAGAAAACAAAAATCCTCACAACTGGACCAATAAGCAACATCATGATAAAAGTTATCAGGGTTTTTGTTTTACTTGGATCTATAGTCAATGACCGGGAGCTCTGGTAGCATAGTGGCTAAGGCACTTGACTGCTAACCAGAAGGCTGGTGGTTCAAACCCACCAGTCACTCCTCAGAAGGAAGATGGGGCAATCTACTTCCGTAGTGATACTGCCTTGGAAACCCAAGGAGGGGTCGCTATGAGTCGGGTCCGACTCGATGGCACATAACAACAACAACAACATAGTCAATGACCATGTGAGCAGCAGTCAGGAAATAAGATGTTGTATTGCACTGGGGAAATCTGCTGGAAAAGACCTCTGTAAAGTGTTAAGAAGCAAAGATGTCTCTTTGAAGAATAAAGTGTGCCTGACCCAAGCTGTGGTATTTTCAATCAATTCATATGCATATGAAAGTTGGACAATGAATAAGGAAGACTGAAGGAGAGTTGATGACTTTGAACTGTCTGTGGTACTGGCAAATAATGTTGAAAATACCATGGCCTGCCAGAAGAACAAACAAATCTGTCTTGGAAGAAGTACAGCCTTGGAAGTGAGAATGGCCAGACTGCATCTCACCTACTTTGGTCATGTTGTCAGAAAGAACCATTCCCTGGAGAAGGATATCATGCTTGGTAAAATAAAGGGACAGTCAAGAAAGAGAAGACCCTCAGTGAGATGGACTGACAACAGTGGCTGTACTGATGGGCTCAAGCATAAAGCATGGATTGTGAGGATGGCAGTGTTTCATTCTGTTGTACATAAGGTTGCCATGAGTTGGAGCCGCTCAACAGCACCTAACAACAACAACAACAAGTTTGCCCCTTTTTTCTCTTTGATGGTTTTTATGGTTTTAGGTTTTATGTTCAGGTCTTTGATCCAACTTGAGTTCATTTTTGTATATGGTGTGAGATGTGGGTCCTGTTTCATTTTTCTGTAAATGGATATCCAGTTTTGCCAATACCATTTATTAAAGAGACTATCTCTTCCCCATTTAATGAGTTTTGGCCCTTTGTCAAGGATCAGCTGTCTGTAGGTAGATGGATTAACTTCCAGGTAAATTGGTCTATGTGTCTGTCATTATACTAGTACCAGACCATTTCAATCACCTTGTTCTAATGTCTGTGGCTGTGGTTTTGAGATCGGGAAGTATGAGCCCTCCTATATATATATATATATATATTTTTTAACAATGCTATAATAGCATAATTTTTACAGGGTTTTTTGGTGGGATTAAAAGCTTTGAGCCAGTTCATTCCAGTTCCACTCCCTGCTGCAAATTTGCATTTCCACCCCAGTTATAATGAATCAGAATCTATATTTTAACAAGATCCCAGGTGATTCTAATGTATACGTAAGCAAGAGATCAAACTGTAATGAACTGATTTGAAGGTCTGATTAAAAGTGAATAATAATCTCGGGAGCTCTGGTAGCATAGTGGCTAAGGCACTTGGCTGCTAACCAGAAGGCTGGCGGTTCAAACCCACCAGCCACTCCTCGGAAGGAAGATGGAGAAATCTACTTCCGTAGTGATACTGCCTTGGAAACCCAAGGAGGGGTCACTATGAGTCGGGTCCGACTCGATGGCACATAACAACAGCAACAAAACTTCATAGGTTTATGAGGATTAAAAGACTTAAATATGTAAAATATATAAAGTTTAAGCATATTACCTACCTGTCATATAATAAACTCTCAATAAATGATTATTGTCAAAAACCTAAATGCACAGAGAAACATCAAAAATTAATGTTAATGGAATATATTTATTGTGAGTAGATATGATTTGAATTGAGCCATGTCCATCCAAACATATGGGAAGGAGCATATAGGGAAAGTGCTTCAAAGAGGAAACAGTGAAAGTGGGTTATACAGGTCAATGTTAGGTTAATTTCTCAGGAGACAACATCAAAACATGTGCAGGGTTCCAGATGGATGGAAAAACAGAGACACTAGTGATGTGCCATACATTTCCCAATCAGACCACGGGGTTCCTGCCCCCAGAATCTAGCTTCACATAGATAATTGGCTAAAAGACCCCAATGCCTAAGGCAAAATGATCTCCGTTAAGCTGCTTAATGTTGTTGTTGTTGTTGTTATTTGCCGTCGAGTCATCGAGTCAGCCCCGACTCATAGCGACCCCTCCTTGGGTTTCCGAGGCAGTATCACTACGGAAGTAGGATTGCCCAACCTTCCTTCCGAGGCTTATGCTATTGTTTGACCTGAAAGTGACTTTAGGAAAACAATTCCTTAAAAGCTCAATGTTTAAAAGGACACCTAAGGACAGAGCTCTAGTAGTGTAATGGTTAAGGCATATGGCTGCTATTCAAAATCTCGGTGGTTCGAACCTGCTCTGAAGAAGAAAGATGAGTCTGTCTGCTTCCATGAAGATTTACAGCTTTGGAAACCCCAATGACTCGACTCAATGGCTGTGAATGTGAACAAGAGATAGCCAGGGTAGGTTACCCAGTTTATGGTCACTATGAGTCAGACTCAATTCAATGGCTGTGTGAACACAGGTAGCCAGGGTAGGTCACCCAGTTCCATAAAATCCAGAAATCTGGATTCTAAGAAAATCAAAACAGTTTTGTCATTTGCTGTAGAATTTTGGAATTGAAGAGAAAATTTAAAGCTCTTGATACGTAATAGAAAGCTGCTGTCCACAAATTGTGCCAGTTTACATTGTTAACAGCAGCATATGAGTTTCAGCACACCTTCAAACAATAGCAGCTTTTATAACTTTAGCTATTTTGACAGATGAAAAATAATTATCTAGCAGATATTTTAGTTTTTATATTCTTTGATTACAAATGAGGTGGAAATTTTTAGGAATTTTCTAAAATCCATTTTAGAAATGAACTTACCTTTTTTCTGTAAATTACTCATTACACATCAGTTTCCATCCAATCACCATGATGCTAAATCCACTGCCATTGAGTAGATTCTGACTCATAGTGACCCTTTTAGTTAGGGTAGAACTGCACCAACTATGGAAAGAGACTTCCTCTTCTTTCTCCCACAAAACGGTTGGTGGGTTCGAAGCACTGACCTTTGGGGAGCAGCCAAATGCTTTAACACTACGCCCACCAGAGCTCCCTACCATGATGCTACTCTTGCTCTAACTTGATAGACTTCCCTGGGCCCAAAGCCTTGCTGATTTGTATGCAGTCCAGTATGGTAGCTGCATGTAGCTATTGAGCACTTGCAATGTATTTAGTGCCATATGTTGATATGACAATATTTTGGCTATATTGGGTTAGATTAAATGCATTATTACAATTTATTTACCTGTCTCTCTCTCTTTTTTTTTTCTAACTACTAGAGAAATTCAAAATTACCTGATCCCATTGGGCAGCTCTGGTTAGAATTTTGATTATCACTTGCTCTGAGATTATCTGTGGCCAGAATCTCATTGCTGTCACCCTCATGCTGGGTTCTCCTGATGCTGCCCATTGCACAGTCCACCATCTATGGTCTGTTATCATACCTTCTACAGAATGCTATGCTGAGTTTATATCCCTTGCTTTCCCCCCTACTCCCACCTCCACCTCCTAACCACAACATATGTAGTTCCATCTCTACATCTGGTAGCACATCTCAGTTAGGCTCTATTACAAATTCCCAGATGAAATGGAAAGTTCAATAAGGACTTTAGGCCCTGAAATATATTTTTAAACAGATTGCATTCATTATTACCTATATATTTATATTCTGTAATTGAAACATATAACTCTACAAATACTGAATTTTTTCATGTTGTGCTGTTAAAAAGGTCACAACTATTTAAGGCAAATAAACAATTTCATATGTTTACTGCATTCTTTTCCTGTTGTGCTGTTAAAAAGGTCACAACTATTTAAGGCAAATAAACAATTTCATATGTTTTCTGAATTCCCCTAGTTCTGCCTACACCTTTCAATGCAACCCTGAATCTTCTCAAACCACATTAATGAAGACTGCCTATAGCCAGTAAGACACAAAAGGTCCCCCAACATCAATTCCAATTAACCAAAATGTCACAGATATTTACTCATAATTTCTGGGGTTTGGGTTTTTTTGGTTTTTTTTTTCAATCTAGAGGGCAGAGTAAGTATGTGTTAACTTACCAGGCTTTAGTAGGAGAGTTTTTTTTAAGTGATTTTAGAAAGATTCAAGAAAAAGAAATCTGCAATGCTAATGCAAGGTAGGATCCTTAATGTGAAAGAGATTTTCATTTGTGTCTTGGAAACCCGATCTCATTTATTAAGTTCACAGCTATTTTCTTGTTGTCTGCATTTTCATGATTGTGAGGCTTATTTGCCTTAGGGAAATATCTGTAACACATTTTAATGGCAGACCAGCTTCCTCCACTGCTCCTACCCCTATCCACATGCTTCTCTCCACCTCCCCTGCCATCTTCTGTGTGCCCAGGGAACTCAAACCAATCTGAATATGTAATCATGTAGAATAATAAGCTCAAGGATACTCTCCAGGGTGTTCTCTGGCTGCTACTCAGCTCCCTGCAACTAGTTTCCTAAGTGCCTTTGGGAGATGCTGAGAATACCATGTTGACTGTTAACCTTTTAACAGCTTAGCCATTCTCTGCTCTCTCTGGCTATAGGCCCAGCTCCAGAAAAAGTACAGGAAGTAGAGCGATGGAAGAGTTTCCTTCGTTCTAAGACTCCCTGGGGACATACTCTTTGCAGCCAGAGGGAGAGAGTTGGGCAGGTTTTGAATCACTGTATTTTAAAAACAGTCATTATTTTGACAATGGAGTTCCATGAAACTAGCTTTTTATTCCTTTGTACAAGTCAAATAAAGATCTCCAAAAGCACATTACAGTACTAGGAAGTAAATAACAGTTGCCTTGTTTTATGACTATCAGAAATGTCTGAGAAAATGCCTAAATATTTTGATTAATTTAAAGGTAGATAAGATGATATGTAGGTATTTACAACACAAAGTACTTCTCTGATGCAATCAGTTTGGAAAATGCAGCATCAATGTTAAGCCATTAATCTTAAACAGCAATTTTAAAATGAATGCTTCATTAGTCTGAGGCCTCAGAATCTGATTCAAATACCAGAATTATCAGCTTGGTGATAAAGGCCTCATTCTGGATTAAATAATCATACCAACATGTAAAAACACCTCCTGTTTCTATTGAATGTATAATAATAATGATGTCATAAATATCTGAATGACGATCAATTTTCTTTCATCTATATAGGTCTTATAGGAGCTCTGGTATCGTAGTGCCTAAGGCATTTGACTGCTAATCAGAAGGCTGGTGGTTCAAACCCACCAGCCACTCCTTGGAAGGAAGACTGGGCAATCTACTTCTGTAGTGATACTGCCTTGGAAACCCAAGGAGTAGTTGCTATGAGTCAGATCCAATTTGTCAGCAGTAGGTTTTGTTATACAGCCTTATAAATCTTCAAATAGCTCTGGGAGAGAGATATTAGTAGTGTTAATTACTGATGTTGCCGAAAGACTTTCTCTTCAGTTGCATATAAACGTCTAAGAATCACTCCTCTGCTTTGAACTCAAGTATATCACTCATGTCAAAATTTCTGCAGATTGTGCTTAAGCTATCTTTAAGTGGTATTCCAAAGAACAGCTACAATTCAAACCTTATGTGTGCAGACCACTTTGGCTCAGCAGGTGATAGTTCTGTTTCATGTTCTCCTCCTTCTCCAAACTCCTGGGAAAATAACATAGAGAGTGTTTGGGACATGCTCTGTTGGATTTAGGAATCCCCGAGTAGCGCAAACGGTGAACAAGCTTTGCTCTAACTGAAAGTTTCAGGTTCAAGTCCACCCAGAGGCACCTCAGGAAAAAGAAAAAAAAAAAAAAAAAAGCCTGGTCATCTTCTGAAAAATCAACTATTGAAAGCCCTATGGAGCACAGTTCTACTCTGACACACATAGGGTCACTATGAGTTGAAATTAACTTGATGGCAACTGGTTTAGTTTGTGTTTTACATTTTTATTTTTTTATCTTGGATTATGCACATACTCCATTTCTCCAGTGGAATTTTAAACTCCTTGAGGTTCATAGTATGTGAAACCTTAACATAGAAATCTGAACAACCAGAATCAAAAAAGTGTTCATTTATTATGAGGTTCAGAGGCCACCATGATGCATCACAGTCTTGACCCCAAGACAAGCCCTGGTTTGGAGGAGTAAGGTTCATCACTCACTGAGGCATCCTGTGGAGTCGCAGAGGAGAAATTGGAGCTGAGGAGTGGCTTGGCCTAGCCTGACAAAGAAGTAAAGCCTTCTTTAATAGCTAGAGGTTTCCAGAGAAGAGTCAGAAAAAAGCTTACAGTTTTGGTCACTATGATTTCTGAGGAATCTTGCCGAGCACTCTCAAAGCTGGAGGACCAGCGCCCTTTCTCCCAGCATCTGACAACTGCTGTTTGTCTGCCTCAAAAGCTGTGCTCATGACTTTTCCGTTCCTTGATGGCACTACAAACAGACTAGCTTTGCCTAACGTTGGTTGAATTACAGAATTGCAGATTTGGAAGCACCTTCAACACAACTAAGGAGTTGTTGTATAGAATTACAGGATTCTAGATTTTTGAAGGGTCCTTTAACACAGCTAAGAAGTCCTGGTGCCACAGAGGTTAAAATGCTTGGCTGCAAACTGAAAGGTTGGCAGTTCGAACCCACCAGCCACTCCAGGGGAGAAAGATGTGGCTTTCAGCTTCCGTAAAGATTACAGCCTTGGAAACCCTGTGGGGCAGTTCTACTTCATCCTGTAAGGTTATTAGCAGTTAGAATCAACCCAATGGCAATGGGTTTGGTTTTGGGTTTGGATCCAGACTCTTACCCAATTTTTTAAATGTACTGCTGCAAGAATATATAATCTCATGGAGCTCTGATGGCATAGTACCTAAGGCATTTGACTGCTAGCCAGAAGGCTGGCAGTTCAAACCCACCAGCTGCTCTGCAGAAGGAAGACAGTACAATCTACTTCCATAAAGATTTACCATCTCAGAAACCCAACAGGGGTTGCTGTGAGTAGGCATCAACCCAACGACAGTGAGTTTGGTTTCTTTTCTTTTTTTGGGGGGGGGGGGTTTAGACATGAAATAATAACTTCAGCATATTTTTCTTCTGATGTTCTGATGTTTTCTCCTTCCCAAGAATATATGCAACTCTGTGCTCTTTTGTCTCAGGGACGGGGCACAGCTTGTCAGAAAGTAGAAACAGCAAATGGACACTTTTTGCTTCTGTGTGTTAAAAGGGAGAACTTAGTGGTTTTGGAATAATATATGGACAAAATGTGTGGAAGAAGCAGGGGTCAGAGATTCAGAATCTTCCCCACTCCCAGCCTGGAAAGTCTTCTTAGAAGGCTGAGAAAGGCAGAATAAATAGGGGAAAGTGATAAGAATAGACAGAATGATGTATGCAGGAGCCAAGACCCTTTCTTTCTAGGCAGTGCTCTTGGGAAGGTAGCAATAACCCAACAGTCTAGGCACACCAGCATCTTGAAAATTCTCATGGCCTTGAGTATGGCACCAGAACTTCTGTGTCAGCCTCCAGTCTTATAAGACCAGGCTGCCTCCAAATGCTGTCTTACAGTATCTTAATGTACACAGATGACTCAGGACCCAAAAGGGCTCCCCAGCCTACCCCTAATTTATAGGCCAAGGCACTGAATAAGTTCCTCTAGGGCCTTTGTCTCAACCCTTTGGAAGGAGAGAGAAACCAAAAATTGTCTAAGATTGTAACTCTCAACCCACCATTATACCCATTCTGACTCATAGGAATCTTATCGCAGGTGACTCATAGCAGGTGCGCACATTAACCACTGTGCCACTAGGGCTCCTTATGAAGTTTAAACGTAGAATTAAGTTGAGTAATAGGAAAATGTTCAAATCATTTTCCTAGATCAATTGAGTGTATGGACACAGATTCATAAATCTGTTTTATGTATTAAGCATCTGTAACTACCTAACACATATATTTTCAGAATGTTATCTCTATTATTTATAATATTATTAGTGAATTCAAAGTAACTGCAAGATCTGAAAAGTATTTTTCATTTTATGACTTTCAATTGGTCTTCACATGATTATCTTAGGGCCAGATGCAGAAATGTTCACTCACTTCTCTGCTGTTTTAAAACCCATTCTCGGAAAAAAAAAAAAAAAAGTTAAAGAATTATTTTCATTTTGGAGGAAAAAGGAGAAAAGGTGAAGTCCACATCTGGTTTAATTCCACAGAATTGGTTCTAGCCTCTGTTACAGCATTTTGTCAATCTCTTGGTGACGTGCAGGAATGTACACACATCCCTATTAAATTTTTCACTCTGCACTCTGCTAGATTTGATCATTTGTTGCAGTTGTGCTACTATTGTGTCTCAATCATGTCAACAATATTTTAACTGCCTCCCCAATATCACATCACCTTAAATTTTTAAATTTAAACCACATGAATTTATTTCTTCAGCAATTTCTTTCCCCTTCTGGTTCCTCCATTTCACTATCACTGAAAACCTCTCAACCTGAGATCATTCAGTTCATCTCCCTTTGTCTCTTCTACACCATAGGAGCTGAGTGCTGCTGGAGAAAAGTGCTGATTAATCTCTCTACCAGAGCTGGCTTCCACATCCAGTCAAGCCCTCAGCCCTATGCAGCAGTTTTTCTCCCCACTCAGCCAAGGTGGCAACACTCTTGTGGTTCTCTTCCTGCCTCCGTGACCATTGTATCTCAGTTCTCTTTGTAAGCTCCTTTACTTCTGTTCTTAAATATTAGTGCTCCCTGCGTTCTAACCTTGGCCTCTTATCACTGGACATGCCTTTTCTGAGAAATCTCAGCCACTTTGAGAAGTTTAACAACCATCCATATCTAATGCTGTTGAGTTGATTCCAACTCATAGCCACCCTCTAGGACAAAGTTGAACTGCTCTATAGGCCCTCCAAGGACATAAATCTTTGCAGAAGCAGACTACTACATCTTCTTTCTACTGCAGAGAAGCTGGTGGGCTTGAACTGCCAATCTTTTGGTTAGCACCTGAGCATTTAATCACTGCATCGCAAGGGTTCTTTCAACCAACCATATAAGCTAATGATTTCCAGATCTGTGTCTCTAGCTCAGGGCCTCCTGAGCGCCGTACCTGTATGGAGACATCTCCACCAACAACACTGACACACTTCAAAGTAAACATAAGTCCAAATATTAACTCGTTTTCTTTTTTAAAAAAAAAAAAATTAGTGTGGTTTGGGTGAAAGTTTACAAAGCATATTAGTTTTCTAGTCTACAATTCATACACATTTTGTTTCATGACATTAGTTACCATCCCCTACTCTTCTCACTTCTTCCCTGGGTTCTTTGCTTCCATTCATCCCTGTTTCTTGCCCCTTCCTGAATTCTGACCTTTGTTTTGGGGCAAATGCTGCTCTTTTGTTCTGCAATGGTTGATTGTTCTGAGGAATAAGTTCTTCACGGGTGTTATTGTTCACTATATGGGCCTGTTTGGTTAAGTTTTTTTTTTTCTATTACCCTATCCAGCACTCCAGGAGCTCTGATGGTGTAGTGCTTAAGGCATTTGACTGCTAACCAGAACACTGGCGGTTCAAACCTGCCAACCACTCCTCAGAAGGAAGGTTGGGCAATCTACTACCATAGTGATACCACCTTGAAAACCCAAGAAGGGGGTCACTATGAGTCGGATCCAATTCGACAGCAGTGGGTTTAGTTTGGTTTTTGGAATCACATTTCTGTCCCATTCCTTCCAATAGAGAGTGATTACCTTCCACGTTCATTAGTAGGCTCATTACTCAGTTCATTAGTACTGACTGTTTCTCCAAGAAAAACAAGACGGACAGTATGCCTTCACCTGGTTAGTGTTCAATAAATATTTGCTGAATGAGCATATCGTTTCTATGATCTACTGCCTTAATGATTTTATCAAAAGGAAAATTAATATACTGACAAAACATATTTACGAACCAATGCCAACTCTTTATTATCATTCTTTTTCCTTCCTAAATGCTCACAAACAATCCATTTAATATTTCAGTTGGGGAAAACATCAAGCTTATTGGTTTATAAATTATGAAGTTATGAAAATGAATAGATTCTTCCTCTTTTTCTGTTTGGAAATCAGTGTCACATTTGTCTCTGGGTCATTGCATAGAAGCATGCTCATGCTCTGTGAATTGCACAGACTGCCACTTCTGGTTGCACAATCTAACCTGCCTTTTTTTTTTTTTCTTTCTTCTCCAGTAGCCTATCATATGTTTAATATGAATTCATTTGGATAGCTGTCTTTCTGTCTCTAAGAATTTAGACCCCTCTTAAACTCACTGCCATTGAGTTGATTCAACTCATAGTGACCCCTCCTTGTGTTTCCGAGGCAGTATCTCTACAGAAGTAGATTGCCCAATCATCCTTCTGAGGAGTGGCTGGTGAGAACTGCCAGCCTTCTGGTTAGCAGTGAAATGCTTTAGGCACTACACCTCCGGAACTTCTCTTGTTGTTGCTGTTATGTGCCATTCAATTCCGACCTGACTCATAGTGACCCCTCCTTGGGTTTCCAAGGCAATATCACTACAGAAGTAGATCACCCAATCTTCCTTCCAAAGAATGGCTGGTGGGTTTGAATCACCAGCCTTCTGGTTAGCAGTCATGTTTAATCTTCCCTTCTGGGCTAAAAAAAGTTCTTTTTGACCAAGAAGAAAAAATTAAAACACTAGTTCAATAGTTCTGCTATTTTTCTATTGTTTGTTAATATTACACAATTTTCCTTAAGAAGTAGATATTTCTTCCTTATTTTTCTTGCTCTAAAAATGACTTTGAGACTCCACTTTTGTCTTCTGCGTTTTTTGCAAACCTCTGCTCATTCTGGGTTTTGACCTTTCTGACCCAGCTTTTCCAGATCTCTGACATTTTCCATTTCTGCTTAGTGTCTTTCCTCTCCTTCCAGCCTATAGTGATATATTAAAATACCAATTAAAAAATAGCAGATAACAGTTATTGAACATTTATTATTACAAAAAGGGTGTGGGGGCAGCATCATCTGACCCCCTGTAACTTCAAAAGAGGGAAGAAGGATCATTATCAGCATCAAAGCCCAAGGCTGAATCCTATGAGGCTGAGGTCAGACACGCAGCCACCTTCCACACATCTTGCTAATTCTGACAGCAACCGTCCCTGTCATAGTACTCTCTACTTCTCTGCTGGATTCGATAATCCATGGCAATGGCTGCACAGAACTCACAGACCATATTTATATTTATAGGATTTATTAGGGAAGTAACAAGTTATAATTCAGTGTTGGGAATGCTCAGGATACAGTTCTTCAATCAGGACAGCCTCTTCTCAGCCATGTCATAGGCATGCTTTTCTCTGGCCTCAGTCTCTTGGCCCTGCAGCCCCTTGGCCTCATGGCCTGGCTTCTGCTCAGCTCAAGCAGGTGTTACAAAGCTCTTTTAACTATGCCAATACATGCCCAGGGAGGTACCCCATTCTGCCAGCAAGCCTCCTACCCAAAGGTATTCAGCTTTCTTGCTCTGGCGGCTGGGAAGCCCATAGGTCTGTCTTGTGCTAGTCCCTGCTGCTGGGGTCTGCTGCTTCTTTCCCTCCATCTCTTGAGGTCTCAGCAAAGTGTTACAGATCTCTCTATCTCCTGAGTTGGGGAGGTTCAGTGCAGTACTCTTGGGTCCAAAGGATCTACTTCACTCCTGAATTTTCTTTCTTGATGGTAGTGAGATCCCCTCAGCACATCTGGGATGGCTCATTTTAAGGCTAGCCGATGGCAAAACTGACCAATCCACATGTTAGGGTTCCATATACCTTATTTGCACAGTCCCACCCCCACAGTGGTGCCATATACCTTATTTACATTGTTAGCACGTTATCCCAATCCCCTTGGTGCACCACAAGCACCTCACATTTGTATAGTCCCACCCAGTCTTCTGGTAAGAGTCACAAAAACTATGGCTAGAAGAGCCATGTTAAGTCATTCACTACATTACAATTATACACTAGGCACCTGACATTTAATATTTTAGTTTTTACAGTAACCCAGTGGAAGGAGCTCTGGTGGTCCTGTGGTTAAAGCCTTGAGCTGTTAAACAAAAGGTCAGCAATTCAACCCATGAGCTGTTCCACAAGAGAAAGATGAGGTAGTCTGCTCCACAAAGATTTACAGCCTTGGAAACACTATGGGACTGTTCTACTCTGCCCTATAGGATCACTATGAGTCAGAATCAATTTGGCAGTAAGTTTGAGAACTAAATGGAGTTGTCATTGTTTTTGTTAGCTGCCTTTGAGTCATCTCCCTGACTCATGATGACACCATCCACAACAGGTCCAGGCCATTGTACTTCACAGAGTTGTCATTGGCTGGTTTTCCACAAATAAATTGCCAGCCTTTCTTCCTAATTGATCTTAGTCTGGAAGCTGCACTGAAACCTGTTCAGCATCATAGCAACACACAGATATCCACTGACAGACCTGTGGGGGTGTACTTGAGATGCATCGGCTGAGAATTGAGCCTGAGTTTCTTGTGTGGAAGAAGAGAATCCTATTACTGAACCACCACTGTCCCCACATAATGGAGTGGGCATCACTAAATCCTTAGATTATAAATGAGGAAACAAGGCTTCATTATATTCAGACTTTCCAAGGTCACAGCAGTAAACACCTGGTAAACAGCAGATCAGGGGCTCAAACCCAGGTCTGAAGGACTGAAAGCCAAAGCTCTATCATTCTGAATTTATTGGCAAACTCTCCTTCTGTATGAAATGAATCACATGGAACACATGGAACAAACTCAAACTTACAAACTCAAAGGGCTCCAGAGCCACACAGGAAATGTATATGAGTGAAGAAGGCCAAGTGTTTGCCTGGCAAACATGTTGGAATATTCTTTGCTTCCACAGACTTATATTTATCCTAGTTTTCTTTCCTATTTTCCCACTTCCAGAAGAAATACATATAAAGAAATATATTTCTCTAACTGAAGGTAATAATTTGAGCTTGATGCTAAATGGTGATGAATATAGCCAGGTGCAAGGAATCAACAAGAAGTGGGAGGACTGTAGTCAACTGAAAAGTGCATATACTACCTCAGTGGTTGTGACAGTTAAGATAGTGTGTCAATGTGGCTGAGCCGTGATTCTCAGTGGTTTAGCAGTTATAATCTAGTTGTCCCTTATGATGAGATCTGATACAATGTAGTCACCTCTGTGACGAGTTCTGTTGTGAGCAGCCAATCAGTTGAAAAGGAGTTTCCTCAGCGCTTTGGATTTCTTCCAATACATACAGACATGCTAGCAACACTCTGGCTTTTTGCTGGATCTGGATACTGCATCTGGCTCATCCCTTCTGACCTCCAGTTTTTGGGTTTGCATATTGCCTGCCAATCTTGAGATCATTGCCTTCACAGCCTGTGAGCCAATAGCCTGCCATCTTTCCTGCTGATCTTGGATTCATTGCCTTCCAAAGCCAGCCTCCTGTTGTATTGCCTGCCAGTGTTGGCTTCATCAGCTCCTGCAGCTATATGAGTCATAAGAAGACTTGCCAGCCTCTACAACTACATCAGCCATTTCCTTGAGATAAATATTTCTCTCTCTCTCTCCCCATACATATAAGTGTGTGCGCACACACACACACACACACACATACATTCCAGGTTTTACTCTTTAGTGAACCCAGCCTAAACAGTGGTTCTGACCTCTAGCCTGCAGAATCACCATTACCAGGAATTTGTTAGAAATGCAAATTCTCAGTCCCCACCCCAGGCCTGCTAAATGAGAGACTCAGGGAGGAGGCCCAGCAATCTATATTTTAATAAACCTTCCAGATGATTCTGATGCACACTCAGGTTTGAAAACCACTGTTCTCTACCTAAAGGGAACACCTACCATTCAGCTCCAGCTGGCTGTTGCCAGGTGGGGAATGTGAGCCCATGTCTAAAGGCAAGCTGAAAGTCTCAATTATTTTCATTCTCCAAAACTGTAAATACCAATTCAAATTATTTTTAATACTGCATTTGCGAAATAGAACATACATATAGACTGGTTCTGCCCTACAGACCAGAAATCAATGATCTCTCAATTGAATCTGAGTTATATTAAACATTAAAGTTTATTTATTAATAACTATTTATTGAAATGCCAATTAATTAGCCAAATGAATTAAAGTCTCTTTTTCATTATAACCACTTGTTACTGGGGAGAGAAGTCTGCTTGTTCAAAGAGCCCTGGTGACAAAAGGGTTAAGCACTTGACTGCTAGCCAAAAGGTTATCAGTTCAAACCCACAAGAGGCTTCATGGAAGAAAAGACCTAGTGATCTGCTCCTGTAAAGACTGCAACCTGGGGACACTATAGGACAGTTCTACTTTGTGACATAGGGTTGCTATGAGTCAGAATTAACTCAACGGCACATCACAACAACAACAACACTGAAGACTTTCCAATCAAAGAAGTCCAATCTGCATTTCAATCAGCCTTTGAAAAGGGTACTTATTCCTCTATCCAGTATTGTGTAATTCTGAGCTTTAATTCATGCACTAATACCTCTAAGAGCCCACCAATGTAAAGAATTTGGGAGAAGAGTATTTCAGGAAAAGGCACTTCATGAATGAAGGGACCAACATAGAAATGTTGGGATATTAAAGAAATGGAAGTAAGACCAATCTGATGAGTTTTCCAAAATAAGGTTGGAGAAATGATGAAAACAGAGAGCATGAAGAGCCTTGTAAAACTTCATTAACAAGCATGAGATCAACATTATGTCTTAGATTTTGACTGATAAGCAAAAAAAAAAAACAAACAGTGCTATCCACTCCATTCTGACTCAGCAGTGACTGACAAGCAGGAACACCTTACTCAGGTCAGCATGACCCGATTGTACTAATGTGTCTTACCCTCACAAGGGAAATGAGATATAGAAAATTAATTTTAAGGGCTTTATTATAAGGACAATAAGAAATAATTGACAGATTTTCAGTAGCAGAGATTCATTAAAACTTGAATCTTTGGTCAGTTTGGTTGCATTATGGAGACTAGATAGGGAAAGATTAGATAGAGAGTAAATGGGTTAGAAAGTAATTCCAGGAGACCTGGTGGGATATTGTGGTTTGCAGTGGTGATAGAAATGAGAAGAAATAGATAGATTCAAGAAATGTTTGCAAATTAAACTTGTATGACTTTGGTGCCAATACCCATTGTTAGTAACAGCCTCCAGTATTCATGTTTCAGCCATCTCTGACTACACACCCCAGTGGTCCAAAAGCCCCACCTGTTGCCTCCCTCACCCATGCCTAGACCACACCTGAATTCATAAACCTAGCGAATGAATAATTGGTTTATTTGCACTAGCCTGACAAGGTAACCAACAGAAAAAGAAAAAGCCACTGCAATCAAGTTGATTACAACTTATAGTGACCCTATAGGACAGAGTGGGAGCTCCGGTAGCATAGTGCCTAAGGCACTTGACTGCTAACCAGAAGACTGGTGGTTCAAACCCACCAGCCACTCCTCAGAAGGAAGGTTGTGCAATCTGCTTCCGTAGTGATACTGCCTCGGAAACCCAAGGAGGGGTCACTATGAGTCGGAGCTGACTCGACGGCACATAATAACAACAACAACATAGAACAGAGTAGAACTACCCCCATAGGGTTACCAAGGCTGTAAATCTTTATGGAAGCAGACTTCCACATCTTTTCCCCATAGAGCAGCTGGTAAGTTTGAACCATCAACCATTCAGTTAATGACCCAGTGCTTAACCACGGCACCACCAGTGCACCTTACAAAGTAACCACCATTTATAATTTATATACCATGTGAAATTGTACTAAGTTCTAAAACAATCAACTCCTGGGAAATGGCCTATTAAAAGTAAGATATTCCTTGCCCTTTGTTTACTGTGAGATTCCCAGAGTTAAAACCCATTAAAACTGAGTCCCCAAACTATATTCTTTATTAAGTCTAACAAGGTTTTGAATGCCAAAAATTAATTTTTCTCTTTCTCTTTTCCCTTATGAGGGCAAGATACATTAGCACAATTCAGTCATGCTGACCTGATTAAGGTCTCATCAGTCAAAATCTAAGGCATAGTGTTAATGTCATGCCTACCCTGAAACACTGACCTCTCACTTTAAGGTGCATTTATAGTTTAGGGTAGGGCAAAATGAATTAAATCATCAGGAAAGATCTTTGTACTTTGTTATCATTTCAGTGAAAAGGTGGTAGAGAAACATCCATGATCTGCTCATTTCTTTTAGAAACTGGGAATTTAAATACCTACCAAAGGAAGACTATGACCCATCCAAATAAAAGAAAATACTAGGATGGGAATATAAAAACCAGCTGCCATTGAATAGATTCTGACTCATGACAACTCTATTAGTGTCAGAGTAGAACTTGCTCCATTGGGTTTTCAATGGCTGATTTTTCCTGAAGAAAATTGTCAGGGCCTTTCTTCTGAGGTCCATATGGATGGACACAAACAGCCAACCTTTTCATTTAAAAGCCACACACATTAACTGTTGACACCACCCAGGGAATATAAGCAGCATATATTCAACAAGGTATCTAGAAGAGCATCTTTTGGAATACAATAGTCATTTGGATATTCTTCATCAGCTATGAGCTATTTTTTCAACCTAGATGTGACCACAGAGGGTCTGAGTCAATACAGTATATACTTATCTCATTAACAGATGAAAATGTGAAGCAAGATTAAAAATAATATATTTATATAATCTTGTATGATGACTGCACATGCTCTGTGCCTGCCTTCAGACTCATTTCCTTTATTCTAGCCTCCATTTATAAGCAAAGGTCAAATGCACTCTTGTGGCTGACAAGGAGGCTTGATAGATACAGCATGATTAAGACCAGCAGGAAATAAACATGGCATGTTTAGTTCAGGAAAACTGGCTCCAATACCACTTCTGAAGTACCAGGAAGAGCTCTTTTCCTTTCCCATGATGTTAGGACCCTAAACTCAAAAAACTCACTGCCTTTGAGTTGGATCCAACTCATAGCACTCCCACCTTGGGTTTCTGAGGGGGTATCTCTATGGATGTAGATCACCCACTCTTCCTTCCAAGGAGTGGCTGGTGGGTTTGAACCACCAGCCTTCTGATCAGTAGTCAAATGCCTTAGGCACTAGGCTACCCGAGCACCTATAGAGAGGCAGAAAGCCTAGGTGCCCAATAAATATGAACAGAAAGGAGGTAGATAGATTGTCCTTCATTGTGGATATTCTTCTGTGATACTGCAAAAGCAGGCAGTACATCAGCCTTCAGGCAGACCAAGAATATTTTCAATACTTCAGCCCTCAGTGGAATTAAGTCCTGCTCAAGACATTCTAATGATGGCTGGCTATTTAGTGAGGAGACATAGTAGGATTACGATTCAGATTGAGAGGGACATACAATTTTCATAGAATTGAGGATGCCGTGCTTTCTTTGCTTGTGGGCTCTCTTTTGCCATAAGCAAGCCTAAATGGGCCTACCCCTGACTTGGTAGGATTGGGAATGAAGCAGATGGCAGGGGCAGTCCCCAATGACACCAAGGCAAAAACACGAAAGGCAGTCTCACTACTACAGTATTTTCCACAATTATAACAAACAGACTTGGAATTTAGAATTGATATCCAGAAAGGATTATTTTTATATTAGACATAGAAATTACATAGCAATGAAGGAATCTATAGGCAAAAATTATTGCTTCTCAGGATACTGTTCCTTAAATAGAACTTTCTTGGTTAATACTTAATACAGTAAAAGCGGTAACCATAGCAGCAGATTTGAATGTATGCTATTAAACTTTTATAATTGGCAAAATGTGAAGTCAAATTAATGTTACTTTACATTATTTCTTTTTCTGCTCACAGAGGTAAATTGGTGTGAAATTGGACTATCCATCTGTCAGTATCATACTGTGGTAGGTTGCATGTTGCTATGATGCTGGGAACCATGCCACTGGTATTGCAGATACTAGCAGGGTCACCCAGGGTGGGCAGGTTTCAGCAGAGCTTCCAGACTAAGACAGACTAGGAAGAAAGTCCTGGTGATCTACTTATGAAAATTACCCAATGAAAACCCTATGGATAACAGAATATTCCTTGGATGTCGACTCACTTACTTTGGATGCATCATCAGGAGGGATCAATCACTGGAGAAGGACATCATGTTTGGTGGAGGACCAGCAAAGGCCAGAGAAATGCTGAATGAGATGAAATTGTGGCCACAACAATGGATCCAAACATATCAACGAGCATGGAGATGGTGCAGAATGTGGCAACATTCCATTCTATTGTACACGGAATCACCATGAGTTGGAGCTAACTCAACAGGTACTAACAACAACAACAAATAAAAGAGAACCAGGAATTTCTCCAATGCAAGGTCATGGAGAAGGAAATTGAATTTAAATCTAAAAGAGATGGTATCTCTGTGGCAGTGCTTTATCTATGCTAAAATATTTAAAACCATCTGAGATATAGGTATTATCATTATTACTCTATAGATGAAGAAACTGAGACTTAAGAATATAAGTAGCTAACTGAAGGTCACACAGCTAGTGAATGGCAGAAGCAGGAAGCAATTGTAGGCATTTTGCTCAAGTATTTCTGATTCCAGTTTCTGTGCTCCTTCTTAGGACATCTTAGTTGTTACCATCTGGGCCATTTTACAGAAGAAAAAGTCCATGATTAGTTTCCTCCTCCTTTTAAGATGAATAAAAGCAGCTCAGAGAAGTGATGTGTCTTCCCAAGGTCACATAATTATTTATTGCCACAGAACTCAAACCTAGAACTTCTAAATCTCTATCTAGTACTTTTTCCATCATGCACATGAATGTGGCATTGTACTAAATCCAGTGTTTACCTGCTTTTTAGTCATTTGTAACCTTTGTTGAACATTTACTGTTTAGCCTCGACACCATACAGAGTCACACTGCCTCTTAAAACCTACACAAGATAATCTCTGGTCCATAACATACCTCCTGCTGAAAGTTCAACTCTCTCATCAAGATTCTGTATATTCTCTCGATTTATGTTCTCATGGTCACCTCTTGCTTCAGAGAACTCCTTGCTCTCTGCTTGCCATCTTGCAACTTCATTGCCAACTGGGTGCTTGAACTGGTATTCAATTACCTTCCTTAGTTTTGCATTCACACAAGGAAAAAAATATATTCATATAACGACTTTGTGTAGCAGATTTTGCAGAAAGTTTACAGAAATGAAGAAATAGATGGGGTTTGCTCTTTTGAACCACAAGCAATGAGAATTGAGTAATAGCCAATCCTGTTCTGTAGTCTTTTGGTTGGTCTCTTATTTTCCTCAGCCATTCTCTCTCCTGTCTACCCCCTTCCCACAACCAAATAATTATTATTATTATTTAATGCCAAGTAATTTAATGCTCCATTTGTTTTGTTCTTAGACTTCTGAATCCTACCATGGGACAATTTTTTTTTATACCCGAATATTCCATAAAGATATTTTCTTCAGTAAAGACAGCTTCTTCTCAAAGGAAATCCCAATATCAACTATTAAGGAAACAATAGAATTTGTTTCAAGCACCCACTCACCAACTATATAACATGGTCTGATGAATATACAGGAAGAAAATCAGCTCAAACAGTAGCTAATCTAATGAATAAATGCATATAGCCCTAATTTCTCTTGGGTCTCCCCAGCCTGTGAAAACAGTGAGATCACATGACATATGCCAGTTCAGTCTTGGCAACATGCCTACCATGCCCTGGAACCCCTGGGCTCATGTCCTGATAGACTTGAGAAAAGGTGATATAATAGAAATTCAGCCACTACAACTGTGAAATCTATATAACTTATACTTAGAGGAGGAGCTCTGGAAGCATAGCACCTAAGGCACTTGACTGCTGACCAGAAGGCTGGCAGTTCAAACCCACCAGCCACTCCTCGTAAGGAAGGTTGAGCAATCTACTTCTGTAGTGATACTGCCTCAGAAACTCAAGGAGGGGTCGCTATGAGTTGGGTCCGACTCGACAGCACATAACAACAATAACAACATTTTCAGAGGAGAGGGAAAAAGATATCTGAAGACTGACAACTACAAAAAGAAAAAATGGCCCACCTGAGGTTTAAGTCAGCTATTCAGGTTTCTGAGCCCAAGTCACCAGGGTTAATGGTAACAGCTTGTAAATGTCTGCTTCATCTATTTTGTCCTCCATCCCTAACAACAACAACAAGAAACAAAACAAAAAGAAAACCATCCTGGGGGTTCCATTTCTGGCCAGATGGAAAATATGAACACTCAAAAAATAATTGAGAATGGAAATCCGTTAAACTTCACATTTCTATGCTTTTATTATAAAGAATGAGAAAAGCTAGTAAAGTCTGTGAAAAAGACAGTATTGCCAAGATTTTTACTGATGCTGCTACTACAAGTCCTCCATTCCTTATTCACAGCACCAAAATCCAAAAATCTCTGAAATTGTAAAGTTTTTTATTCATCAAATGTCTAGCAATGTCATTTGGTAGAAAAACCTGAATTGAATTGATGTGAAGCTGGATGGAGGCTTTATTCTCCCTATTTTGTGGAAGTAGTCATATATTTCCTGAAGAAATGAAAATCTTTGATTAGGAGGGTTCCTCCAACCATACTGAAGGTGGTATGGAAAATACGGAAATATAAAGTTTGCCTTGCTAAACTAAAAAACATTCTGAGTTCCTAAACACATTTAGTGCCACGGAGTTCAGATAAAAGATTGTGGACCTGTACTGGCATCTGCAAGAGAAAACTGAGGGCTAAGTAGGGGGAAAATAATGGGAAATGGGGAAAACTGATAAGTTTCCAGCAGCCTTTTTTTCAGAAGCACTTACTTAGAAGTGAGTAAGTGCTTCATGAGGCCTCTGAAAGGCAGAGAATATTAGATATAGGACTGTATTATAGACATGTAGGGCCATGTGGAAGCTGTGGTTAAGTGTGAATATATCTTCCAGCCAAAGCCAGACTCACCTATTAGGCCCTGCTTCCCAGCCACTTGTTCTCCCAGCAAATGGTTAACTTGTTTGGCTGTTGACTGAAAGGTTGAAGGTTTGAGTCGATGCAGAAGCACCTTGGAAGAAAGGCCTGGCAATCTACTTCTGAAAAATCAACATCGAGAGCCCTGTGGAGGACAGTTCTACTTGGACACACATGAGGTTGCCATGAGTTGGAATCCACTCAAGAGCAACTGGATTTTTTTTACCCAGACGTTCACCACTTTGTATATGTAGGGTAATGAAGATTCTACTCTTGGAGGAACTTTCCCAAGCTCCTTCTTGTTTTGTTTTTTTTTTTAAAGAAATCTGATCATTTGACTGCTAACCAGAAGGTTGGCAGTTCAAACCCACCAGCCACTCCACAGAAGGAAGACTGGGCAATCTACTTAATAAAGATTTACCTCCTCAGAAAACCAATGGGGGTCACTATGAGTCAGAATCGGCTTGATGGTAGTTGTTGATGTTGTTATTTGCCATCGAGTAGGACCTGACTCATAGCAACCCCTCCTTGGGTTTCTGAGGCAGTATCACTACAGAAGTAGATTGCCCAATCTTCCTTCCGAGCAGTGGCTGGTGGGTTTGAACCGCCAGCCTTCTGGTTAGCAGTCAAGCGCTTTAGTCACAATGCTACCAGAGCTCCTTTGGTGGTAGTAGTATCTGATTATTTGAGTTGTTTAAAGTGTTTTTAATGTGTATTTTAATTTTTAGAAAAAGTACTCTTCTCTTTAAAAGGGGAAAAAAAAAGAACAGGGAGGAGAAGGGTAAAGCAGGTTTTACTGCAATTCTCAAGCTTAGTTACATATCGGAATTACATGGGAAGCATTTAAATTGCTGATCCTTAAGCCTACCTCAAGGAGCTCTGGTGGTGTAGTGGTTAAGACATTTGGCTGGTAAACAAAAGGCCAGTGGTTCCAACCCCAGCTGCTCTACAGAAGAAAGATGGGGTGATCTGCTTCCATAAAGATTTTTAGCCTTGGAAACCCACTAGTGGTTGCTGTGAGTTGGAATCGACTCAATGGCAGTGAGTTTTTTTGTTTTTGAGAAGCCTCACCTAGACCTACTGGATAATTGAAACCATGATGCCATGACACAGGGACTTTTCAAAGTTGCACCAGGTAATTTTGATGTGTACACAGAGTTAAAAATCACTGCCTGAAAGCTTTTTTTTTTTTTTTTTTTTTTGATTCTTGTTAAGAGCAAGAAAGATAAAGACCTTTTCTTTACTTCCATGTAAGAAATGAAAGTATGTAAGGCCCAGAAAAACCCAAACAAGGATGTGGAGTTCTTGTTTTAATCACATGTACTAACCACACGAAGGAAGTTTCATCTGTAAAATCTATCAGTTTCTCTTTCAGACTTACTACTTGCAAGTATAAATACATAAAACAACTTTTTACCAATGGTTTCATCCTCATTGATTTCAACCCAACCTGTTACTTTTATGTAGCTTAAAGGATTAACAGAGTGTCTGCTATATGTTAGATCATCTTGCTAGAAGTTAGAGATAAAAAATGGAATAAAACGAACAAAGACCTTGCCTTCAAGAGTTCATAGTTTAGTGCTGTGCTGTCCAGTAAGGTAGCTGCTAGTTGCATATGGTTATTTGAATTTAAATTAAATTAAATTTAACATTTCTTTCCTCAGCCACTGTAATCATTTTTCCAGTGCCCAGTAGCCATATCAGCAAACAGATTCCGTGCCACTTCAGCAAGGGACCAGAGCTTGAAGAAGCGCATGTGGAGACAGATGAGTCAAACATGCCACAAACTCAGCATTCCTGTAGTCAGGAACATGATTCCCACTGCCTAATCCCTTTTCCTCCTTCAGGTCTCCTTCTCAGAGGGGCTGCCTGGGTTCCTGATTTTAATTGGGTTCCCTGCTTTTGTTTCTTGGGAACACCATGTGTTTTCTTTCATAGCACTAACCACAATTCAATTGAATATGTATCTCTGTGCTTACTTATGCAGTGTCTATTTTCTTACTAGATGATAGAATATTTAAGGTTAGGAACCAACTCTGTTTTTTGTTGTCTGTTTGGTTTCGGTGTTGGTTTTTGCTTGTGTGATTAGTTTTATATTTTGTTTTGTTTTCATTTGACAAGGGCAAGGGTTGCCTTATTTTATTACTAGACCCCCGCCCCCAGTCAGTATCTAACACTGACATAAGATGTCGTTGTTCTTAGCTGACTACAACTTGGATCCTGACTCATGGAGACCGCATACACAAGGATTAAAACACTGCCCAGTCTTATGCCACACCCATGATCAATTGTAGATTGAACTGTGGTGATCCAGAGGGTTTTCATTGATTGCTTTTCAGAAGTAGATCACCAAGTCTTTCTTCCTAGTCCACCTCAGGCAGGAAGCACCTCTGAACCTGCTTGGCATCATAGCGACACACAAGTCTCCACTGCCAAGAAAGGTGGCTGGGCATGAAGTACATTGGCAGGAATCAAGCCAACATCTCCTGCAGGGAAGGTGAGAATTCTACACCCAAACCTCCACTGCCCCACAATTGACACAGCCCACTGCCGATGAGTCAATTCTGACTTATCGCCACCCTATAGGACAAACTAGAACTGCCCATAGGATTTCTAAGGCTGTACGTATTTACAGAAGCAGACTGCCTCATCTGTCTCTTGCAGAGCAGCTGATGGTTTTGAATTGTCAGCCTTTAAGTCAGCAGCTGAATGCTTTCATACTGACACATAGTAGATGAAAATATTTGCTGAATTAACAAATTAAATATCACAGAGATTCATGTAGTCTGGGGCCTTGGATTTGTTCATCATGGACCATTTGAGACTTTATGAAAAATAGTGTCAGTAAAAGCAGAAATGTGTGGAAACTTAACAGCAAAGGTCTGAAGAAAACCTGGAAGTCCAAGATGGGGATATGTGATACACTCATCTCTGCAAAGCAGAACTCTGACGTATCATAGTAAAAACAAAAGCATTCAAAATACAAGACTGAACAATGATGCATACCTACATCATGAACATTATTTCAGAGCTGCGTGGACTATATTTTCATAATTGAGATTCAGAATAACACTTTGATGGTGCTTTATTTGCTATGGCAAATGCTTAATTGCAGCTTGTTTTGTCGGCATTTATTTAAATGTCAGTAAAACAATCTCCTGCAGATATTAAATTTTACAATTACTCATTCATGAAGCCTTCCTTAATCAACTTTTCCTTTAGTTTTCCATATCCTTCTTAGGCTCATTCTTCTCCTTCGTGATGATCTACAATTAGTTTTAGGTGATAAATGGACTATGTTTTCCCAGAGTCTATTTTTCTTAAGAGTTTGAAAACATTAGTCTACATTAATCTAAGTTATCATGCCACAGGGACCAAGCACAGTAAACACAGTATAATGGGTAGCATCTGTCAACACCAGTAGCAAGGTATGTCAGGCTTTTTGCATTTTTATGACACATAAAATAAGTAAGTCCATATATTCAGTCAGTTAGTTAACTAACACTGATGTGAGCACCAACCATGAGTCACATCTCAAACACAATGACAAATACAGCCTGTGCCTGCCTTCATTGAGTTTATAGTCCAAGTGGACAGACAGATGTGAAAGCAAATAGGGGCAGTTGAGAGTTACAGTGGCTATGGTAGAGGCAGGTATAATTTACACAGGCAGGTCAAGGGCTGGGGTTAGAGTGATGTGGAGATTGGAATGGGTCTCTGACTTGAACTGAATCACAAAAACTGAGCAGATAAGTGAGATTGGAGTGAGAGGAGTAACAGAGATAAAGGGTAGTCCAGACATGCTAAAGAAAGGGATCAAAGGCTCAGAGGCATGGAACACTATGGTGCATTGGACAAATTGCAGGCCATTTGATGCAGACAGGGGTCAGTGAGAAATGAACACGGAGAGGAATGTAGGGGCCAGATCATGGAAAATTTGGTGTGCCATGCTGAGTGCCAAAAAGCCCACTGCCATCAAGTCTATTCCAACTCAAAGTGATCCCATAGAGTTTCAAAGGCTGTAAATCTTTATGAAAGTAGACTGCCTCATCTTTCTCCCACAGAGCAGCTAGGGGGTTTGAACTGCCAACCTTTCAGTTAGCAGCCAAATGCCTTACCCCCTATGCCACCAGAGCTCCTTGCCATGCTAAGCACTTTGCATTATATTATCCTAGCAATGGGTGCCTCTGAGGTGTTTTAACTAGGGAGTAACTTGGTGAGGTGTATGTTTTAGACAAATTCACTCTGGTAGTTATCCAGAGATGGAATTAGAAAGTTTGGGATCTGGAGACATTTTATCCATCAATTCAAACATCTATGGGAGCTCAGATGCTGTAGTGCCTAAGGCATTTGACTGCTTAACCAGAAGTCTAGCGGTTCAAACCCACCAGCCACTCCTCGGAAGGAAGGTTGGGCAACTACTTCCACAGTCACACTACCTCAGAAACCCAAGGAGAGGTCATTATGAGTCGAATCTGACTTGATGGCAGTGAGTTTGGTTTTTGGTTTGGTCAAACATCTATAAACCAAAAAAAAAAACCTCACTGCTGTGGAGTTGGATTCACCTCATAGCAACCCTGCCTTGGCTTTCCCAGGCGGTATCACTATGGAAGCAAATTGCCCAACCTTCCTTCCAAGGAGTGGCTGGTGGGTTTGAACTTCCAGCCTTCTGGTTAGCAGTCAAATGCCTTAGGCACTAGGCCATTAGAGCTCTCTCCTTCTATAAGTACCTATTAAATGCCAGCTACTCTTCTAAGCTCTCGGACTACAACAATGAATCAAAGAGACAAGATGGCTGCTCTCTTGGGGCATTCTAGCAGGGGGATATACTAAATAGACTAAAAAATCTAAAAATCACTGCCGCTAAGTTGAATCTGACTCACAGCGACCCCTCTTTGGATTTCCCAGGAGATATCACTATGGAAGTAGATTGCCCAACCTTCTCTCCAAAGAGTGGCCAGTGGGTTTGAACTGCCAGCCTTCTGGTTAGTAGTCAAATGCCTTAGGCACTATGCCACTAGTATTCACTAAATAGACTAGTGAATAGATAAACAAGAAAAATAGAAGATATTGTTAAGCACTGTGCAAAAATGAAAAAAAATGAGAGTGTTCAGTAGCTACCTGAGTATGCTTTGAATAGCTAATAAAGACCTCTCTGAGAAGGATATGAATGACAAGAAAAAAAAAAAAAAGTCACTCTATAATCAGGAAGGAGAGCACTCTACACAGAGGGAAGAGCTGGTGCAAAATACCTAAGATAGAAAAGTTTGGACAGCTCAGGGAAATGGAAAGAAGACCAGTGTGATCAGCGAATAGCCAGAAAGGAAGAGGGGTAAGCAATGAGGTTTAATGGGTAAACAGGGCCTAGAATTCAAAGGTCAAGTACTGGGCAATGTGTTTACATTTTGTTTTAAGAATCATAACAAGTCACTGCATGATTTTAGGCACAGAAGTGATATATTTTTTAGTGTTTACTGGCCACTTTGTGGAAGGTAGACAAAAGAAGAAGTGGAAAGACCAGTCAAGAAGCTACTGCTCAGGTCCTTGTCAGAGAGATAAGGGTGAACTAGGGTGATGGCAATGGAGAATGGAAACAGATGGGGTTGGGATATGTTTATAGGTGGAGTTAAAAAGGACTTGCTGATGGGTTGGTATGGGAAAGGATAGAAAAAAGTAAAATGAAAGAAAACTGCTGACTGTCATGTGCAATGAGTGGATGGTGGTAGTATTAAATTCTTGATTAGAAAAATTTATTTAATATCTAAAGTAGCCCCAGTTCACAAGAAATCTGAAAAGGAACAGATATGGAAAGGGAAAAACAAATTTCTCCTACGCCATATTAAATGTGAAATCACTCACTGTTGGATCCAAGTGGAGCTGCCAAGCCAGCAAATGGATGTACCAATGAGAGGCCAGAGTTGTAGATTACAATTTGGAGGTCACTTAATGCCCGTGATTCTAAAGTCCTAGGCTGGGTAGCATACCAAGGAGAGAGTGGTATAACTGGGAAAGAGACAAAGCCCAAAACAAGCTGTGAATACTGAAGAATTAGAAATGTGGTAAATATGAATAAATAAGAAAATATACAGAAGACTGAGGTATAGTAGAAACCAAGAGAAGAATCATGGCTTTATACTATGATTATAAGTGAAAAGTAGAATACTATTAAGGAGCTCTGGTGGTGCAATGGTTAAGCACTCAGCTGCTAACTAAAAGATCAACAGTTCCAACTCCCCAGCCACTTCTCAGTAGAAAAGACCTAGTGATCTGCTCCCTAAAGGAAGGAAACCCTATGAGGCAGTTCTGCTCTGTCCTCAAACCAAAAACCAAACTCACTGCCAACTAGTAGATTGCAACTCATAATGACCTCCCTTGGGTTTCCAAGGTTGTAAATCTTTACTGAAGCAGACTGCCTCATCTTTCTTCCATGGAGTGGCTGGTGGGTTCAAACCACCAACCCTTTGATTAGTAGGTCAATGCCTTAAGCACCACACCACCAGAGTTCCTTACTCTGTCCTATAAGGTTACTATGGGTTGGAATTGACTTAGCAGCACACAACAATAAAGGATATTATTATAATAAGCAGGTCCTCTTGACTGCTGACCAGAAGGCTGGCAGTTCAAACCCACCAGCCACTCCTCGGAAGGAAGATGGGCAATCTACTTCCATAGTGATACTGCCTCGGAAACCCAAAGAGGGGTCGCTATGAGTCGGGTCCGACTCGACGGCACATAACAACTGCACAGCAACCTTGTATGACCAAGTCTAATTCATCTCTATAATCTTAGTACCTATCACAGCATCTGACACTGAGCAGTAATAAAATAAATCTTGCTGAACCTAAAAGTTCAGGCAGGAGGGGTGACCTGGAGGTCTGTATAGATGTATGACTCTTCAACATTAAAGTCATAGGAGTGAGTGGGATGACTCAAGATCAGTATAAAATGAGGTAAAAACCAAGGGCAGACAGAACCCCGAGAATAACATTTAGGAAACAGTCAGCAAGACAGGAATAGAGCCAAGAGAGAGTTCTATGGGGGAGCAGAGTGGAATGCTACAAAGAAAGAGTCTATTAGCCAACTGTGGAGAGCAGTGGAGTGAAGTAAGCAAAGAGAAACTTGGTCTTAGTCAGTGAAGGAGCGGCAAGAGAGCAAGAAAAGTAATTGTTCTTTTTTCTTTTGGGACTTTTTTTCCCCCCTAGGAAATCTATTGTCTTAGTTACCTACTGCTGCTCTAACAAAAATGTGGGGTGGGTAGCTTTAATGAACAAGAATTTATTGTCTCACAGTTTTGGAGGCAAACAGTCCAAATCAATGCATTGGCTCTAAGGGGTTGTTCCTTATCGGGTAGTCCTTGGCATTCCCATGTGTTCCTTGTTGTCTGCCTCTCCCCTCATTCTGTGTCCATTCTGTTCTTTTCATAACACACCACTCAGAAGTGATAAGGTTTAGGACCACTCTACTCTGGCCTCATTAACATAACAAAAGAAAATACTTGTTCCAAACAGAGTCATATTTACAGATGTGGGGGGTGATTAAGGGCTTTCCTGTTTCTTTTGCAGGAACACAATTCAATCCATAATACCTATCTATAAAAGACAGGGAGGTTGGGAGGGTCCAAGATCACAGGAAATCTCTAAGTTCATGAGATATGGCCGATGGAATAAAGAGGTTAAAAATGCAGATGAACAACACAGTAAAAGAGTTAGGAGACTGATGAAAAGAGACTGGTCTTGCTGCAGACTGGAGAAAAGAAGCAAGACAGATGCAAATGAGCTTTTCACTTTGTAGATATCAGAGCAAAAACAGAGGGAGGCAAGTATCTGAAACCTCGATGTTCTCTATAAAGTATAAGGCGATGTCATCAGTGAGAATATGGAGGGTAGGCAGGAATTTTACCAATCTCAGTTACTTATGATGATGTTTGAAAAACAGCACAGTGAGATCAATTCCACAGAGGAACCAAATCTGATTTTTCTACCTCCTCCTCCCCTGCTAGACAGTCAGTCAACTGTCAACAAATATCAACAGTGTATAACATGCAATTACAGTTAGTCATGAGAATAATGAGCCTCGTTTCACAAATAAATATAAAATCTTGTATTTGAAGTAATAGAATATTCAGACTTCTACCAAACTCAGCATCAAATTCATTTATTTTGTTCTGGTTGTACGGAATCAAAGTAACATCATGACTTCTGCAGATAAGTAGTTTTGAAAATTTGTTTACAGCTCACCTTGCAATCTCAGCATAGTCCTAAATTAAACTAATCTAGAAATACAAAAAAGGAATAGTAGTCAGTTTTTATTTAAAATTTGAATCACTTACAATATCTAAGAGCTGCTTGCATTCTTTTTATAATGTCAGAAAAGAAGCAATCACAATATACAAAATGTACCAAAAATATCTACAGTGAATATCATAGCACACTGTTACTCACTGTTGATTAATTATTACTGCCAGTAAGAACAGGAGCAGAGCATATGTGCCTGAACCTTGCCTGGCATTTAACTGATCATGGCGCAAATGTGCAGTAATACTGTATTTACTTGTCAAATGTTAGGCGTATCAATATACGTTGGCCTGAATTTTTAAATGAGCACCTATAGTTCTTTATCAAGGAAATGTTACAGATATCTTTTGTTTGTTTTTATTCATAACTATTTCAGTATGTATTTCTAAAAGCTGGGAACTCATTTTTTAAACTAAACAATTCCATTGTCACATGTAAAATAATATTAATAATTCCTTAATATCAGCAAATGTCTACTTGGCATTGAAATTTCTCTGATATGTTTTTTCATTGTTTGCTTGAATCAGGATACAAACAAGCTCCATATACTGCAATCGGTTGATATATCCTCTTCCTTTCTGTCAATCTATAAGTTACCATTCCATCTCTTTCTTTTTTCCAGCCCGTTCCTTTTTCATTGAACTCAAATAATGGACCAGTTCTGGGTGCTTAATGGATGGATATTGTCCTGCTTATTCATCATCAAAAACTATAGAAGTCCGTGTTATAATTACTACTTTACGGATAAAGAAATGAAGGCCTTTGAAAAATTACTACATTTGCAGAAGCAAAGTCAAGTTAAGCATCTAGAGCTACTTGACCTCAAAATCCATTTTCTTTCTGCTAGCACACTGCCTTCCAGGTCACTGTGTACTTAAGGCTCAAAAGCCCAAGATGTACTTCTGCTTAATTTTGAAATGCCAACCAAATTTGAGCCCAGGTATCACAAAAATCTGGGTTTCTGTAAGAGTACCAAACCTTCCAACTGCTGAGAAATGTCCAAATTTTCAGGACCACTAAGATTTCAACAAAACAACAGCACTTACTGAAATAGCATCTGAGAGATTATATCCCCAGCCTCCAACTTCTAGTACCAAGGGTCTAGCCTTTCAGAGGACAGAAGGAAATGAAGAGGTTATGAGGGCTCAGGGGGTGCAACAGGGAGATAGACATCCAAAATGTCATCTTTAATATTTGCCTCCCTGTACTTAAGGTTTGCAGTTTTACAAAGGAAATAACTGGGTCCTGGGAAAAGTAAGACTTTTACCTAATGTTGTACAGATTTTAAGTAGATGGCTTTAAACCAGAGCTTCTGGTTCCAGGAATAGCCTCTTATACTGTTCTATCAGCCTCCCTGCCTCACTGTCAAGTGGACAAGCAGAGGAGGAGCTTCCCAGATAGAGAGGTGGACATTGACAAAGACTTTGAAGTGAAAGACAGGGCATGTTCACATGAAGGAGAGCCTGGTAGAAAATGATTCTTATCTCTGCTAGAAGCCTTTTTGCCTTATAGATATAGATACTTGTGGTAGTTAAGTTTGTGTGTCAACTTGGCTGGGCCTGGTTGAGTGGCTGGGCAGCTGAATGTAGTTATTCTTCACAGTAAGATTGGTAATTAACTCCTTGGTGGAATTTATTGGAGCAGCTGAGTAGCTGCTTTGAGTATGTGGTCTGCTTCCTGTATATAAGAAACAGCTTTGGGAATGGTGTCTAGGGCAGCTGAATGTAGTTATTCTTCATGGTGAGATTGGTAATTAACTCCATGGTGGAATCTATTGGAGCAGCTGAGTAGCTGCTTTGAGTATGTGGTCTGCTTCCCATATATAAAAAACAGCTTTGGGAACGGTCTCTAGCTTACGACATGCTTGAACCCTGCATGTAGCTGTGTCATTGATCAGCAGCAGCGTGCCATGCTCTGCTGACCTTGGGACTTTCAATAGACTTGAATTAATGGCCTGCCATGTGGTTTGGTAACATCAGAACTGTGCCTTTTCAGTTGTCAACCTTGGGCTTGTCAGCCTCAGCAACCAGCAGCTGAGTGAAGAAAGGCCTCTGGCTTCAGTGGGCCCAGAGCATGAGGCAGAGCTAAAGGCCAAGGTTGAGGGGCTTTCACCCACCCTCTAGAGCCTGGCACTTTGAACTCAGACTTAAAGTCTGTAAACTGTAAGAGAATAAACTCCTATTTCTTCAAGCCATCCCATTTGTGGTATATTCTTGTCAGAGCAATACTAGGTAACTAAAACAATACTCAACTAGATCTTACACCCTTGGAACCTGAGTGTCATGGAGAAAAAGAGGCCCAAAGACACTAAACATACCAAAAAAAAAAAAAAAATCATTCCAGTAAAAGTATTGGTTGAGGGTGGGATTGGAGTACATGATCAATAGGGTTTATTTACAATTAAACTGGAAACTCAATATATTACCTATTTTTTGAACTGCATGCTATTTCCAAGCAGAAATTGATGGCCAGGTCTTACAGCTTATTAATTACATAATGTGTTTATTCTTTCAACAAATATTTCCTGGGTGCTTTTATGTGCAGAGAGAGAAGTTGTTAAACAAGGTAAGATGCTTCCCTCTACAAGGTCTTCATCTAGTGGAGGAGATTGACATAGCAATACAGGTATTCCCCACTTTTCAAAAGTTCACTTTTCACCACTTCACTTTTATGAAGGACCTATGTTAATATCTGTTTTCACTGACCAAAAGGAATCCAAAGAGGATTTTCACTTTTATGAAAAAAGGCAAGTGAAACTAGCATTTGGCATTTATTTTGCAGTGGGCCATTAAAGAGGCAGCACGTGGCAACAGTGGCATCCTCAAGCTCCTTCCCTGGGAACTACACTCACATCTCAGCATCTAGCCACCGTAGCTTTCAACTGTGCCTGTGAACACTATGTTGTTGTTGTTAGGTGCTATTGAGTCGATTCCAACTCATAGTGACCCTGTGTACAACAGAATGAAACACCTCCCAGGCCTGCACCATCCTCACAGTCATTGCTGTGCTTGAGCCTTGTTCCAGCTACTGTGTCAATACATCTTGTGAAGAGTCTTCCTCTTTTTTGCTGACCTTCTACATTACCAAGCATGATGTTCTTCTCCAGGGATTGGTCCCTCCTGATAATATGTCCAAAATATGTGATACAAAGTCTTACCAACCTTGCTTCTAAGGAAGGTTCTGACTGTGCTTCTAAGACAGATTTGTTCATTCTTCTGTCAGTCCATGGTGTATATTCAACATTCGTTGGAAACACCATAATTTAAATGCATCAATTCTCCTTCAGTCTCGCTTACTCATTGTTAGTGTTATTTTAGGCTTTATATATTATTTAGTAGGACTTAATAGGTTATTTTGGGGGGGTCTAGGAATGCTCAAAAAATTTTCCATATAAATTCATGGTAATTGCATCTTTGCTTTATGCCCTTTTGGCTTACAAAAAGCTTTGCAGAAACACTCTATTTTCAGACAGTGAGAGAAACCTGTACGTAAAAACAATGCAGTGCACACAAGCAGGTGAATAGCAAGCACTAGATACCGGGTATAACTACACCCTTATTTCCCCTCAAATGTCTCACATTTAGGACAAGTGTGTTGACTCCAGCAGTCACCTCTGCACAATGCACAGAATGCACTCTGGTTTGAATATAGAAACTACTAAATTAAAAAATAGATTCATAAAAAGATTGAGTAATCAGTATAATAGCAGACAAGAGCCAGTGGGAGATGAATTTTCAGAATCTAATATCCGTTCTCTTTCATTAAGCCTTAGACAATTGTGCTGTGGGGCCTATCCTGCCACATTTGGAATATTTCAACTTCATGTCTGCCAGGAATCTAGCTTTGTATGATATTACAAACAATATTGAATTTTTTTTTTCTGGGGGGTGGGGGGACATGCAGGAGGAACGTATGCTTGTTTTGGAAAGAGTAAAAAGAGATATTAGTGTTTAAATGTTTCCACTTTTTAATTTTCTTGAACTAAAACCTACCTGGTGGAGCCCAGTCACTAGTGCTCGGACGGCTCCCTTGTTGCCCTCCTGAGAGGGACCGGGTCTCCGGGAGCAAGGTGGG
>NW_006921623.1:15122697-15134190 GCF_000298275.1 Orycteropus afer afer | reverse complement strand
TGGAGGGTCGACGAAAGAGGGGGAGGCCTTCAAGGAGATGGATTGACACGGTGGCTGCGATGATGGGCTCAAGTATAGCAGGGATTGTGGGGCTGGCGCGTGATCGGGCAGTGTTTCGTTCTGCTGTGCATGTGGTCGCTATGAGTTGGAAACGACTCGACGGCACTTAACAACAACAACAACAACAAAACCTACCTGGCAGGGTAATGATAGCCTAGTGACATAACAAGAGAACTAAAATATTTTTAACAATATATTTAAAACAAAAATCAAACAATATATTTAATTAAAGTAAATTAATAAATAATCTGATTGAAAAAATAGAAACTGAATGAACATCAAGAGATGAATTACTGTAGTGAAGAACAAGGAGTTGCTGCTTGAAGGCTTTAGGTTGCTGTTGTTAACTCACCTTGAGAAGGCCCCAACTCATAGTAATCCCACACTAAATGGAACAAAACGCTGCTCAGTCCTGTGCCATCCCCGTGATAGGTTGTGAATCTGATAACTGTGATTCATAGCATTTTCACTGGCTGATTATTTGCAAGTAGATCACCAGGCCTTTCTTCCCAGTGCACCTTGGTCTGGGAGCTCCACTGAAACCTGTTCAGCATCATAGCAGCACCCAACCCTCCACTGACAGACAGATAGTGGCTGCATCTGAGGTGCATTGGCTGGGAAACAACAGGAAAAAATAGAAGCTATAGTTTCTTCTGATGAAATGTGGTGTGCATATCAGGGCAATGTAAATGCTTATGAAGGTTGATGATGCTGCCAATGTCCCAAGATGAATAGAACTAAATATTCTCTAGATCCAAAAAGTCAGTGATTGCACCCTCCTAGCCCCTTATTCTTGACAGGAACCCAGGTAAGCAGCATCCTCAGAGTGCATTCTGTGGAGTCACAGCGGAAAGTGAATATGCATGGATGTAAACGTAAGACTAGGAATGGAGTTTCTTATTCAAGGTGGTTCATAAAGACATATTACTCTTCAAAGATTTGGCAATGATAGCCAACTATGTTGGAAGACAAGAGGGGTAGAAGAGTGGTGAATGAGGGTAAATCCCTGTGCTTTGGAGCTTGATCCCATTTCATTTCTTGGAAACACTTCCTTCACTTGGGATTTAGAACAGCACCCTGGCTGCCTCCTTTGCTGTTTTATCTTTTTTCCAAGCATGAGGTCTGATCCTGGGAACTCATCCATTCCTACATACTCTCCCTCCTGGCAATCTCATGGCTTTAAACGCCCTCTATATGCTGGTGATGACTGCTGAGTTTATACCTCCAGTCTGGATTTCTCACTCCTGGAATTCTAGCTCATTTATCCAACCATCTACTTGGCAACATCTACTTGGATGCCAAAAAGGTACCTCAAAATCAATATATCCAAAATGGAACTCCCGATCTCAAAACTGGGCCACCTACAATCTTTCCCATCTCAGCCAATAGCATCTGTGCTTCCACTTGCTCAAGCCAAAAATCTCAGAATTAGTACCCAGTAATTTCCTGAAAGTCAGAGTTTTTTCCTTTCTCAAGCGTATAGCAAACCTGGTAAGATGCTATAAGGAAAGACGCAGGGACACTTTCATGAGTATGTACTTAGAATCTTCCTCTTATGCTTCCCAAAGGGACTGGGACCATTTGCCAGGATGACTGTGCACTGGAGAAATGGAAATACTCAATTTTTTCTGGGATTATGGAAGACTAGCTATGAATTCATACTCCTGGGCACTCAAAATTCCACTGTAGTACACCAGACCAAATGGAGAATTATAGAGATAAGATGATAAACTTCCTTTCTGGATGCTAGAATTTTGGTTCCCAGTTCCTGGTGGCTTAATTGGAATAGGCATTTTCAATACCTGATGTATGATGGTTAAGATTATTACAGACGAGCCAAACTGTCTAGGTTCAATCATGGATATAACACCAGCTATGTGCTCTTGGACAAATTAACTCACTTCTCTTGTATTTCAGTACTCTTGTCTGTAAAAATGGGGTAGTGAAATCCCTGAAGGATGGCATCAGAATTAAATGAGTTTGTGTTTGTCAAGGGTTGAGAACAGTTCCTGTACATAGTAAGTACTACATAAATGTTGGTTAAATAAATAAAATCCTTAATCCCTATCTTTATTTCACATTGCCCCTCAAATCAGTCAGGAAATCCGTTGTGTCTACCTAGAAAACATTTCCAAAATCTGGTGATTTTATATCATCTTCACCACTACTATCATTGACCAAGCCACCGTTACCTCTTGCCTGGATTACTGTAGTAGGCTCTTAACTGATAGGGCCCTCCATTCCTTTCTGACCTCATCTCTAAATATTCTCCTCCATATTCATTTCACTCTAGCCAACCTTCCTGCTTGCTTCTCCTCAAACAGTCAAGGCTTGTTCTCACTTTGGTGCCTTTGTAATGGCTGATCCCTCTGCCTAGGATGCTCCTATTCCATGTATCTTTATAGTTCACCCTTCTTTGATATTTTGCTCAAATGCTGACTTCCTAATAAAGCTCATCCTGATCACCCCTTTTTAAATTGCAAATGTGGTCCCATACCTACTCCTGATACCCCTTATTCTGTTCTATTTTAACATCACTTGTCACCGTCTAAAAAAATGTGTAACTTACTATATTAACTACATGGTATAACTTGCTGTATTAACTAGATGGATATATAATTTATTTTTGTCCTTAATACCTGCCAAAAGTGAACATAAAATAAAATACCAGTTTCAAGAGAGAAAATTTTTTCACATCTAATTTCTTCATTTATATATTCCTGATGTCCAAGACAGTGTTTGGCACCTAAGAGATGTTCAATAAACATTTATTGAATGAAATTAAATTTTAGCACTTCAAGGAACTGAACTCCTGAGGGTAGTGCAAAAAATAGATCTATTTTACATGGAAGTTTAGATTGTGAAAGATTGCATGAAGTGAGATTTCAGTCATTCATTCATTTATATTTCAACAAATGACTTTTTGGGTGCCCATTCTGCTTGACATTTGTGATACGGTAACGAACATTACAAGGTCCTAATCATGCAATCATGTGAGTGTATCTCTCTTCTGTGGTGCTAAATAACCTGCTGCTATCAATGACAGCAGACAAGAAAAGGAGAAGGAGTGGATTGCTTTGAAGTCAGTAGCCTAGAAGGTCATCTACTTTTTTCCATCACATAATTGTTGATTTCACATCTATTAGAGCTAAACATGGAGGGGCTCTGATGGTGCTGTGGTAAGGCATTTGCCTGCTAACCAAAAGGTCAATGGTTTGAACCCACCAGCTACTCCATAGAATAAAGATGAGGTAGTCTGTTTCCATAAAGACGTACAGCCTTGCAAACAGATAGGGCTCACTATGAATCAAAATCAACTTGATGGCAGTGGATTTGGTTTTCTGGTTTGGAGCTAAATACTGTCTGCAAGGCAAAGCTATCCTCTCCTCGTGTGTCACAATAAGCAGCAATAACCAAAACCCTATTCAGCTACCATACAATCTTTCTAGATGGATATCAAAACTCTATTATAAAAGGTGGTCACAGCACTTCTGGGAATATAGTGGCCTGAATGCACAGCCCTCCAACTTATCCATCCAAGTCCAATTAACTTCAAGCCACCCATCCTTAGTGGATCTGCAACAGGAGCCAATGGGTGGGCACAGGGTGTGAAGGGTATGCACTAAGTTATGGTATCTGCTGGAGAGGAGAAAGTAGTGTACAACTCTATTTGGTTGAGATTGAAATACAAAATCTGGAACCCTCTGCTTCAGGAGAGAACTTAGCCTGTGAGGCAGAGACTGGCATGACTTTATCAATCCATTTTATTTCCAGTCTCCCTTGCATTTAGATGTCTCTATTGACTAAGTCTGGCCAATGGGATGAGGTGCAAATGATAGACAACATTTGGTCTGGATCCTAAAACATCTCATTCAATCCTTCATGCTCTCCCAGTTCAGCAGCCAACAGGATCTCACAGAAAAGCATGAAGAGGCCCTAAAGGATGAAAGATCCAGTAGAAGGGAGGCAGCTTGATCCCTCCGTCATTACTTGGTGCAGAACTGTCCAAGAAAACCTCCTGACCAGCACCATATGCCCTGGACTTTCCATAGGCATGGGCTGACTGCTTGACAGAAGGTACATCATTGGTTCAAAGGAGCACAGATTATTATTTTCACTTGTGTTTGTCATCATTCAACTGCTTGGCTTAAATCTCACAGGTGAATGGAGTCATGCATTATCAGTATTAAATGGAGTCATGCATTACCAGTACCGGTTGCTGTCCAATTCCAACTTATGGAGACCCCATGTGTTGCAAAGTAGAACTGTGCTCCATCGGGTTTTCATGGCTGTGATCTTTCAGAAGCAGATCATCAGATTCTTCAGAGGCACCTCTAGGTGGGTTCGAACCACTGACTTTTGGTTAGTAGCCAAAAGCTTAATTATTTACACGACACAGGGACCCCAGAACCATGAGTAAGGGAAGGAAAATAATATCAGCACCTACAAGACCCAGCAGCCAGAGAGAGAGAAAAACAAACAGAATAGCCAAAATAGGTGGCTTCTCATGAACAAGAGCTGCTGGAAAGGAGACAAAAATAGTAATAACAATAGCACTCAAAGAAATTCAACCCAAATATATTTTTTAAAAGACTCTGAAACTAAAAAAGATTTTAAAAAGAATAAATTTTACAAATTTCACAGGTGACTTGAAGGGGTGGCTTAATCTCTGTTGGAGATTAAGTCTGGGCCTGTAAAATCAAGCAAAAGAGATCTCAGCAGAGAGCAAAAACACAAAGAGATGGCAATCATGAGGGAAATTTTTAGAAAGGGCTTGGAGGACAGATGCAAAGACCCAACATGTGAATAATAGGAGTTCTATGGGAGGAAAAAGGAACAGATGTAGGGCTGCATTAATTAAGGAAATAATAGAAGAAATTTTCCCTGGTTTGAAGAAAGACTCAAGTCTGTAAATTGAAAGTACTCATTGAGTTCCAGGGAAAATTAACACACATACACGCAGTTGAACATGTCCTGGCAGAGTTCCTGAATTCAAGCAGAAAAAAAGCAGAAGCTTTCAGATATAAAAACTATGTTAAGTGCAAAAGAACGGCCAACACTAGAATTGGACTGATGATACACCAGACATAAGAAGATAGAACTACACCCACAGAAGACTGAAAAAGAGAACTGCACCTCAAATCCTCCCCCTGCGGACATAGCCACAATTCATCTGCCAGGATGAAAGGGAAATGTCTGCACATATGCAAGGTAAGGAGCACTGGTGGTGCAATGGTTAAACACTCAGCTACTAACCAAAAGGTCAGTGGTTTGAACCCACCAGTGGCTCCATGGGAGAAAAGGCCTGAAAATTTTCTCCCACAAAGATTACAGCCTAGGAAATCTTACGGGGCAATTCTACTCTGTCACACAGGGTAAATATGAGTCTGAATTGACTCAATTGCATGCAACTACAACAGGGGATATGTCACCCACATATTCCATCTAAGTAAATAATTGAAGAACAACTCTAAGTCAATGAAATGGGCACAAAGAAGTAAGGAAACAGCTATGGAATGAACCTCTCTTTACATATATGTGCATGTATATATGCATGTATATGTGCATGTGTGGGCGTGTATGATTTTCCAATGAAAATACATATATGTAAGTCTAAATGGAAAATGGTACAGTGACTAGGAATTTGTAGCATAAGTGCTAAATAGTGATTATTCAAATAGAAGAACATCCTACAGGGGAAAACCTAAAATGTCTAAAAGTACTTATCTCATAAAACCAAGAGAAGGGAAGAGAGCAAACAAGGAGGGAAGTGAAAGTTTT
This sequence comes from Orycteropus afer afer, assembly GCF_000298275.1. Classification (NCBI taxonomy): domain Eukaryota; kingdom Metazoa; phylum Chordata; class Mammalia; order Tubulidentata; family Orycteropodidae; genus Orycteropus; species Orycteropus afer. Next base: position 15,128,349 of record NW_006921623.1, on the reverse strand, counting down.
CTTAAGGTTTCATCTGAGATAAGAGTAGGGAAACAAAGCACTACAAAGGTAAAAGGAGGTATCGAGAAAATAAAGCATTTTGGTGGAGGAACATAGCTGGTATCTTGTTTTAATACTAGTAGCAGAGAAATAAGGTTTTCAGTAGGACTGACCAAAATGAGAGAAAAACCATTTTTGAAAAAAGAAAATGTAATGGAACTTCTAAACTCAATAATAAAAAAAGAGAAAGTATAGAGCCTTTGTCAACTCATCTAAAATAAGGAAATAAATAAAAATGTATCCATGAGGTAAGATGAAAGAAACAAAGTCAAAGATATCAGGTATTAAACTATGAACAGACTGAATTCATCTTTCAAAGGCAGTTTATCATATTGGATTTAAAAAACAGATGTATGTGGTTTTCAAAACACACGTTCAACACTGATTTTGCTAATGTTGAAAAGAAAGAAACAGACAAACATATAAGGAAAATACCAAAAAAAGGAAAAAGCAGCAACTGTATTATTATTAGTCAAAGTAGTATTTAATATTAAAAGCATTAATCAGGACAAAGAGGAAGATTACAAAACATAAAGCTATCATTTGTGAAAAGAATGTAACAGTCATAAATCTTTCTGCATCAAATATTTAAAAAACTATATGAAGAAAAACCATTGTTGTTGTTGTTGTTAGGTGCCATTGAGTCATCTCTGACTCATAGCGACCCTATGCACAGCAGAATGAAACACCGCCTGGTCCTGCGCCAGCTCCAAGGTCCCTGCTGTACTTGAGCCCATCACCGCAGCCACTGTGTCAATCCATATCCTTGAGGGCCTACCCCTCTTTCACTGACCCTCCACTTTACCAAGCATGACATCCTTCTCCAGGAAATGGTTCCTTCTGACAACATGACCAAAGTAGGTGAGATGAAGTCTGGCCATTCTCGCTACTGAGGAGCATTCTGGCTGCACTTACTCCAGGATGGATTTGTTAGTTCTTTTAGCAGTCCATGGTACTTTCAGCATTCTTCACCAGCACCACAATTCAAAAGTATCAATTATTTTTTGGTCTTCCTTATTCATTGTCCAGCTCTCACATGCATAAAAGGCAATTGAAAATATCATGGCTTGTGTCAGGTGCACCTTAGTCCTCAAGGAGACATCTTTGTTCTCAGTACTTGAAAGAGGTCCTTTGCAACCAACTTGCCCAGTGCTATACATCGTCTGATGTCCTGAATGCTGCTTCTATTGGTGTCGATTGTAGAACCAAGCAATGTGAAGTCTTTGACAACTTCAGTCTTCTCTCCATTTGTCATGATGCTGCTTATAGGTCTAGTTGTGAGGATTTTTGTTTTCTTTATATTGAAATGTAATCCATACTGCAGACTGGATTCTTCAATCTTTATCAGTAAGTTCTTCAAGTCATCCTCACTTTCAGCCAGCAAAGTTGTGTCATCAGGGTATCACAGGTTGCTAATGATTCTTCTTCCAGTCCTGATGTCACGTTCTTCTTCATATAGTCCAGCTTCTCAGATTATTTGCTCAGCGTATAAATTGAATAAGTATGGTGAAAGGATACAACCTGACACACTCCCATCTTGATTTTAAACCCCTTGTTCTGTTCAAACGACAGCCTCCTGTTCTATGTACAAGTTCCTCATGAGTACAATTATGTGTTCTGGAATTCCCATTTTTCTCAATGTTGTCAACAATTTGTTATGATACATACAATCAAATGCTTTTGCATAGTCAATAAAACACAAGTAAACATCTTTCTGGCGTTCTTTGTTTTCAGCCAAGATCCATCTTACATCAGCAATGATATCCCTCGTTCCACGTCTGCTTCTGAATCCAGCCTGTGCCTCTGAAAGTTCTGTGTTATTATACTGCTGCAACCATTTTTGAATTATCTTCAGGAAGATTTTACTTCCATGCAATATTAATGATATTGTTCAATACTATCCACATTCTGTGGGATCGCCTTTCTTTGGAATGGGTACAAATATGGATCTCTTCCAGTCAGTTGTCCAGGTAATTGTATTCCAAATCTCTTGGCATGGCCAAGTAAATGCCTCCAGCAAGGCATCCATTTGTTGAAACATCTCAATGGGTATTCCATCAATTACTGGAGCCTTGTTCTTCACCAATTTCTTCAGTGCAGCTTTGACTTCTTCCTTCAATGCCATTCATTCTTAAACATATGCCACCTCCTGAAATGGATGAAGATTGACCTGTTCTTTTTAGTACAACTCTGTGAGTTCCTTCCATCTTCTTTTGATGCTTCCTGCTTCATTCAATATTTTGCCCATAGAATTTTTCAATATTGCAACTCAAGGATTAAATTTTTCCTCAGTTCTTTCACCTTGAGAAATGCCAAGCATGTCCCTCCCTTTTGGTTTTCTAACTCCAGGTCTTTGCACATTTCATTATAGTAATTGGCTTTGTCTCCTGAAGCTGCCCTTTGAAATCTTTGATTCAGCTCTTTTATCTTGTCATTTCTTCCATTTGCTTTAGCTACTCTCTGCTCAAGGGCAAGTTTCAGAGTCTCATCTGACATCCATTTTGGTCTTCTTTTCTCTTCTTTTTAATGACCTCTTCCTTTCTTCATGGATGATATTTTTTATGTCATCCCACAATTCCTTTGGTTTTTGGTCATCGGTGTTCAATGCATCAAATCTATTCTTTAGGTGGTCTCTAAATTCAGGAGGGATATATTCAAAGTCATATCTTGGGTCTTGTGGACTTGTTTTAATTGTCTTCAATTTCAAGTTGAACTTGCATATGAGCAATTGATGGTCTGTTCCACAATCAGCTTCTGGCCTTGTTTTGGCTAAAGATATCAAGCTTTTCCATCGCCTTTCACCACAGATGTGGTCGATCTTATTCCTGTGTACTCCATCTGGTAAAGTCCACATGTACAGCCACCTTTTGTATTGTTGAAAAAAGGGATTTGCAATGAATTAGTCATTGATCTTGCAAAATTCTATCATGCTATCTCCAGCATTATTTCTGTCACCAAAGCCAAATTTTCCAACTACTGGTGATTCTTCTTTGTTTCCAACTTTTGCATTCTGCAGTGTAGTAAATTACTTAGTGTGGCTTTTCTACCTGTAAGTCTTTGTAAACTCCAAGGTGGGAATTGCTATTAGCAGCTGAGGAGATCCTGATTGTTAAAATCGTCCACCTGGAGTATTTCTGTTGGGAGTGGCACAAAACAATGTTCTGGGAGGTTTCCACTCTCTCTCAGGTGCTTAGAGTTCTGATGCTATGATTGGCTAGTTTGGCCACTCTGCCAGGCTCAAAAGGAGGCCTCCTAGAGGCAGAACTCTCTCTGACTGCTGGTTGAGGAAGATGTGCTGCTGAAAGAGACACGCGCTCCTGAGACACGGGTTGGTGGGAAAGAGACGCAAGAGACATGCATTGCTGAGTAAGACACCAAGGTACCAGCACTGCTGGGAAAGAGACTGTGAAAGACTGTTGGCTGAGGGACGGTGGGCTGGGAGAGAGACTGAGCATTTTTTCCTGAACTTGAATTGTAGCCTGTGGTGCTTCCCTAATAAACCCCATAATCTGTGAGCTCTGTGTGGCCACTGAAGTGAATTATCGAACCCAGAAGAGAGGTGGTAGGTGCTTTGGGAGGAACAGTTGGAGAAAGGGCTGGAGTGAGGCAGCATGTCTGGCCTGGCAGGAATAGGCGTTGGGCTATTGATGGTGATTCTGTCTTTCTCTTGTAGGATTAGAGGAGGTCATAACATGTGGCCTCCCTGCCGTTTTTGCGCATTCCAATCACCAGTGATAAGCAACACATCTTGATTGAATGTTCAGTCAATTTCAGACTGCAAAAGTTGATAAAAATCTTCACCTTCTTCATCTTTGGCTTTGGTGGTTGGTGTATAAATTTGAATAATAGTAGTATTAACTGATCTTCCTTGTAGGCATATGGATATTGTCCTATCACTGACAGCGTTGTACTTCAGGACAGATCTTGAAACATCCTTTGTGATGATGAAGGCCATGCCATTGGTCTTCAAATTGTCATTCCCAGCATAGTAGATCATATGGTTGTCTGATTCAAAATGGCCAAAACTGGTTCATTTCAGCTTGCTAAATGTCAATCTTTATGCATTCCATTTCATTTTTGACAACTTCCAATTTTCCTAGATTCATACTTTGTACATTCCATGTTCCAATTATTAATGGACGTTTGCATCTATTAATCCTCAATTTGAGTCATGCCACATCAGCAAATGGAGGTCTTGAAAGCTTTACTTTATCCATATCATTAAGGTTCATTTTACTTTGATGAGGCAGCTCTTTCCCAGTCATATTTTGAGTGCCTTCTGACCTAAGAGGCTCATCTTTCTGCACTGTATCAGACAAAGTTTCCAGGCTATTCATCAAGTTGCCCAGTAATGTATCAGACAGTGTTTCTCTGCTATTCATAGGTTATCCAGGCCAATTCTTTGAGAAATGGATGGCCTCTTTCTTCTTCCTAGTCTGTCTCAGTCTGTAAGCTGTGTTGAAACCTGTGCACCATGTGCAACCCTGCTGGCATTTGAAACACTGGTGGCACAGCCTCAAGCCTCACAGCAATGTGTAAGTCACCATAGGATGACAAACTGACAGACAAGTTTGTCTCCCTTAGCTGTCCAAAACCTCTCTGTCATCCCCTTACCTGGATCCTGTGGTTTTGTTGTCCTTGGCATTCCCCTCCCATTCCTGCCTCTGGGGATGGGGCCTGTCTCCTTCCCCTCACCTGGATGAAGAGAAACCAATAGAAATCTTAAAAAAAATAAAAATACTTGATAATATAATGTGATGTTTTGATAGTATAACTTAAATGTTTTTATTTATACCAGTATTCAGTGATGGTTGGCCATGTTTATGTTTTAAGACAGACTTCTCAAAACCAATAATAATTTAAAAAAAAAAAAAAACACTGCCATCAAGTCAATTCTGATTCATAGCAACACTATAGAACAAAGTAAAACTGTCTCATAGGGTTTCCAAGGTTGTAAATCTTTACAGAAGTAGAAGGCCATACCTCTCTCCTAGTTCAAACCACTAGCCTTTTGGTTAACAGCCAAGTGCCTTAACCACTGTCCACCAGAGTTCTTTACATATAGACCCCTCAAGTGCAGTTAATCTTAGGAAGGTGTACCTTTAGGTGTAAAGTTTAGTTATAAAGATCTTAAACTGGGTGTTGAAAGTTAGTGATCTCCTCACCACACTGTGCTGCCTCCCTTGGGCCACATAACCCAAACCAGAGGACCATGGGACTCAACAAGGCAGAGGGCAGCATAGAAGGTGTTTGGGGCCCTCTGTAAAGCAATGTTCAGTCACTGTCAACTCAGCTTGGCCACAGACTGGTCTTTCTAACATGGACCTTCAGTGGAGACTGTCTGGTTACTTAGGAGAAAAATTTTGGCCCTCATATGGTAGTCTCCACACTAAATGCTTTACACCAATGGGATAAAGAGGCATGAGGATCCTGAAGGGAGACTATAATAGGTTGTCCTCCCCAAAAAGACATATTTACATCCTTACCCCAGTGCCTGTGAATGTGACCCTGTTTGGAAATTGTTGTTGTTGCTGTTATATGCCATCGAGTCGGCCCCGACTCATAGCAACCCCTCCTTGGGTTTCCGAGGCAGTATCACTACGGAAGTAGAAT
>NW_006921623.1:15100832-15122597 GCF_000298275.1 Orycteropus afer afer | reverse complement strand
GGCAGTATCACTACGGAAGTAGAATTGCCCAACCTTCCTTCCGAGGAGTGGCTGATGGGTTTGAACTGCCAGCCTTCTGGTTAGCAGTCAAGTGCCTTAGGCACTATGCTTTGAAAATGTAATTGGTTAACATAAATTCATACAGGAGTAGATTAGGCCATAATCCAACACATCTGGTAACATTAGTAGAAGAGGAGAGGAGATATGTGGAGACATTGACACAGAGGAAAGATAGGTATGTAATGACTGAGGCAGTGATCCAACTAGTACTGCCACAAGCCAGAGAACAACAAGGATTGTGAGGAACCACCAGCTGCCATTGAAAGACAAGGAAAGATCTTCCCCTTGAGCCTTCAGATAGAGCCTGGCCCTGCCAATACTTTGATTTCAGAATTCTGGCCTGATTTACTGTAAGGCTAAAAGTTCCTATTGCTTTGAGCTACCCAGATTGTAGTCGTTTGTTACAGCAGCCCTAGGAAACTAGTAGAGACCTAGAGTAATTCTTTGGTCCCTCTGAGGCTCACTGCCTAGATTCCATCCTAGGACTTGGCAAACATTCATCTCTCTTCTGTTTCAACGAGCAATGTATCTTGAGCTCACAGTATGTGCAAGACCACCTCTTCTGGACTTCCTTTTTAGGTCACATTTCTCCAAGATGTCCTTCAGGTCAGATATGTGAATCAGTTGAGACTCATTGTTGACTTCAAAGTGCTTTACATTCAGAGGTTATCAGAAAATAGTCCATAGGGAGAGCTGATTCATGGCATCATTTCGATCAGGCAACACTGGAAAATAAGTGCTACAGAATGAGTTTTTAATGAAGCTACATGTATTCAACTTAAATTGTTGTTGTTATCCTAATATTATATCCCTCCTCTTCTCAGCTTTCTTTTGTAAAATGATAGTAGATGGTAGGGTTATTGCTATTTAATGGTTTTACTTGAAAAATAAAGTTGGTAATCTTAAACTAGTTGTCATTGAGTCAGTTTTGACCCCATGTGTGTCACAGAACTGTGCTCCACATGGATTTCAGTGGCTGATTTTTCAGAAGTAGGTCACCAGGTTTTTCTTCCAAGGCATCTCTGGGTGGATTTGAACCTTCTACCTTTCAGTTAGAAGCTGAGTGCATTAACCATTCACATCACTCAGGGACTCCTGGCAACTTTATGGTACCCCAAAAAATCAATATATGTACAGATATGGTACATTGCTCCGTGAAACAAAAGTTTGGCAACCCTTGTTTTCTTTGATTCCCCTCTGTATCTCTAAGGATTACGCATGCTAAAAGGATATAACGCAATGTTTCTGTAGTCACTTCTCTGTCTTTGCAAACACACTTTTCACAATGCAAATGACATAGTTATTCAAGGAGCCAGATTTACTCTGGAAAGACAGGGGCTGTGTTCTTCAGAGTCTTGCCCTGGGAGTCTGGAAGAACAAGCAGCCTTGCAAAGTGTTGCTGAGCTTGATGACTTTTAATCCTTTTAAAATCCCTGGTAGAGTTCTTCCCCACATTGCCAGCTTACATAACAACCCTGAAAACTTGGTCCCCCACGTACTTTACTGAGGAAAGCCTCATAATCCAATGTCAACTAAAAGAAAAAATTATCAGGTGCATATAAAGTAATCGTCACAAATCTGACAAAATTGCCCTGAATCTGTCTTCAAAATTCAAATGGAAAAAAGAATGAAAATTGGAAGTTATAATTTTACCAATATCAAACCAAAGTAGACAAGTGTTATATTCACTTACATCATGCTTTTTATCCCCCCAAATTTCAAAACTACTTTTAATTTCTCAATAATTTAGCTATTAAAATTTTGAGGGGTTTGCTTTAAACCCCGGTTAAATGTGGCCTTTTGGCTCATTTGAGCTGCTAACTAAGAGATTAGTGGTTCAAGTCCAACCAGAGAAGACTCAGAAAAAAATCTGGTGAACTACTACTTCCTAAAGATCCACGATTGAAAATCTTATAGAGCACAAGTCTACTCTGACACACATGGAGTTGCCATGAGTCAAAGCTGACGCCACAGTGACTGGTTAGTTAAGACTGGCACTTCATTTTTTCTACTACAAGAGGTAGCATGGGGTAGGGAACTATCTGAGAGCAAATATCTGGTCTGAATCTTGAGTGAAAATGGTTTAATAGCTGTGTTACGTTCAGCCAGCCTCAGTTTCATCACTTGTAAAGGGGTATTAGAAGACCAATAGCACATAGTTGTAATGCATCTGGTATAAAAATCAAAAATACTACCACTACTGACTATTCTAAGGAGCCCTGGTAGCATAGTGGTTAAGCACTTGGCTGCTAACCGAAAGGTGGGCTGTTCAAACCCACCAGAGGTTCCCAAGAAGAAAAGACCTGGTAATCTGCTCCTATAAAGATTACAGCCTAGGAAACACTATAGGAGAGTTCTATTCTGTCCTATACGGTGTCTGAGTCAAAATCGACTAGAAGGCCCACAACAGCAAATCATTCTAATTAGGGCCATGATAGATGGATCCTCAGAGAATGGGAGAAAAACGTGAAACAGAACCTTACATTGCTAAATGGACAAAAAACACAGACCTGCTGGACTGACTGGGGCTGAAGAACTTCCTGAGACTATTAACTTGAGATACTCCTCAAACATGCCACTGAAACTAAGCCCTGAAGTCACCTTAGATGCTAAACTGACTCAAACACTAATGAACATCACCTATAAATATTGTACTCTTTAAAAAAAAAAAAAAAAAAAAAAAAAAGCTCCTCTATGAGACCAAATGATTAACAATAACTTTAAAACAAAGATGAGAATGTAAGGAAGCAGGAGAACCAGATCAATGAAACAGAACACCCAGAATGAATATGAAAATGTTTGCACCTTGTGAAGAATGTAATAAATGTCACTAAACAACTTACATAGAAATTGTTGAATGGGAACCTAAACTGCTGTGTAAACCTTCACCAAAAACACAATAAAATATTATTTTGAAAAACTAAAAAATGCTATTTCTGTTTTTTAAAAAATCTGATCATTGTTGTTGTTGTTGTTATGTGCCTTTGAGTCGGACCCGACTCATAGCGACCCCTCCTTGGGTTTCCAAGGCAGTATCACTACGGAAGTAGATTGCCCCATCTTCCTTCCAAGGAGTGGCTGGTGATTAGACATCAAATTTTAATTTCAAGTGAATGCTAATGGAATGTCTTCTTTTTGTTTTTATTATTTTTAAAAAAAAATGAGGAGGAAGAATTTGGGAGAGAAAATTTATCTCTCAAGTTCATGAAGAGTAATACAAATGAATCTATAGTGAAAAGGGCTTTGTGCCAAATGTATTGCTTATCCAAATGCCAAACAAGAACCACAAGTGGTCCCAGCTTTAACTTCACACCGTCACTTTAACCAAACAGTGTCCTTAGCACTGTGCTTCAGTGCTGAATCATTATTGACTCAGAGATTTATAAATACCACTCCTTGAATCACTTGGAGTTTTCTCTAGTGGTCCTTTATTTCCCCCTCCAAGTTTCAATTAGTCCTGACCCTGCAAAAGGAGTGATATCTGACAAGTTCACTTCCCACATTAGTGGGGCTGCTAAGTCTCTATGACGTACATGATACATTTATAAAAAAGAGCATTCTAAAAATAAGTTTAATGTATTCTCATTCAATTTTACTAAATAACTGATGTAACTGGAAGACAGCAAGCTACCCTCATCAGTTTTTTCTAATAGCTTACTGCATGTCAAAAAGAAACGGAAATGTTCTAAATAAGGACATCACTCTAATTTCTTACAAAGTAAATTAGAATGCATACGTTTTTATGTGGGTGGGCAATGCTTTAATAAGATGACATTCAAAACCTAAAACTCTTTTGGTAGGAGTAGTTTCAAGATGACACTCATAACGACAGCTAAGGGGCTGTGTTGAGAGTAGCCAGAATGTAATTGCCAGTACTTCAAATTATTTTAGAGAATAGGGACAAGGGATTATAGATAACGCACAAGTCAGCCATGTTAGAGTCAACTCATAATCCATGCTAACAATAATGTACAACAGCAAAGATAATCCAAAAATCCTTTACATTTGTTCTTGTATTATATATTGTTTGCTGTAGATTTATCTTTATATTAAAAGATTATAAATATATAGATTATATTTAAGATTTGTTTGCCTTTTTGGGGACTCACTACCTGATGGTTTGGGAAAGATACCCAAATAGCACCCTCAAAGGCATAGGAAAGCCAAGGAGATTAAACTGGATCAGAGAAAATCTACAAAATAAGTTGTAAGTGAGTAGGTGTGACATGGAACATTAAGCACGTGGAGTGAAGCCAATCATAATACCTGTGATGGCTCTGCAGTCTCTCAGCCACCCTGTGGGTGGCCTAGTGATAGTGGCATCTGCAAACACTTCTGCTCACTACAATTACTGTCTATTCCTTCAGACATACATCCCACCCCTTCAGAGCTGTTGTTGTGGTTACTGAATTATATATCAAAAAGGAGCCCTCTCAAATTTGGGCATAAGTACTTGGAAAGCAATAGAAAAAAACGAATGAATTGAGCCACTTACTGAGATTGCCCCAAGGAAAATGTTTGCAAAAGAGTCTGATCCAGATACTAGGGTGTTTCTGAAGGAGCCCTGGTTAAAGCTCTTGGCTGCTAGCCAAAAGGTTGGCAGTTCAAACCCACCAGCCACTCTGTGGGAGAAAGATGTGGCAGTCTGCATCCACAAAAATTTACAGCCTTGGAAACCCTATGGGGCAATTCTACTCTGTCCTATATGAGGTCACCATGAGTTGGAACCCACTAGATGGAAAGCTCTGGTAGCATAGTGGCTAAGGCACTTGACTGCTAGCCAGAAGGCTGGCGGTTCAAACCTACCAGCCACTCCTGGGAAGGAAGGTCGTGCAATCTACTTCCGTAGTGATACTGCCTCGGAAACCCAAGGAAGGGTCACTATGAGTCAGATGCGACTCCCCAGCAGTGAGTTTGAGTTTAGATGGAAATGGGGTAAAGGATGTTTCTGATTCTTCTGAAGGAGCTAAACTCATTTGTGAAAAATTTAGCATTTTGTTATGCCAACTTTGTTAAGGAAATTACTAGGGTGGAAGAAAAGTTCCAGTGATTTGAGAAGTAAATGAGAGGCAAGGGGTAGGTAGCATGAATTTACACTATTCTCATGGTTTGCTGGTAAACCAGATCTCTGGACTATAGCAGGAAAAAGCTTTGATCTGTATTTTTTGTTTATATCTCTTGTGTGAAGGGAGCTCTGGTAGCATAGTGCCTAAGACACTTGACTGCTAACCAGAAGACTGGCGGTTCAAACCCACCAGCCACTCCTCGGAAGGAAGATGGGGCAATCTACTTCTGTAGTGACACTGCCTCAGAAACCCAAGGAGGGGTCGCTATGAGTTGGGTCCAACTCGACGGCACATAACAACAACAACACTTGTGTGAATACTTCTGTCATGGCCACTTTCAAGCTACCAGTAGTTTATCAACCAGCTACCAAATTCCTAAACATTTAACAGTCAATTCTCACCAGCCAGTACCCACTGCCATTTAATCTATTGCAACTCAAGGAGAGAGTAGAACTGCCCCAGAGGATTTCCAAAACTGTAAACCTTTACAGAAGCAGACTGTCACATCTGTCTCCCATGGAGTGGCTAGTGGATTTAAATTGCCAAACTTTTGGTTAGCAGCTGAGCCCTTAGCTGCTATACCACCAGGGTTCTTTCACCAGCTGGTAGGAGCTGCTTATTCTTCAAGAAACTTAGCTGAGGAAAGAAGGAAAAAAGAAGAAAAATATACATAGCTAACCAAACCAAACCCACTGCCATTGAGTCGACTCTGACTCATAGCGACCCCCACTAGATTTCTAAGGCTGTAAATCTGTATGGAAGTAGATTGCCCCATCAGTGGAGTGGCTAGTGGGTTTGAACCACCAACCTTCTGATTAATAGTCAAATGCCTTAGGCACTGTACCACCAGAGCTTCTTATACAAAGCTAAAGTGGGGTTTAAATTAAAGGAATTTTTTTTTTTTTTTTTTTGTAGTATGTGTTCTGGTTACCTAGTGCCGCTCTGACAAGAATATACTACAAATGGGATGACTTTAATGAATGGGAGTTTATTCTCTTACAGATTGGAGGTTTTAAGTTCAAGCTCAAAGTACCAGGCTCTAGGGCCTGGGTGAAAGCCCCTCAGCCTTGGGCTTCAGCTCTGCCTCCTGCTCCTGGCCCACTGAAGCTAGAAGCATTTCTTCACTCAGACAGCTGCTGGCTGCTGAGGCTGCCAAGCCCAACATTGACAAGTAAAAAGGCACAGTCCTGATGTTACCAAACCACATGGCAGGCCATTAATTCAAGTCCACTGTAAGTCCCAAGGTTGGCAAAGCATGGCAGGCTGCTGAACAATGACACGGCTACATGCAAGTTTCAAGTGTGCCATAAGCTACAGACCATCCCCAAGGCTTCTCCTCATATTCAGGAAGCAGACCACATCCCAAAGGCAGCTACACAGCTGCTTGTAGTAGATCCCACCATGGAGTTGATTGCCAGTCTCATCATGGGGAATAACTACCACCAACTGCCCAGCCACTCAACCAGAGTCAGCCAAGTTGACACACAAATTTAACTACCACAGTATGGGAGATAATTGACCATGATGATCATCACAGGATGAAATTCTATGATCTAAATAGCTATAGGTCTAAAAATGGGTTACCCAGAACAAGGCTCTGTCTATACATAAACTCCCCAAACCAAAAAAACCAGTTGTCCTGGAGTTGAGTCTGACTCATGGCAACCCCATATGTATCAGTAGAACTGATTTTGATTCTCCAAAAGTTTTCAATGACTGATTTTTTTGAAAGTAGATCACCAGAACTTTCTTCTAAGGCACCTCTGGATGAACTCAAGCTCCAACCTCTCAGTAGCAGCCATGCACTTTAACCATCTGCACCATCCAGGGGCTCCATAAATTCCCCAGTTCCTAATGAATGATAGACTTTGGAGACAACCAACTATTGTTTCAATCAATGAGTATCATGTGTCATAACGGTTTACCCTGATGCACTCACTGTTCTAAGTACTTTTCATGTATTAATTCATGTAATCCTCACAAGTTAACAATACCCTATACTTTCCCAATGTAAATGTATTTTCAAGTGTCGAGTTAACTACTACTTAAAGTGTTTATTCACTGATCTGCCCACTTCCAGTTTACAAAAATGAGTGGGCCTTTTTTAATCTGATAACCAAATAATCATTCAGATAAGCATGTCAGGTTATTCTGAAGGCCCCTTTTTGTTCCAGAACTTGTGTGGCTTCTGTTTTCCTAACATATCTACCACCATGTCCCTCAGAAAACCATCCCAGAATTACTCTTAACCAAAAACCCACTGGTATTAGTCAAGTCTGACTCATAGCAACCTTGTAGGAAAGAGTAGAACTGCCCCACAGGGTTTCCAAGGCCATAAATCTTACAGAAGCAGACAGCCACCTCTTTCTCCAGTGGTTTCAAACTGTCAACCTTTCAGTTAGCAGCTGAGGCTTAACCCCTGCACAACCAGGGCTCCTAAAGAAAAGGAAGCTACACAGAGACATCCATTTGAGTCTTGGATTAAACATCACATGTGCAGGATAAAATTCCACCAGGCCAGATAAAATCAACTTCTGGGGAAAGAATAATTACCAGGGTGCTATAAAGCAGGACAATTCCCAGAGCCCACACAGGACTGGAATCTTTCAAGGTCCCAGCAGCCAGAATAGAGAGATATTGATAAACACAGAGCATTCAGTTGAGATCTGACAAGGACCACACCTTGTAGTGGGACAAAATTAACCCTAGAAAAAGATTATTCTAGACTTTTACCATGGAAGAGTTTAAAAACAAAGCCTGATCTAGCCTGCATGTAATCTATTGGCATGCTAGAACAAAGTTCAACACTCCTTACAACAAAACTCCAAACCAAACCAATCTCACTGCCATCGAATCGTTTCCAACTCATAGCAACCCCCACTGGGTTTCTGAGGCAGTAAATCTTTATGGAAGTAGATGGCTCCATGTTTAAATTCCACAGAGCAGCTGCTGGGTTTGAACCGCTGACCTTCCAGTTAGCAGTCAAGTGCCTTATCCACTATGCCACCAGAGCTCCAACACAACAAAACTCACAATATAATTTAGAAATATGATTTATAACTCTATAGTTGCTATATATACTTTTTTAAATTAAAAAATATATATATTTTATTATGTTAACTTTCAAACACATATAAAAGTAAATAGTATAATGAATCCCCATGTACCCATCGCTTAATTTCAAAATTTACAAACTCAAGGCAGTCTATTTTATCTATATCCCTAGTCATCACTCCTACTATTTTTTTTTTTTTAAAGCAAATACAGACATTGTATTTCATCTGTAATTATTTCAGGACTCATTTCCAACGTAGAAGGATATTTTTTAAGAAAATAAGACCATACCTTTGTCCAACCTAAAGATATTTTTAATGTCATCAAAAAGTCAGCCTGTGTTTAAATTGGATTTAGTAGTCTTTTAACTTTCTTTTAATCTATAGATTTCCCTCCCACCACTTTTTATTCTTGCAATTTATTTCTTGAAAAAGTCAGATTGTCCTGTATAATTTTTTATAGTTTAGCTTTTTCTAACTACATCTCTATGGTGTTATTTATGCTTCCTGTATTCACTGCATTTCTTATAAACTGATAATTAAATCCAAAGCCCTGATCAGATTCAAATTTGATTTCTTTTTTCTTTTGGTAAGAATGCTTCATAGGAGGTCTTGTGTTCTTCCAGATCCTTTTATTTTATTTTACTCATTCTGGTAAAAATTTTTAAAATTGTATTATGATGAATATATAAAAGAAAATATTTGCCATTTCAACCATTTTAAGTGTACAATTCAGTAACATTAATTATATTCATCATAATGTGCAACCATTATCAGATCCATTTCCAAATGTTTTTCATTGCCCTAAACAGAAACCTATATCTGATAAGCAATAACTCCCATGTCCCTTTCCCTTCAGTTACTGATAACCACTAATAATTTTGTTTGTTTGTTTCTATGCATTTGCTGTGGGAGAAAGATGTGGCATTCTGTTTCTGTAAAAATGTACACCCTTGGAAGTCCTATGGGGCAGTTCTACTCTGTCCTGTGAGGTCACTATTTGTTTTTTTGTTTTGTTTTCCTTGGTTTATACATTTAGTTTTTCTAGATATTTCAAATAAGCTAGATGCTTAAATTATGTTTGCTTTCAAATGAAGGTGTTCCTGTTCTAGTGTACCTAAAAATCCTCATTTATACAAGTTTGAAAGAACACTACATGAGATAACACTACTTGCTCAAAACCTATGCAGTGTTTTAATCTAAGAAACAACAAACAATAACAATCAGGCTGGCGGTTCAAACCACCAGCCACTCCTCAGTAGGAAGATGGAGCAATCTACTTCCATAGTGATACTGCCTCGGAAACCCAAGGAGGGGTCACTATGAGTAGAGTCTGACTCGATGGCGCATAACAACAACAACAATAGAAAAGAATAGATATAACAAATACATTTTTTTACAAGAGCAATAGCAACCAAAAAATATGTGTGAGGTTATATAGGTAGATATGTATACATTTAAGTGTATAGGAAGGAGTATTTATATATGCGCTCATGTATAGGTGTATCTGTAGGCATATGTACATATACATTTATGTGTGCTGAATACATATGTACATATATATACACAATACATATATATACACAGTAAAGCCCAAAGGGGGCATAGTTATGGAGACTTCCTTGTCATAACCAAATACCTCTGGGGATTGATTTCCTGGGTTTGAAGGCTTAGGACCATAACTTCCTGGGATAATTTGGTCAATTGGCATAAAACAGTTTATAAAGTTTATGTTCTACAACCAACTTTGGTGAGTAGCATCCGAGGTCTTAAAAGCTTGTAAGCAGCCATTTAAGATACAACTTGATTTCTACTTGTCTAAATGAAGGAAACCAAAGACTCAAAGAAGAAGCTAGTCTATAGGACTAATAGCCCACACAAACCACAGCCTAATCTATCCTGAGACCAGAAGAACTAGATGGTGTCCAGCTACCACTACTGACCATTCTGATCAGGATCACGATAGATGGTCTTGGATAGAATGGGAGAAAAGGTATAGAACAAAACTAAAATTCTTGAAAAGGCCAGACTTACTGGACCAGTAGAGACTACAGACACCCCTGAGACCATCACCCTGAGATATCCTTTAAATTTGGAACTAAAACTACTCAAAGTTTACCTTTCAGCTAAATAACACATTAGCTCATAAAATAAACAATATCACAGTATTTTGCTTCTTTAAAAACTCATCTATGTAAGACCAAACAGTTAACTTTATCCTAAAGCAAAGATGAGAACATAAGGCAGGACGGGGAAGCCAGGTTAGTAAAAATAGAAAACCACCAGAGCTGAAATAATGAGAATGTTGACATAATGTGTCACTGAAAAATTTGTATAGAAATTTTTAATCTCATTTATAGAAATGGGAACCTAGTTTGCTGTGTAAACTTCAACCAAAAACACAAGAAAATATTATTTTTAAAAAAAAGAAACTAGCACAGTTAAAAAGATATTATACTCCCAATAAATAAAGAAATGCTACAATAAATATGGGAATTGCCCCAAAAAGTGACATTTGTATGATGAAAGGTGTGAAGAAGGGTTGAGGCTTCTGATTTATAAAGCAAAAAGCCCAAAGATCAAAAAGAACCACACCATAAGTACTTCTAAGGCAGAGCACATGTCTAAAACCAAAGGGAAGAAAATAGGATGAATGGGAAACATGTAGAGTACAATGCCTAAGGCCTTTGACTGCTAACCAGAAGGCTGGCAGTTCAAACCCACCAGCCACTCCTTGGAAGGAAAGTTGGACAATCTACTTCCATAGTGATATTGCCTCAGAAACCTAAGGAGGGGTCACTATGAGTTGGATTTGACTCGACGGCAGTGTGTTGGTTGTTGGTTGGTATATTGTCCCATAGTTTGATGTGTTCTGCTATGTGAGTATACTTTACCTTCCATTGCATTACTCCATCATAGTTAATATCTTGAGATAATTTATATCATCAATCAATGTGACCTTCACTTTATACTGACATCATTCCTCAATTTACCAACCATGACTTACAGAAACATGCATCATGGTAAGAAAATAGACTATACTTATCTTTAACCATTGAGCTCATAGGTCAACTCCTCAGAAAAACCTTTCTTGACCTTTTTGCTCCAGACTATGGCAACCTCCTCAAGCATGTGTCCTTATAAAGCTATCTGTATTTTTTCTTTATGAAATGCACCACTGTTTATAATTATATTTTCATGAAGTTATTTTATTATTGTCTGACTCTCCTATGGACTGTAAAATGTATTTTCACTCCCACTGTATCCCCAATGCCTGGCATAGTGCCTGGACATGTAATAGGTACCCAAGAAATAATGGTTGTCTGAAAGATTTAATTAAAGAAATGTTTTGTTAAAGCAAAACCTTAATTTCTCTCTGTGATGGCTTTTATAAAATTAATATGTATAATAATATTCTTCTTCTCTAGCCCTTTCTTTCTTTCTTTCTTTTTTTCTTTTTAAGATAAAACACAATAAGCTTGGTTTATGTGCAGATTCACCCTGTTGTTGACAATGACATAAAAAAAAATGGGAGAAGAGAAGACATGGGAACAAAGATAATAAGCTTGATGAATAAAAAAATAATTCTCACTGTGACTATCAGACTTCTATAAAAGATTATCAAGTGAAACTCTATATATCAATATAATATCCCCTTCACTTCATCTGTCCAATCTGCCCGCAGAACTGAATTAAAAATGCCATGGGAAATGATATTATTACAATCATTTGTTTCTATAAAATTTATTCAGTGATTTACCATCTACTTGATTTCCCATTGTAAAACGTACTGCAGAGTAATTTGTCTCACCTTAATTAGACAATAGCACAAGCAGCTTTACAATGAATAGGGAAAAAAACGAATCAATATAACAAATACTGCTTTATTTTTTTTTCCTTTTAGAATGCTATACCATGACCTTTTCCTCAAAATTCTACAACTTATTGAGGTTGAGAATATTATAAAATGTGTTGATGACCAAATCAAGGAAGACCCAGAGAAATTAAATATCTTTTTTATTCAAGGTCATACAACCAATATGTGGAAGAGCCAGAGTTAGAATTCAGATTATCTAACTCTGCTATAACAGAAATCCACAAATGGATGGATTTGACAAAGAAATTTATTCTCTTACAATGTTGTTGTTATGTGCCGTCGAGTCACACCCAACTCATAGTGACCCCTCCTTGGGTTTCCAAGGCATTATCACTACAGAAGTAGATTGCCCAACCTTCCTTCCAAGGAGTGGCTGGTGGGTTTGAACCACCAGCCTCCTGGTTAGCAGTCAAGTGCCTTAGGCAGTATGCCATCAGAGAGGCTAGAAGTCCAAATTTAGAGGGCTGGCTCCAAGGGAAGACTCTCTTTCTGTGTGTCTCTTGTTCCAAGGAAGTTCCCCATGCATGGACTCTGGGTCCAAAGGATACACTCCACTTCCTTGGTGGTAGTAAGTTCCCTTTCTCTGCTCCTTTCTCTCTCCTTTTATCTCGTTTAAGATAAAAGGTGTTGGAGGTCACACCCCAGGGAAGTTCCCCTTACATTGGATCAGGGCAGTGATGGGACTAAGGAGAATGTTGACACAATGTGTCACTGAACAAATATGTATAGAAATTTTCAATCTACTTTATAGAAATGGGAACCTACTTTGCTGTGTAAACTTTCACCAAAAACACAAGAAAATATTTTTTAAAAAATACTAGCTCAGTTAAAAAGATAGATTCCCAATAAGTAAAGAAATGTTACAATAAATATGAGAATTGCCCCAAAAAATGACATTTGTGTGATGAAAGGTATGATTTGTATGACGAAAGGTATGATTCGTATGATGAAAGAAGGGTTGAACCTTCTAATTTATAAAGCAAAAACCCAAAGATCAAAAAGAACCACACCATTGCAACCCACCTTTAATCTTAATCCTTTTACACCTGATTGGTTTGTCACATCAAATCACATTGTGGGGTATCATGACATATCTGCTACATTACATCATTACATAATTTCTAAGCCAGCAAGAATCATGGCCCAGCCAGGTTGACACTAATTTGGGGGAGACACAATTCAACCTATGACACTGGGTGAATTTTCGTTAATCCTGAATCTTCTCTCCATGTCTTTCTTCTCCTTCTTCTTTTTCAAATAGGATTTTGTTCTCTGAAATCTGCTTCAGATCATGCCAGCCTGATGTGAAAATCTAATGTTTTTATTCTGCTGCTGCTGTGTAGCAATTTGACAGTTATTCCATATGTGTATTAAGGGTGAAACACAGAAAATTCATACATAAATACATGCACCAAAAAAATAGCCATCCTAGGATTTGTAGCCAGAAAAGAAAACACAGTGTTTTGAACAATTTAAAATAATAATAAACCTAAGGCAAACTGATGTTTCTAAATCCAAAATCTTTCATCACTTTTGAAGATATGTCATCCTTGTCAACTAGCAATCATTTTCATTGCTGTGAGATGTGGCTTTAGGCTTGGAAACTCACGCCAACTGTTTTGTCTGACTGCCAGCAGATTGGATCCAAGGAACTACTAACAGTTCAGGTAGGCTCCATTACAAGGTTTCAAATAAAAGTCCCAAAGTAACATACATTCATAGTCACAACTTAAGGGGTCTTCTCAAAAGCAAGATGGCTAAACCCCAGAGTAAATTAGGACCTTCTTCTCAGGGATTTGTTTTCCAGGTGATTCCTCACAATAGGGTGATGGGAAACCCAGAAAGTCTTTTAATGATAAGCACCTACTAAAGAGGCAGTATGTGCCCCAGTTAAGAATACAAATCATTTATATATAAACTTTGACTGAGTTCAGATTCCGACTCTGTTGCTTATAAGCTTTTTTCTTTCAATGATTATAGCTATCAAGTGGAGCTATTGATAGTACTTACATCACACAATAATTATAAGGATTAAATTAATATTAGGAGCTCTGGTAGCATAGTGGCTAAGGCACTTAACTGCTAACCAGAAGGCTGGCGGTTCAAACTCACCAGCCACTCCTCAGAAGGAAGATAGGGCAATCTACTTCCGTAGCGATACTGCCTCGGAAACCCAAGGAGGGGTAGCTATGAGTTGGGGCCGACTTGATGGCACATAACAACAACAACAACAACAAACTAATATTTATTTGTATTTAGAATAATGCATGAGATAGCTAAGATTTTTTTAAATTTATTTTGTTGTTGTTATTGCTGTTGTTGAGAATATATGCAGCTAAACATGCCAATTCAAGAATTTCCACATGTACAGTTCAGTAGCATTCATTACATTCAGTGCATTGTACAATTTTTCTCACCTTCTTTCCTGAGTTATTTGGGCCTCATTAACATAGACTCACTGCCCCTAAAATTCCTATCTCATCTTTTGAGTCACTGTTGGCAGTTTGATCCCATAATAGATAGTGCTTAAAACAGCATAATGCTCAAGGCAGACATTTTTTTAACTAGTGAAACTAAACTATTGTTTGGATTTAGGAAAACTCCAGGGAATAGCTTTGATTAAGGTTGAAAGATTATCTAGAGGCAATAGTTCCAGGGGTTCATTAAGTCTCTATGGCTCCAAAAGTGTGGAGTCCAGGAGATTTTAAATTCTGCTCTTCATTTCCTCCCTTTTGATCAGGATTCTTCTATAGAATCTTTGATCAAAACATTTAGTAATGGTAGCCACACACCATCCAGTTCTTCTGGTCTCATGGCAAAGAAGACAATTATTCATGGAAGCAATTAGCCACGAAGTACATACCCTCCTCCTATTCCTGACTCTCTTTCTTCCTCTGTTGCTCCAGAATAGAGACCAATTGTGTGTTTGATGATAATAGAGATCAGCTGTGTGTTGGATGATGCCTTACCAGCCTTAAGAACCGGGGAGCTATGCAACAAAATAAGTATTTAAAAAAGAATAATAATACTGGCATTGAGTGGATTCTGACTCATAGCAACCCTTAGGATGGAGCAGAACTACTCACAGGATTTCCATAGGGTTCACGGAAGCAAACACTCTTATCTTTCTCCCTTGGAGTGGACCTTTTGGTTAGCAGCCAAATGCTTTAAAATAAAATTTCCCTGACAGCGTTTAGGGGACTTCCTTTAAGGAAGTTCTTTCTCCACAGCTTCTAAAAATGCAGCGTGTGGGTCTGCTTACTCACTCTGGTATGGTGGTTTAGAGAGAGTGCTTCCTTGGTTTACCTCAACATAAAAATGGATGGAAGCCTGGCTTTTAAAGCCGAAAGTCTTCTGCATTGAAGTTAGCCTCTGAGACCAAAGTTAATCTCTTAAGGAAAAATAAAACAAAATAACTCTCCAAGGTTATTACTGATATCTCCACTTTATAAATAAGTAGTATTAGACATAGAGAAGTTCAATAAATTTACTAAAGTCACCCAATGAGCAAGGTTGGAGTTGGGATTCAAACCTGGACTGCTTGGTTCCAGAGTCCGTGCACTGCACAATCATACCATGAATGAATTTAGGATGCACCACTTGGATCCCCCTTCATGAGAGATCTTGTCATTCAACTACAAGGAGTTCAATAACTGCTGCCTCCAGCTGTTTGCACTTCCAGGATTCTCCTCAGATTTTGAGTGGAAGGCACATTCTTCCTGGGCCAATGACTGCATAATGAGGGCACCAGTGCCTGACCATTTGTGCCCAATGCAGGACTCCTCTAGCAAGAAATCTTTGCTCTGAAGCACCTCCTTAGATTAGCAGAGATTGTCAGCTCTGCACTGCACTCTGAGGCTCACCCTGCTTGATACTGAATCCTTTCTCTCTTTCATTTCACAGGTGTTAACCCCAATAAACTTCTTGCACTACTTTGTCTCAGCTTCTACTTTCCAGGGGACCCAACCAACACAGTCAGATATCTACTGAGATCTCACCAAGAAGGAAGCAGTATGAAGCTTCAAGTACAAAAAATCTCAGCTGAAGGAGATGAACGCAGACCCAACATATCAGAAAAAGTTATCTGGCTAGATCTAGGTCAAGAACAAGCAAGGCAGGACACTGAATTACCCCACAGTAGCATTAAAGAAATTTGCCTCATATGGCTTTGCCACTTAATTAACAAAGATTTTCTCTTTACTGAAGAACTGATTTTAATCTTATGCTAGGATACCTGCTTTCCTTTTGTCATTTCCATCCCAGAAAGAAAATGAAATGTGACTTCATCTCAGAGTGGTGACATTTTGGCAGATGCAAATGATTTCCTTCTCCCCCAGTTTTACCTGGAAGGGAACACAAAGCACTGTGCCACATACAGCTCCACAATTGAGCTGATGTGTACAAGGCAGACAATTTGCCTTTTCAAAATGCCACTCATCTTTCATGTTCAATCAAAATGAAATGCTTTTTTGATTGATTTTTTAGCAAAAATTATAGAATCATATTGTAGAAAGGAGAGGAAGATGGAAACGTGTCCATGGATTCGGCTTCCTAGAAATAAAGACAGGTGAATTGTGGTAAAGTTAAAAGACAGGTGAATTACTTACAACTTTTAAAATTGTATGAATAAATATTGTAGAAACCTTTAGGGATAGATGTCTTTAAGTGCTGTTGAGTCAGTTCTGATCTGCAGTGACGCCAACTACAACAGAACAGAACGTTGTCTAGTCCTGTGTCCTCACAATCTTTGCTGGCTTGAGCCCATCATTGTAGCCACTGTGTCAATCCATCTCACTGAGGATCTTTCCCTTTTTTTTGCTGACTCTCTACTTTATTGAGCATGATATCCTTCTCCAGGGGCTGGGCCATCTTGATAATATGATCAGAGTATGAGAGATGAACTCTGGCCATTCTCATTTCTAAGCAGAATTCCAGCTGTTATTTCCTCCAAGGCAGATTTTTTTTGTTCTTCTAGTAGTCCATGGCATATTCAATATTCTTCACCAATATCACAATTCAAATGCATGATTCTTCTGTGGTCTTCTTTATTCATTGTCCAGCTCTCACATCATATAAGGCTATTGAAAATACCATGGTTTGAGACAGGCACACCTTAGGCTTCAAGGTGACCTCTTTGTTCTCTAACACTTTTTTTTCTTTTTGTAAGTTTGCCCAATGCAATATGTCGTTTGATTTCTTGGCTGCTGTTTCCATGGGCATTAATTGTGGATTCAAGCAAAATGAATGTTGTAGAAGTATGTATACAGACACACCACCATGTACAATGGTTGTACTAGGGTTTTTTTTGGTTGTAAGCAATAGTGAGCGACTTTAACTAACATAAGCAAAATGAATTTATTAGGAAGAAGTGAGGTTCACAGAATCAATGGGAGACTAGAAAGCAAGAGCAGTCTGATCAAGGAGCCCTGCTTGGATAGGGTAGAAACCCAACCATGTCAAGATCTTTGTTCTTCTGCTCAGGATTCCAATTCCAGAGAGGGAACAGCAGATTGGCCTAGCTTGTGTCATTATCCAGCCTTTGAGGAAGAGTAAACAGGAACTCAAATTATAATCACACTAGACAATATGCAGTAGAGAAGAGAAGAAGAGACACTTCTTTAAAAGGAAATCAGGTTGCTCTCAGAAAAAAAGAAAATGAATATTAAATAGCCAAATAACTTTAGCTGTTTAATAGGTTTAGTCACACTTCCCAATTATACTGTGAACAGGTTCAGTAAGATGGAGATGACTTACAGAAACCCTTTTTGAGGCCAATCAGCCTTCAGTGATGACGCATCACACAGAAAAGGAAGTCTCAGTATTACTGGGTCAACTCTCTAGGTCACTCTTTGAAAGAGAAATAGATAAATTAGAGTATATTTTGAGGAGGGAACCAGGTTGGTGAGAGAATCATGTTATGTGAAGAAGATGTAAAGAGACTGTTACTGTTACTGTTATGTGCCGTCAAGTCGGACTGGACTCATAGCGACCCCTCCTTGGGTTTCCGAGGCAGTATCACTATGGAAGTAGATTGCCCCATCTTCCTTCCAAGGAGTGGCTGGTGGGTTTGAACCGCCAGCCTTCTGGTTAGCAGTCAAGTGCCTTAGGCACTACGCTACCAGAGCTCCTGTGAAGAGACTAGGAAGATTTAGTCAAGAAAGTAAAGGCCTCAAGAGGGATAGATCAGCTGTCATCATACAGTTGTCATGTGTTGAAGACTTCAGAGTAATTGTTGTCCCAAGGAGATTTGGAACTAATGGTATTCAGAACCAAGAGATAGATTCAGAATGAATGAGGGGAGGTGGGTCTATCCTCACTGGGTGTCAAACACTAGAAGTCCTATTATAAAGAAACAAAACAATGTGGGAAAAGCTCAGGTTAGGGTTTAGAAGTTATAGGAAAAAAAGATTTAAGATTGATATAACAATAGTAACAAAATGGTTATAACACATACTATAGACCAGGCACTATATAATATTCCTTAAGTATCATTGCATCTCAAACTTTCCCAGCCAATGCTCCTTAGTGATAAAAAAGAGAATACTTCTCTCCAAATGTCTAAGCCAAAGATTACATGGCAATAGTAAGATTGTTAGGGATTCCTTTTTTTGAAATTTATTGCTGTAAAACACATGTAACACAATGTTTGCCAATTCAACATTTTTCAGGTGTACAATTCAGTGATGTGAATTACATTAATCATGTTGTACAACCATCACCCATAATCATTGCCAAATTTCCCCTTACCATAAACAGAAACTCACAGCTTCCTAAATGATGACTCCCCCATTCTCTGTCTCTCCCACCCCTGGTAACCATTGATAAACTTTGTTCTCTATACATTTGCTTATTCTTGTATTTCACATAAGTGAAATTATACAATATTTGTGCTTTCATGGTTGCCTTATTCTCTCAACATAATATTTCCAAGGTTCAGATTGTTGGACATTCTTATATTTTATGTTAAACATTCAGGAGATTTTTTATTCTGCTTCTTAAGACATTCATGTTCACTTTAAGCTAAGAAAACAATATCTTTTATTATGAGCAATTTAATTTGAAACTCCAGGAGCTGCCCTGTGTTTATTTTATGGTTTGTTTTTTGGGCCTCTTAGAGCACAATTGCATAACTCCAGTTATGCATACTCTACTTTCTGACAGACCAAATCAAATATGTAGGAAGAAGGTGTTTTAAATAGTTACACCTGTCTGAAGATGAATGGACTATCTGAGAAAATTTCATACAGACTTCCAAGACTGCAAGGGTGTGCTCAAAACCAAGCCCAAGAACAAAGGTAGCCTTTCTTACTCCTAAATATTCATCAGAGGCACTCTAACCTCCATCCATCAGAATTATCTAAGATATGATCATCACACAATCACCTTGACTAGCATTGGGGAAAGTGGCAGAAAGTGGAGGCCCCACAGATGCTTTAACAAGGCTACCAGACAACCCAACAAACAGAAGGAATTTCCTATTGAATTAAATATGCTGTGTCCCATTTGGAGTCCCTGGGTGGTGTAAACGGTTAATGTACTCAGCTGCTAACTGAACCTGAGGTCTGAGTCCACTCAGAGGTACCTCAAAAGAAAAGCTTGTCAATTTACTTTCCAAAAAATCAGCCGTTGGCAACACTGTAGAGCACAATTCTACTCTGACACACATGGGGTCACCACGAGTCAGAGTTGACACAGTGGCAACTGGTTTTTAAGTCACATTTCTCCTGTTTTTGATGGAGTGTACTATGTTCAATGTACTTATATCAGTGAGCTAGCAATAAGGCTTTGAACCAGTTCTTCATGATTCTGTCATGGCCAAGAAGCAAAACCAGTACAGACCCAAATTTGTAAAATATGGGTGTATCAGAATGATAATAGGAACAGGGAAAATTATGGATCCACACCCTGTTAGAAGAATAATCTCCCTCCTAGAAAACAAGGGCAGCATGCACATTCCATAGCAACCAAACCTCTTAACAGGAAGAGTTGGAAACGGTGGTAGCCGGCTCATAGATAGTGGCCAACCTCATTGCTTTGAATGTGTGTCATTCTCCACAGTCTTGGCAATAATCAGTCTCCCATAGGAGGCTCCTGAAAGGACTCATTACTCCTCTTCCACATCTCCAATTGCAGGACTTCGACTTATAATTGTGCTGTTCCAGTTATCATTCAGACACACTCATATTTTACAAATTCAGGTCTGTTCCAATTTCACTGCATCAGCCATAACTGAATTGGTTCAAACTGATTCAAAGCCTGGCTAGCAGAAACATTATGTTTATTAAATAATTCAAACAGTTTAGAGCTGGAAAGAATCTTAAAGTTAATTTAGTCCAACCTCCCTGCTTATCCAGTTTAGAAACCTAAATTCTAGGAAGCAAAACGGCTTGCCCACAATAATACAGCTTTAGGGGCAGAGCTGAGTCTTTATATTCCCAATTCTCTTTTTATGGTGACAAGATGCACTATGATGGAAAGAGAAGTTTTCAAATTATACACTTAGGTATGGTCATTTCCTGACCCTGTAATCTTGGGCAAATTGCTTATCTCCTTTGAGCCCCAGTTTCCCATCTGTAAAGTGGGAATAATATCTACTTCTGTGCAATAACTTAAGAGGTAACATGAACAAAGCATTTATCAGAGTACCTAGCATATGGACGGGGAGCTCTGGTAGCATAGTGCCTAAGGCACTTGACTGCTAACCAGAAGGCTGGCAGTTCAAACCCACCAGCCACTCCTTGGAAGGAAAGTTGGACAATCTACTTCCATAGTGATATTGCCTCAGAAACCTAAGGAGGGGTCACTATGAGTTGGATTTGACTCGACGGCAGTGTGTTGGTTGTTGGTTGGTATATTGTCCCATAGTTTGATGTGTTCTGCTATGTGAGTATACTTTACCTTCCATTGCATTACTCCATCATAGTTAATATCTTGAGATAATTTATATCATCAATCAATGTGACCTTCACTTTATACTGACATCATTCCTCAATTTACCAACCATGACTTACAGAAACATGCATCATGGTAAGAAAATAGACTATACTTATCTTTAACCATTGAGCTCATAGGTCAACTCCTCAGAAAAACCTTTCTTGACCTTTTTGCTCCAGACTATGGCAACCTCCTCAAGCATGTGTCCTTATAAAGCTATCTGTATTTTTTCTTTATGAAATGCACCACTGTTTATAATTATATTTTCATGAAGTTATTTTATTATTGTCTGACTCTCCTATGGACTGTAAAATGTATTTTCACTCCCACTGTATCCCCAATGCCTGGCATAGTGCCTGGACATGTAATAGGTACCCAAGAAATAATGGTTGTCTGAAAGATTTAATTAAAGAAATGTTTTGTTAAAGCAAAACCTTAATTTCTCTCTGTGATGGCTTTTATAAAATTAATATGTATAATAATATTCTTCTTCTCTAGCCCTTTCTTTCTTTCTTTCTTTTTTTCTTTTTAAGATAAAACACAATAAGCTTGGTTTATGTGCAGATTCACCCTGTTGTTGACAATGACATAAAAAAAAATGGGAGAAGAGAAGACATGGGAACAAAGATAATAAGCTTGATGAATAAAAAAATAATTCTCACTGTGACTATCAGACTTCTATAAAAGATTATCAAGTGAAACTCTATATATCAATATAATATCCCCTTCACTTCATCTGTCCAATCTGCCCGCAGAACTGAATTAAAAATGCCAT
>NW_006921623.1:15083168-15100732 GCF_000298275.1 Orycteropus afer afer | reverse complement strand
GTTGGGCAATCCTACTTCCGTAGTGATACTGCCTCGGAAACTCAAGGAGGGGTCGCTATGAGTCGGGGCCGACTCGACAGCAAATAACAACAACAAGCATATGGACGAGATTACAAAAATACTTTAGTTCTCCATTTTGCAACCTTCCTTATTTGGATGTTTCCCAAATCCTCTTGTTAATGCTGCTTCCCTGGCTTAAAAAAAAAAAAAAAAAATGGACTTTCCCTTCCTCTTTACAAAGTCTGTCTCCAAAAGAGTCAGAGATAGAGAAGGAAGCGAGAGAGAGAAATAAAAAAGGAGCAAATATAGTGAAATATTAACAGTTGTGGAATTTAAGTAAGGAGGATCTGGGAGTTCTTTGTAGTAGACCTGCTAGTTTTCTGTTAAGTTTAAAATTATTTCAAAATAAGTTCTTTTCAATGGAAAAATAACACCACCACCACCACATTTTGTTTTTCTTCCATTTCAAAGTTCTATTGCGTAACAACTGGACTAAGGTTTTGAAACCCATGTACATCATGAAACATGTATTAGTAAGTGAACTCTTCCAATCCCTCTGTGCTAGAGGAAATTAGACTTGTGACTCCTCTTTCACTTGTCAAACACATGACACAAAAAGAAATTGTGCCCAGGCTCTAGCTCACAGGATGACGCTCAAAAGTGCCTTGGTTTGAATGATAAATGTGTAGTCACCCCACATTTAACCACAGACCGATAAGAGGTCATGTACTAAATTGGAAAAGTCCCAACACAAGGGAAAGTAATTGAGCATCTTTTGTATCCAAAACAATACAAAAAGATTTCAACTGAGGAGAAGCCCAAATTTGTTTTCTTTTCACAGTGATTTTATGCTGTCTTTTTAAAAAATGAGTTGGAAGACAGCTCAACCCACTGTATCAGATACACATTCTTCTGCATATGATGAAACACCAATACCCTGGTCAAACCATAGGTTGGTAAGCAGAGATGGCCCCTACTGCATCATTTTTAAATATATGTTTTGAGACGTAAATAACCCATGGGCAGTTTCTTCAAGGGAAAAAAGGTACAATAATAATATTATCCTTGTTGTTGTTATTAGTTGCTGTTGAGTTGGCTCCAACTCACAGCAACCCCTGTGAAACAGAACAGAAATATTACCTGGTCCTGTACTGTCTTCACAAGTGTTATGTTCCAGCCCATTGTTTCAGCTACTGTGTACTTTGAATGTCTTTCAAGTGAGGCTGTTCTCCTTCTAGCACTACATCAGACATTATTCTATTGCAATCCATAGGGATTTCATTGGCTAATTTTCAAAAGTAATTCATCAAGCCTTTCTTCCTAGTCTGTCTTAGTCTGGAAGAGCTGTTGTTCACCATGGGTGACCCAGATGGTATTTGAAATACCAGTGGCATGGATTTCAGCATCATAATAATATGCAAGCTATCACAGTACAGGAGCTCTGGTAGTGTAGTGCCTAAGGCACTTGACTGCTAACCAGAAGGCAGGCAGTTCAAACCCACCAGCCACTCCTCGGAAGGAAGGTTGGGCAATCTACTTCTGTAGTGATACTGCCTCAGAAACCCAAGGAGGGATCCTTATGAGTCAGGTCCGACTTGATGGCACATGACAACAACAACATCACAGTACAACAAACTGATAGATAGGTTGTGGTGATACTATCTCAGGAAGGAACTTTTCAGATCAGAATTAACATATATGGTAGAAATACTAGGATAAATCCAAAGCACCTTCCCCTTTCCTAAGCATCAGCATATACTTCATTCATTTGTTCATTTATTTAATAAATATTTATTGAGTTCCTCTTAATTATTACGTTGGAGCTAGGAGCACTGTGGTGAACAAACTAGATATAGTCCCTGCTCTCACTGAAGTTAAAACCTAGTAGGGAAGACAAGCAAGAATAAGCAATTGCACTGAGCATGGTAAATTCTCTGGCAGGGTACTATGGGGAAACACACAATAGGGGCAATCAGTTCAACCTGGTGGGTCTGGGGGTCTTCCCAGATGAAGTAACATTTAAGCTGAGACCTGGGATTCAAGTCAGAATTAATCAGAACAGTTGAGCAGAAGGTTTTTCCAAGCAGAGGAAATAATACGTGTAATTATCTAGAGGGAGGTGAATTCCAAGTAACTGGAGTGTAAAATTCAGGAAAGTTGGGTGAGAAAGAAAAACAACAAAAAAAAAGAGGCAGATCAAAAATATCAGGTGTTATGTGAAGGTGTGTGTTCCCTAGGTGATGCAAACAGTTAACCAAACTGTTGGAGGTTCTGCAATCTACTTCCTAAAAATCAGCCATAGAAAACCCTATGTAATGGAGTTCCACTTCAAAACACAGGGGGTTGCCATGAGTTGGCAACTGTTGTAAGTTCTTTTGTTCTTTCTTTCTTTCTTTCTTTCTCTTTTAATGCAAAGGTGAATAACACGCACTCATTATTCTCAAAAAGCTTACACCAAGAGGAGAAGATAATCACAAGATGGTTTGCATGTTTGCATGGCTTTTTCTGGGACACAGTCTTCCCTCTCAAGATAACACTGCCTGGATAATAGAGCTGACTTTGGGAAAACCTATTTTGTAGGCTTGGTTTTTCTTTGATGCCTCCCACCTTCTCTATCAGAGCCCCTTTCTGAAATTCTGGTATGACAGAAGAAAGAGCTGACATGTATGGTGTGGTTTTTATGTGCCTGGCAATCTCTTGAGTGCTTTACATATATTGTTTAAGCAATTCTCAAACTAGCCGTAAAAAGTAGTATTATTTTCCCTATTTTACAAATAAGGAAACTGGGGCTTATATATTTTAACTAGCTTGGAAACTTATTTCCCCAAAGTCACCATTTATTAACTGCAGAGCTGATGTTAGAAACCATTTCTGTATAAGTCCAAAGCCCTTTCTCCTGATCATCCTGAGACCTAGACACAAGGTACCTCAAGTTTGTATCCTATTCCCTGTAGAGTCTTTCTATAGGTATCTGTGAGCTAGCAAATTAAATGAAGTCATGATGGGCTTGACACACAGAAGCTCTTCAAATTGCTAGTAGTTAACTAAAGTATTAACTGATGGAGTTACATACATCAAATGTAATTTTAAATAGAGAACTCCTTTAGACTACAAATGTTTTCAAGGCCCAAAGCAATGAAACTATTTTTGTAAAAAGATGATTGGCATTGATATATGGAATAGTAACCCTGGTACCCCTTAAATAACACCATGGAAACAACTGACTACCTTTCTGCTGGTTGCTACACTATTTCCTTCTAGGTGACGTTTCTGAGGTCTCAACAGAAACCCTCTCCCCACCACCACTTTCTTCCTCTATGTCTCATAAATCCTGGAGGAGCAAAATTAGACTTTTCTAAACTGTACCTATGGTAACAGGTAGTGAAGTAGGAATTTCCAACTCCAGTCAGAAGGGAAATTTGCAAAATTCATACCACAACTCTTCTGCCTCCTCTGTAATCCATGGGTTCTATTTCTTTCTTTTTTTTTTTTAAATAAACAACATAATTAATTTTGTGATTTTAGAAAAAGATACTTTACCATTTGGAAGCTAATTTTATTCTATTAAAAAAGAAACAAATTAACTGAAAATGATCTCTAAAGATTAATATCTACTTCTAAGAAACAAACCATATCTAAAACTTTTCTTTGAGGTCAGTGTTGAAAGGAACCTATATTGTTGTCATGTGCTATGGAGTCGGACCTGACTCATAGCAACCCCTCCTTGAGTTTCTGAAGCATTATCACTACTTCCAAGGACTGGCTGATGAGTTTGAACTGCTAGCCTTCCAGTTAGCAGTCAAGTGCCTTAAGCACTACACCACCAGAGCTCCTTTCCTTATCCATAATATAAATATAAAAAATATTAAAATGTTTGCTCTTGTTGAGCCACTCTACTTTGATACATGAATCTCCTCTGAAGCTGTCTCTGACACATGGCCCTTGGTCCTGCTATACACACTTCCAAGGCCAGGAATCTCACTACTTCTTGAGACAACACACTTGTTTTTCGAGCACCTCTAAATGCTATTGGTTTATCTTTATACTGAGTCTGAATCCACTCCTTGTAATTGTACTAATTAGAGAAAAACACTTTGGGCCACATGAGGATGAGTAGTCCGAGGACTAGGTTATAAGGGATTGAATAAACCATAAGCAAAAAAACCCCGTAAAGTTTGTCTTTCAGCTTCCTTTTCATCATATATGTAAAAATAGTCTATGTAAGGAGTGGAGAATAAAATACTGACCTTACGAACAAAAGAAAATAGAGTGAAAGTGAACCAGGCTTCCCTATGAACAGGGAGTGTGTTCATGCTTCTTATAAATAAAGGATAAAAGGGGCCAAGGTCCAAACTATAAATGACCCAAGGGTTCTTCTAGTAATGAAAGAGAGGATGTGAAAAACTCACATGAATCACTGCCTTGATTCAGGCTACAAGGCAGACATGACAGTGAAAAATGTGTCTGTAGAATAAGGGTCGTGCCTATTAAGACAAGTATGGAATCGTTTCAAACACAGTCTCCCTGTGCTCTGATGAAAAGCCTTGCTGGGATGCTTGGTCTCTATAGGAAGCAACCTATTCACTGCTGAATGCCCTGGGAGATGGAGAAAGGGATGCATCTGAAAAGCCAACTTGTAAGTAAAGTACAATATAGAGTGGCCACCTGCCAAGGGTCAAGTGTTGGACTTAGGGTCATTATCTTATTGGTCCTTCTTTATCCCATGAGAGCATGAAATATTTTGAGTTCTACATAAGGAGTGCAGTTTCATCTTTGATTGACTGCAACCTTAAGCAAATCCTTAACCTCTCTATAGAGGTTCATTGTGCCAATCTCTTTCCAAAATGTGGAAGGATGCAACAGAGACCTTCTTTGGGATCTTATATGTACTCGTATTCATTTCTCTATCAATGTATCTTCTGCTCCCCAAATTCTGAGAAGAAATATGTAAATTTTCCTACCCAAATAATTTTCCCCCTAACAAATGGCCATGACAAAAGCCAACAGATGTTTAAGAGAGCTTGGGAATCCCATATTTGCTGCTGTTGTTGTTGTTGTTATGTGCCATTGAATCGGACCCGACTCATAACGACCCCTCCTTGGGTTTCCGAGGCAGTGTCACTACGGAAGTAGATTGCCCCATCTTTCTTCCGAGGAGTGGCTGGTGGGTTTGAACCACCAGCCTTCTGGTTAGCAGTCAGTGTCTTAGGCACTATATCTTTTGTTGTTCTAAGAAAAATACCTGGTCCATAGCTGTTGAGGGAGCAAGTTGGTTCCAGAGATTCTGAGGTATTCACAATACCTATTACCGACTCCTTCCCCTAAGGATGCTTGAGTCTTTCTTTAAAAAGTCCCAAAGCCATGGTCAATTTTCTCCATACTAGGAAGATAGGCCTGGCGATCTACTTCCAAAAATTAGCCAATGAAAACCGTATAGACCACAGCAGAATATTATCTGACTCACTTGCTTGAGACATGTGATTAGGAGAGATCAATTAGTAGAAGAGGACACCTTGTTTTGGTGAAGTAAAAGGCCAATGAGGGTGTGGGAGACTCATGGTGAGGTAGATTGACACAGGAGATGTAGGTATGGACTTGACCATGCTGGAAATTGTGAGGATGACATAGTACTAGGTGATGTTTTGTTCTGCATAAGGTCACCATGAGTTGGAGTCAACTCAGTGACAGCTGGCAAGAACGACCAAGGTATCCAAAAATGGTTACTGAAAAAGTTATTTAGCACTGTAGTCAGAAGTGGGCAGAGACATTGTAGCTGTTGTTGTTAGGTGCTGTACAGTAGGCTCCAGCTCATAGCAACCCTCTGTACAACAGAACAAAACACTGCCCAGTCCTGTGCCAGCCTCACAATCCTTGCCATGCTTGAGCCCATCATTGTAGCTACTGTGTTAATCCATCTCGCTAAGGGCCTTCCTCTTTTTCATTTACCCTCCACTTTACCAAGCATGATATCCTTCTCTAGGGAATGGTTCCTATTGACAACATGAACAAAGTGT
The DNA here is from genome assembly GCF_000298275.1 of Orycteropus afer afer. Classification (NCBI taxonomy): domain Eukaryota; kingdom Metazoa; phylum Chordata; class Mammalia; order Tubulidentata; family Orycteropodidae; genus Orycteropus; species Orycteropus afer. The sequence continues at coordinate 15,094,718 of NW_006921623.1, read as the reverse complement.
TGTTGCTGTTGTTATGTACCATCGAGTCAGACCTGACTCATAGTGACCCCTCCTTGGGTTTCCAAGGTGGTATCACAATGGAAGTAGATTGCCCAACCTTCCTTCTGAGAAGTGGCTGGTGGGTTTGAACTGCCAGCCTTCTGGTTAGCAGTCAAGTGTCTTAGGCACTACACTACCAGAGCTCCCATGACCAAAGTAGGTGAGACAAAGTCTGGCCATTCTCACTTCCAAGGAGCATTGTGGCTGCACTTCTTCCAGGACAGATTTGTTAGTTCTTCTGGCAGTCCACGATACTTTCAATATTCTTCACCAACACAACTCAAAAGCAGCAACTCTTCTTCAGTCTTCCTTATTCAGTGTCCAGCTTTCACATGCATTTGTAGCTACCCATCCTAAATTTCTGACCTAATGATTTTTCATGATATCGTTCTTAATTTCAGTCATGTTGGATATATATATATATACATATATAGTATTATTTGTATGAAAGAAAACTGCTAACTGATTTCTAGCCAATGCTTCTATCTTCTCCCCACTCTCCTGGATATGATTCACCCAGGAAACATCAAAAGGACTAGCACCCCCACTAGTGGTCCTAATGGTCCTTGGTGGGACTTAGGATGATCCCACTGCCTTCTAGATTGATGATTCTAGGCAGGCTGAAGAAATGGAGTTTCTCTGGCACTAAAATTTGGCTGAACTCAGTAATAGTAGCAAGGCATTTTAGCTTTTATAAACCTACCTACACTACAATCAAACCTTCCCCACTATTGTCAGGTCTAGGAGCTCTGGTGACATAGTGCCTAAGGTATTTGACTGCTAACCAGAAGTCTGGCAGTTCAAACCCACCAGCCACTCCTTGGAAAGAAGATTGGGCCATCTACATCTGCAGAGATACCGCCACAGAAATCCAAGTAAGGGGCACTATGAGTCGAATCTGACTCAACAGCAGTGCATTGCATTGCATTGTTAGGATCTGCATTTAGAGCCAGAGGTAATGGACAGACTGTGCTCCTAAAATACTTTCCAACTTTGCACCCTACATGTTTGTGAATGTGACTCTAGTGAGTAGTCCCTCATTCACAAGGCCTCCAAAAGAGATCATGTCCTTCCTTTCTACATTTTGTTATTCACAGTAGTTTTAGTATACTCAGTCTGTATCTAGATCTCATTGCTAGTAGAAATATCAATAAAAATGCACTGAGTACCCTGAGTACCTACATTCTAGTAAGACTGTATTAATTATAGTAATTGAGAACAATTCCTTCCCTGTGACTTTCAAGAACTGTACATATTATACATTTTTAAATTTTTCTGATTTTTCCAAATAAATTAGACCATGTGCTACACCACCAAAGTTAAAAATATATCCAGTTTAATTCGAATAAAGAAATTATTCCTCATTCTTGGCCAAATATTCCCAAGGCCCTAAACTAATCCAAAGTATATCCTATCAGGAGTTACTGTATTTTCCTTTTTAGTGAACATTTTTCTCACTTACCCTGCATTTCATCTATTTCCTTTAACTACTTTTACATTCATTCTCTCTTCCCTGATTCATGTTGTGCTTTTCTGTTTCCTTTTCTCATATACGTATCTTCTCTTTGTTTCTAATAGCTCCAGCTCTCTTCCATTCATCAGCATTTTCGTATTCTTCCTCCCTGACATCTGCTGCTACAGGTTCCCTTTTTTGTTCCCTGGCGTCAATGCGTGGCTTCCCCTCCATTTTCCTGTCTCCCTCACTGTGCTGTTCGTGTGAGCCTCTTTGTCTTTTGTGCTGCTGATCAGACACCGCACGGGCTTTGAGAAGATCTAGGAGCGTCAGTGTTCCGGCCACAGCTAATGATGATCCAGCAGCTCTTGAAGCTGCAGGCAGCTTGCAACATTCAAGTAGGAAAGAGAAACACAGAGGATATGCTCTGCCACAACCTTTTCAGTAATGTCCGTGTTCTAGAAACGTAGTAGGGGCTAATTCTATTAAATGTTCAAATTGGCTTGTCTCATTGAACAAATACATTATCTTATGCCCAGTCTTCTGGAATATATGCTGAAGGCCTTTTCCTTTCTAATAAATTTCAGGTTTTGTTTATGTATTATGTTGTGTTGCTTTGAGTTTGTTTCGTTCATTTGTTCACCAAGCAGTTGATTTCATCTCTTTGTGCTTTGCTTTGCCCACTGCCTTGCTGGGAGATTTTCTGATGTCTATTTCATTTCTCATAGTGGAGATGGTGGTTTTTCCCTGCCTGGATGGCACTACCATGGAAGGGAGTGTGTCAGGAGATATGGGTCATAAACACAGCAATGTCAACACGGCCTCATGCTATTTTCAACCTGCCTTAACTGATCAATCAGCATATATTTTGGAGCCCATAATGGTTCTCTGTTGTATCTTGAAGATGATGTAGGTTTATTAGACAAATTTGCCTCCAGGATGCAACAGGTTATCTAGAGAGACAAGATTGTTGTTGTTGTTGTTATGTGCCGTCGAGTCGGCCCCGACTCATAGCGACCCCTCCTTGGGTTTCCGAGGCAGTATCACTATGGAAGTAGGATTGCCCAACCTTCCTTCCGAGGAGTGGCTGGTGGGTTTGAACTGCCAGCCTTCTGGTTAGCAGTCAAGTGCTTTAGCCACTATGCTACCAGAGCTCCTAGAGAGACAAGATTAATGCACACCAAAGAGATACAATAACTAAGCAAGGCACGTGTGATGAAGTACCACAGTAAGAGACACTGATTGTAAGAGCAACTGGTGCAACTGGAATTGAGGGAAAGGCAAAATCAATGTTGACTAGGGAAAACAGAGAGAGCTCCTGGCTTTCACCTGAGACAGGAAGGAAGGTAATGTTTGATAAGGAGACCAGAGGGGAAGAGGATTCTAGGCCTCAAATACAACACTTATCACATTAAATGTTGAAATGTCCCAGATAGCTATCCATGGATCTTTTTTCTTCTCATGGCTTTTATATTATCTATAGGCTAATAGGAGCTCTGGTAGTATAATGGGTAAGACATTTGGCCACTAACCAGAAGGTCAGCAATTCAAACCCACCAGCTGCTCCATGAGAGGAAGATGAGGCAATCTACTTCCGTAAAGATTTACAGTCTTGGAAACTCAATGGGGGGTCGCTATGAGTCTGAGTTGACTCGATGGCAGTGGATTTTTATCTTCAGCCAATATCTCCCTGAGTTCTATGTATTTCTATCATTTACCTGATATTTCCAATTGGTCGTCTAATACACATTTCAAATAGCATGGACAAAAATTTTTTGTTTTCCAACTCCACTCTCTCTCTAAGTCGTTCCTGTGTAAACGGCACCACCAACCACCCTGTTGTTTAAGGCAAGAACATGAGAGTTATTCTTAATTCTTCTTGTTCTCTTATAACCATCATCAACTGAAAATTCTGATATTCAACTCTAAAGTATACCATGCATCCACCCATCACCTGCTATCTCCACTGCTATAACCCTAAACCAAGCCTCCATTATCTCTCTTAGACTAGTATAATAGTCCCCCTCTGGTCTGTCTGCCTCTACTGTATGGTCCGTTAAACAACAGCCAGAGGGCTCAAAGGTGAAAATCGGAACATTGGCTCTCTGACTTAAAGTCCCCCGTAACTTTCCACTCCAGTCAAATAAAACCCAAACTCCTCACCACAGTCCTGCATGATCTGACCCCTGCCTCTTTTACTGACCTCATTTCTCACCACTCTGCTCCAATCACAGCGACCTTTCAATCTTTCTAACATCCAAGCTCATTCTAGTCTCTGCCTTTGCACCAGCTGTTACTTCCATCTGGAAAGCTCTTTCCCCCAATCTTTGTGTGACTTCTTTCTTTTCTTTATTTATTCTTTTCTACTGAAATGTCTACTCTGCAAAAATAAAAAAAAATCCTGAACATCCTAGCTAAAGAAAATATCCCCTTGCCCTCCCTCACCCCTATCAATCTCTCTCCAGTTGTTGTGTTTTATTTTCTTCCCAGCACTTAATAACTATCTGTAATTATACCATATATTTATTTGCTATTGCATTACTATGTGTTTCCTCACCCTGAGTGTAAATTCCATGAGTCCAGGCACTGTGTCCCTTGCACTGTTACTCCACTTCTTAGAATAATGCTAGCAAGTGCTCAGTAAATGATTATTGAGTAAAGGAAGTTGATAAGGAATGATACCCTACACGAATGAGGGAGAAATTCTCACTTTGCTGGAGGTTCATAAGCTTGGAATAGTGACAGATCTCATCTTGTGCCTAGACACTGATATTGTCTTCACATCCAGGAATTTGGAGAAGCCCTCATAGAAAAAGAATCAAATAAAATATGTACCAGTAGCATTTCTGTACATACTGAGAACACACGGCAGACTGCTCCACTGACAGGAGAAGGTCATTCTTTCCACTAGCTTTGACAGGAAGACAGAGCCTAAAGCAGAATGGCCACCACTTACTGAGCACCTACTATGTGACAGGTCCTTTCCTAAGTACTTTACACTCATTGTGTTATTTCATCCTCGATATAATTATACTGTAAAGTAGGTTTTATTGTTCCCATTGTTTAGATGAGAAAAATCAAGACTCAGAGAGGTTATATGATTTCCCCAAAATCACAGAGCTGCTAAATGGGAGAGACAGAACACAGTACTGTTGATGCCAAAGTCTCTGCTTCTCCCCGTTGACCACACCTTCCATGGGAGGAAAGAGCACATGGTTAGACAGGAACTGGCTTGTTAGCTTAGAGCAGAGGGCCCTCAGGGAGCAGTGATTGCTCATTGTAGGTGGAGGCTGCAGGGCACTCACATGGCATCTAGAAAATAAGCTTCCTACTCCCCTGAAAGCCCACCTTGAACCAGACAGAGAGTGTGGCAGAGGATGAAGTTTAAAGAACACAGTTTGTAGGACTGAGCCAAGGAATTATGGTATGAATTTCATTATTGCATGTGTCACCCAGGATGCTATGTGCCTAGCCTATTATCCTAGGTCTGGTTCCATTGGGCCCTCTCAGATATCTTTTCTTCATAACACTTAACTTTAGTTGTAATTTTTAATTTTATGTGGAATTTTACATCAATAAAGACAGTATCTGTTTTGCTGCTGTAACAAATAAGCACACATTAGGTGGCTTAAAACAACAGAAATTATTCTCTCACAATTCTAGAGGCCAGAAGTCCAAAATCAGTTCAACTGGGTTAAAATCAAAGGGTCATTAGAGCCCTAACCCCTACAGAAGTCTAGAAGAGAATCGATTTATTTCTTCTTCCAGATTCTTGTGGCTGCCAGCATGCCTTTATTGTGGTCACATAACTCCATCTCTGTCTCCAAGATCATATTGCTTTTTCCTTCTTTTGTAATGTCAACACTTCCTCCACCCCTCTCTTAAAAGGATAGTTGTGATTACATTTAGGAGCCACCCAAATATTCCAGAATAAACTTCCCATCTCCATTTCCTTAACTTAATTAGGTAAATTAAGTAAATTTACAGGTTCTATATTTGATATCTTTGGGTGAGCCATTATTCAGCCTACTATATATAGGGAGAAATTATATACAGAGGAAACAAATATGGGTCGTTGTGTGCCTTCAAGTCAATTCCAACTCATAGCCCCATAGAGTTTCCAAGGCTGTAATCTTTACAAAAACAAACTGCCACATCTTTTCCCCACAGTGTGGCCAGTGGGTTTGAGCCACTGACCTTTTGGTTAGCAACCAATCATTTAACCACTCTGCCACCAGGGCACACACACTCTTGCTCTCACTCTCTCTTTATATAGATAAAGGGAGAGAGAGAGAGTTCTCATGGTGTCGTGGGTAAGGCATTTGGTTGCTAACCAGAAGTTCGACAGTTCAAGCCCACCAGCTATTCCACGGGAGGAAGATGAGGCAATCTACTTTCGTAAAGATTTACAGCCTTGTCTAGATCCTGGATAGAGTGGGAGAACAACATGAAATATAACTCAAAATCATTAAAAAAAAAAAAAAAAAAGACCAGGTTTGTTGGTCCCATAGAGTCTGGTGAGAACCCTGAGACTATGGCCCTTAGTTACCCTTCAGATCTGGAACCGAACTCACTCCTCTGTCTTCCAGCCAAACAATAGACAGGTTTATAGGATGAACATTTACATTAGGTAGATACTTCCCTCAGTAGAAGGGCAGTGTTACCACAGGGAATAGCTGGGTGGGGGAGGAGTGCAAAAGAGGGAAAGACACAGGGAAGTGACTATACAGAGAAAGTGGGCAGAGAGCTGTTACATTGTGGGGAATTGTAGTCAATGTTATGAAACAAAATGTGTATGAACTGTTGTATGGAAAATGAATCTGCTCTATAAACTTTCACTCAAATCACAATAAAAACTAAAAAAAAAAAAAAGATTTACAGCCTTGGAAACCCAACAGGGGTCGCTAGGATTCAAAATTGACTTGATGGCAATGAGTTTGGTTTTGTTTTATATATACATATACATATTTTATCAATATCGATATAAATTCAAATGTGCATGTTGATGCTCAGTTTCATTCTATCCCACCCAGTAATCACCTGTTAGAGCAATGTTAGAATGTCCATCTCCTTTCAGATACTAGCATCTCAGTCTCTTCAACCTCTCTGCTTTTATCCCTCTGTCACCTTGTGTCCCAAAAGCCCTGAAACTTATCCTTATCCAAATAACTCTTCCTGTTCACAGGCTTTTATCTTTTACTTTATATGTACTATCTTCTATGTCTCTTCTTTCTGGTTGTTTTACAGGCTTTTCCCTTCTGCTTGTGACATATTTGCTCCAGAGTGAATCTCAGAATGCGTATCCTTCAGAGCTTCCAGACCTCCCTGAAAAACTTAGGCAAGGCTAGCTTTCAACAGAAACAAGAACATGATTCTCAGATAATGCCCCATTTCATTCCAGAACTATGCCGTTTTTTGCAGGACAGTTTAACCTTGACTTTCTGAAACTTGGCTGGACTCCTCAGCTTCCAAATGGTTCCACACTCTTTTCTCCAATTTGAGTTCTCAAATGGCTCTATTTAACATCAATATTTCTTTCTGTGCTCATGGCAGGGGGTAATTCATCTGTAAATGTTCATTTGGCCTTGAACGTCTTTCACAGTGTTCTGTCACTATGAAAGGAAAGCAAAGTACAGTTCAGAGACACCAGCCAGAATGCCAAAAACAATTATATCCTTATGCTGGGCATCCTTTCCAAGAAACTTCACACCAGGATTTTTAAAAATCCTTTGCTTTCCAATTTCCCAGGGTGGTTGATAAGTGTCCTCACATTTTACAGGAGAACAAGATGGGACTTGAAAATTAATTATAGCAATCAAGGTACTGAATTACAGAAACATTATCTTTTTCAGTTCTGTTTATTTGTAATAGCTAAAACCCTTCCTGACATGTCAAATGAAGCCTGATTTTCATTAACTTTTTAGCCTTCTTATCAATCTGATATTCATACTGTGTGATTCTAAGATGCTCCAAACCAAAAAATACCAAATGCACTGTTGTCGAGTCGGATCTGACTCATAGCAACCCCTCCTTGGGTTTCCAATGAGGCATCACTATGGAAGTAGATTGCCCAACTCTTCCTTCCAAGGAGAGGCTGGTGGGTTTGAACCGCCAGCCTTCTGGTTAGCTGTCAAATGCCTTAGGCAATTATTCAGAGAACTTGAAAAATGCGATATATAGCTAATTTAATTTTCTGCTCAAATCAAGAGAAAAATCATTTTTGATTCCCAATCTTTATTATTAAATGTCTTTCTAAGATGTGTGAATCCACTTTCCAGTCTTAGAAAATATGGAATGGTGTTGTTGTGTGCCAGCAAGTCAATTTCAACTCATAGCAACCCTATAGGATAGATTAGAACTTCCTCCATAGGGTTTCCTAGGCAGTAATCACTGCAGACCAAATGTAACCAGAAGGTCAATGGTTCAAACCCATGAACCGCTGCACAGGAGGAAGATGAGGAAATCTACTTCTGTAAAGATTTACAGCCTTGGAAACCCAGTGGGTGTAGCTATGAGTTGGTGTTGACTCAAAGGGAGTGGAAATCTTTACGGAAGCAGATCACTAGGTCTTTTCTCCCATAGAGTGGCTGGTGGATTCTAACCACCAACCTTTTGGTTATCAACTGAGTGCTAACCATCATGCCACCAGGGCTCCTCTGAGCATGGAATAGTGGACATGATTTACTCTATTTCTACATGATTTGGGACCTTGTACAAAAAAAATGGGTGGTGATGGGATACTTTCAATGAGATGGATTGACACTTTAACCACACAATGGACTCAAAATATCAATGGCCATAGAGATGGCACAGGATGGGGCAACATTTCGTTCTGTTATACACAAGGTCATCACTAGTCAGAATCATCTTGATGGCAACTAACAACAGCCACCACCAATGTCTTGAATTGGCCTGAGCTGTCTTGGCTTTTACTTTATTGTCCCAAGTAGCTCTCTCCCTTGGATTCTACCCCATAGCATGTTTTATGGGTCTTTCCAAAGCCACCTAATTATAAGACACAATATAAATCTCATCTCCTAACTGAGAATCTGAAGTTAGAAATAGAGAAAAAGGACAGGAATATTTTTACCTAACAGAAAATAGTGTACATGTATTCAATACTTGTCCAGAAAACATACATATATAATCACTATTAAAAGAACGAATGTATATATTCATTTTCAAAATGACTGAAATATTTAGCTTATATTTAAGACATCTTTTCTTACTCAATTTTAGCCTTTGAGGTTGTATCCCTCTAGGTTTATTTAATTTCTTGCCTTGGCAATTTAGCCAACATTTAAAATACTTTAAATATCCACAAACTTGTTCTGCTTTCATATTTCTCCATTTCTTTCAATATTATCATTATTCTGTCCTTATGTCACAGTATATTTGGAGCCACACAAGACTTGACAATGAAGCAAAGAGTTTAACTATAACTTAAACTCAAATGACTCTTAAGCTGTATAGGACAAAGTTGTGCCTTTAGTTGACAAAAGCCCTTTTTCCCAAAACAACTCAACTAATGTCATAATTTACCAAGAAGTTCCAAGTCATCAGTTAAAATGCAGAACTTCTGAGTATCTTTAAGAGACAGTGGACTTGATTTTAAAAAAAGAGAGAAAACTTAATGTTTCTTCCTGACTTTGGGTTGTCCTCTGTCTGTTTACTTTCTCAATACCTCTATACTAACCAGTTTGTCCACCACCTATCTTCCTGCTTTTTGCTCCTTCTAACTGCTGTAACTTCTATACCATGCATTGCCCACTCAGTCTTTCTTACTGGTAAGGAAGTAGATTAAGTAGAATTCAGGGCAAAATGCCCTGAACAGAATAAAGAGACAGTTCATGCTAAGACAGAGTAAAATCTAACTTAAAGACACAATGAAAGACACACCAGTCATGAATTTTTATTAGTCTCACAACATATATTAAAATATATAAACCAAAGCTATTGAAAATATGAGAAGCTTTAGCCAGTGTAATAAAGTAAGAAAAGAGATAAAAGGCATAAATATTGGAAAGAATAAAATGAAACTATTGTTATTGACCAACATCATGATTCTGTATATTGTTGTTTTTGTTGTTAGCTGCCATCAAGTTGGCTCCAACTCACAGTGACCATACATACAACACAACAAAACACTACCTCGTCCTGCACCAACCTTACAATCCTTGCTATCCCTGAGCCCATCATTGCACCCACTGTATCAATACATCTCACTGAGGTCCTTCCCCTTTTTCACTGGCCCTCCACCAAGCATGATATCCTTCTCCAGGGAATGGTCCCTTCTGACATGACCAAAGTAGGTGAAATGAAGTCTGGCCATTCTCACTTCCAAGGAGGATTCTGGCTGCACTTCTTCCAGGACAGATTTATTAGTTCTTCTGGCAGTCCATGATACTTCAGTATTCCTCACCAACACTACAACTCAGAAGTATCAACTCTTCTTCCATTTTCCTTATTCATTGTCCAGCTCTCACATGCATATGAGGTGATTTAAAACACCATGGCTTGGGTTAGGTGCACCTTAGTCTCCACAAAGACATCTTGCTCTCCAGCACTTTAAATAGGTCTTTTGCAGCATATTTGCCCAGTGCAATACATCATCTGATGTCTTGACTGCTACTTCCATTGGTGTTGATTATGAAACCAAGTAATATGAAATCTTTGACAACTTCAATCTTCTCTCCATTTATCATGATGTTTCTTATTGGTCTAGTTGTGAGGATTTTCATTTTCTTTATGAAGTGTAATCCATACTGTAGACTATAGTCTTTAATCTTCATCAGTAAGTGCTTCAAGTCATCTTCACTTTCAGCAAGTAAGTTTGTGTCATCTGCATATTGCAAGTTCTGTACATAGAACCTATAAAGTGAATTTAAAAAAAAAACTAGAATAAATGAAATTAGCAGCATTAGAGTATATAAAAGTCAAATTAGTTTTCTGATAACACTTTCAAAAAAATGCAACCTCTTGAAAATACCATTGAAAATGGTATTTTAAAAAATCAAATCTCAGAAATATATCTAACAGAAAATATGTAAGACCTCTAAATGAAAACTACAGAACATTGCTGAAAGAAATTAATGGATTTCTAAATAAATGCTTGTTTATTGGAAGACTCTATATTATTGAGATATGTCCATTATCCAACAATTGACTTATGCATTTAACAAAATCCCTATCAAAATTCCAGGAGGCTATTTTATAGAAGTTGATAAGTTGGTTCTAAAATATACATGGAAATTCAAAGGAACTTGAATAGCCAAAACAATCTTAAGAAATTACTTCTTGATTTAAAGATTTACTATAAAGCTGCAATAATCAAGACAGTACAAACCCATAAAGAAAAACAAATACATGAGTGGAGCAGAATGGAGAGCTTAGAAATATATACATAGATATATGCTTAATTGATTGTTTGACCAAGGCACCAATTCAATTCAATTCAGACACCAAGTCAATTCAGTCTGTTAAAGAAAGCTTTTCAAACACATGCTTCTGAAAAAGCAGGATATTTTTATGGAAATAAAATGAATTTAAATCCCATCTTACTCTACATATAAAAATTAATATGAGATAGATCATACACTTAAACATAAAAGCCCAAACTATAAAACTCCTAGAAGAAAGCATAGGAAAGTATCTTTATGACTTTAATAGTAAGCCAATATTTCTGAAAAAGAAAACCAAATCACACTCATTGCCTTTGAGTGAATTCAACTCAAAGCAACCCCTCCTTGGTTTGCCAAGGCAGTATCTCTAAGGAAGTAGATTGCCAAATCTTCCTTCTGATGAGTGGCTAGTTGACATAAAAAACTATTGATTAAATATTAATAAATTGGATTTCATCAAAATTCAAAATTTATACTTCTATAATGTCTTAGGCATTAAGCTGCCAAAGCTCCCTACTTCTACAAAGACATCATTAAGAAAATATAGGCAAGATGGACCGAAGCGTTCCCCATGAAAACAGAAACTGCCCAAATAGTGGCAAAGAAGATCCTTGAAGAAATCTTTCCCCGATTCGGCATACCAAAGGTAATTGGCTC
>NW_006921623.1:15079755-15080464 GCF_000298275.1 Orycteropus afer afer | reverse complement strand
AAGCTCGGGGCTCTACTCCTCTGCCCCTGCGTGGGATATGAGTCGAGCCCCAGCGTGCTGGAACTCCGAATAAACTCCTCCTGCTTTTGCATCAAAAAAAAAGAAAATATAGGCAAGCCACAGACTAGGAAAAATATATTCACTGAATACATATATGACAAAAACATATTTTCATCTAAAATATTAAAACAATCCTTAAAAATGATCAATAAAAAGACAGCCAATAAAAACTGGATATCCATTTGCAGAAAAATGAAACAAGATCTGTACATCACACCATACACAAAAACTAATTCCAGATGGATCAAAGACTTAAATGTGAAAAAAAAAAGTAGTGACTGGGATCTTAAAAGCCTGCAAACAGCCATCTAGATGCAATGATGGGTCTCTCCTCATCCAGAGCAAAGAAGAATGAAGAGAACCAAAGATTCATGGAAACAATTAGTCCAAGTGACTGGTACACCATGCAATCCTCAACCTATATGGCTATGAGACCAGAAGAACTAGATGATGCTCATCTACCACTGTCAACCACTTGGAGGGGGATCTCAGTAGGAGATGGAGAACAATGTGGAACAAAACTCAAAATCATTTGGGGAAAAAAAAGGGGGGGGCAGTTTTGCTGGTCTGATAGAGCCTGGTGGAACCACTGAGACTATGGCCCCTAGCTGCCTTTCAGGTCTGGAATTGAACCCACACCTGTGGCTTC
>NW_006921623.1:15071635-15079535 GCF_000298275.1 Orycteropus afer afer | reverse complement strand
AAAAAAAAAAAAAAAAGACAGCCAATAAAAAAAGCAGGCAAAATATTTGAATAGTCACTTCATGAAAGAAGATATATGAAATATTATTAAGGCCATGAAAAGGTGCTGAGCTTAGTCCAAGGGACTAGTGGACTACATGAACCTCAGCCTTCACAACCCTGAGACCAGAAGAACTAGATGGTACCTGTCTACCAGTGCCAACCACTCTGAAAGGGATCCGAATAGGAGATCCTGGACAAAATGGGATAAAAATAAGGAATAAAACTCAAAATCATAAAAAGAACAGGCTTACTGACCTGATAGAGACTGGTGGGACCCCGTAGTCACCCTTCAAGCCCAGAACTAAACACACCTCCTATGTTCAACTATCAGCCAAACAGTACACAAGCCTATGAAGTGACCCATAACACCAAGGAAGGGACACACTCCTTAGATCAATGATAGGAGATGAAAAGGGCAGCATTTGCCCAGGGATAAAAATCAGAAGTCAGAAATGAATAGGAAAGAAGGACAAAGAGAAATGGTAACTACAGGGAGAAAGTGGGAAGAGAGTTGTTACATTATGGGGACTATAATCAATGTCATGAAACAAAATATATATGAACTGTTGAAGGGAAAACCAATTTGCTCTGTACACATTCACCCAAATCACAATAAAAAGTTAAAAAAAAAAGTTGCTAAGTGTCATCAGAGAAATGCAGATTTAAAACCACAATGAGACAGAATTTCATGAGCAATAGAATGGCTAAAATCAAAGACTGGCAAAATTAAATATTTTCAAAGACAAAAAGCAACTAGAACTCTCACACATTGCTGGTTGGTGTGCAAAATGGTGCAACCATTTTGGAGAACTGTTTGACAGGTACATAAAGTTAAACATATATTTATCTATGAACCAGTAATTCCACTCTTAGGTATTCACAAAAAAGAAGTGAAACATATTTTCACAAAAAGACTGGTTAAAGTGGTTGGCTGCTAGCTGAATGTTAGTAGTTCACACCTACCAGCCACTCCACAGGAGAAAAATGTGGAAGTCTGTTTCCGTAAAGATTTACTGTTTTGGAAACCCTATAGCGTAGCTCAACTCTGTCCTATAGAGTCACTATGAGTTGGAATCAACGTGATGGCAGTGGGTTTGGTTTTATATGTAATAGCCAAATACTGGAAACATTACCAAATGCCCATCAACAGGACATTTGTCTGTGTATGCAATGGAATACTACTCATAAATAAAAAGAAACAACATGGATACACTCAACAACATGTATGAATGTCTCCAACATTATGCTGAGTGAAATAAACCAGATACAAAAGAATTTAAATTCAGCACAAGAGGTGGCAAAACTAACCAATGGTGATAAAAGTCACAAAGTGGCTGACTTTGGAAAGGGTAGAATTTACCAGAAAAACATATGAGGGAATTTTCTGAGTTGATGAAAATAGTACATATCAATTTTGGGTGCTAATTAACTAAGGAAATGCAACTGTCCAAATCAAATGAACTGAACACAAGATTAGTGTATTTTACTCTATGTAAATCCTGTATTATTTTTTTAAAAAATCTTATTTTTAAAAATTTCAGAAAGCTATGATTAAACTAGGAGCTCTGGTGGCATAGTGTCTAAGGCACTTGACTGCTAACCAGAAGGCTGGTGGTTCAAACCCACCAGCAACTCCTCAGAAAAAAGATTGGGCAATCTACTTCCATAGTGATGTTGTTGTTGTTGTTATTTGCCATCGAGTCGGCCCCGACTCATAGCGACCCCTCCTTGGGTTTCTGAGGCAGTATCACTACGGAAGTAGGATTGCCCAACCTTCCTTCCAATGAGTGGCTGGTGGGTTTGAACCGCCAGCATTCTGGTTAGCAGTCAAGTGCTTAGGCACTATGCTACCAGAGCTCCTTCCATAGTGATACTGCCTTGGAAACCCAAGGAGGGGTCACTATGAGAAACTGGATGGAAACTTCCTTTACCTGACTAAGGGTATACTCCAGAAAAACCTGGCAAATATCATACTTAATAGAGAAACATTAGAACTATTCTTACTAAATTAGACATAAAACAAAAATTCTTGTTGATACCACTTCTATTCAACATTATCCTGCAAATATCAAAGAAATCACACACAAAAAAAAAAATAAGAAGAAGTGTGAATATTGGAAAAACTAAGGCAAATTTCTTTTCTGCCAATGATTGCCTACCTAGAAAATTAGAGTCAACTGAGAAGCTATTACAACTAATAGACATTTTGTAAGATGGTCAGACATAAGGTCAATATACAAATAGCAATCATTTTTTATTTCCTTTAATAATTACAAAACATTCTGAAAATGGATGGATTTCATTACATTAGCATCAAAACTATAAAATAATTATGAATAAACCTGTCAAGAAAAGTATAAGGGCAAATGGTGGCCAGACCCTCTACAACAAAGAACCGAGAAACCAAGTGAAATGGATACAGATGGTAATACTTGAACCCAGAACTTCAAAGGAAGGGATAAAGAAATAGACCAAATACTGATTATAGGAAGAAATTGAATGAAAACAACAGACAAGAAGGCATATGGAGGGGTGAATTGCCAAAGGGCCCAATGCAGTGTGGCCATTTTGAATTATTGCAAGTGGCATTCCAATCAGGGCAGGAACTAAATAACCAGCTCCACTCACCCAGGACTGCACCAGCACCCACATCAGTAATCGGTGAAGAGAGAGGTCTTATCTCATACCCTGCACAAACTCCGGGTAACTAGAGGTGCAGCCCACTCACCCTCTCCTGGTGGCAGCTGGTCAAACTCGTCCCCACCGCCAGTGCTGTGCCACTTTCTTTTCTTTTTTTTTAGTTCTTTCTCCCCACCCCCTTTACTCTTTTTTCTTCAACAGCTTTTCTTTTCTTTTTTATTATTCGATGTCCCCCAACTTTTTTTATTTTGATCCCATGGAGCAGAAGCCCAGCCTCCACAGCCTTCTCAGTCAGCAGTGCCTGCCATCACACCTCCCCAGTCAACAATGTGAGCTCCAAAGGAGTGAGCATAGACTAGTCACTGCAGCAGTGTTTGACAGCTGGCACTTGCACTAGTAAAGTGCCACTTCTTTCTTTTTTCTTTTCTTCTTTTTTTTCTTTTACAATTTTTCTCTTCCTGCTTAATTCTTCCCTCTTACCCATCTTTTTTTTTTTTTCCTTTTTTCTTCTTCTTCACCCTGCCCCATGTTTTTATTTTTGATCCTGCAAACTGGGCACCCAGATCCTGCTGCCCCTGCAGCCAGCAGCATTTGCCCTGCCCCCTTGCAGCTGGTGGTGTGCACTCCTGTAGAGAGAACACCATGCTTCCCCCATAGCTGTGTTTGGTAGCTGGGGCTTATGCCAGCAGTGGGCTGCTTTGTTTGCTTGCTTTCTTTATAGTTTTCTTTTTTCTTTTCTTTTCTTTTCAATCCTGTGAAGCAGGATTTCCACACGTTTCCACAGGTGTGGGTGCATGATCTTGCATTAGGGAGCCCCACCCCCTGCAATCAGTAGTGCCCACCCTCACCCCTCCATGGTCAGCAGTGTGCCCTCCTATGCAACAAATACTGTGTTCCCACTGTGACCATGTTTGGGGGATTACCACTTGTACCAGTACCATACCATGATTTTATTTCTCTTTTTAATTTTTCATTTTCTTTCCTTTTAATACTTCCCTCTCTCTCCCCTCTCTTTTTATTTTCTTTCTTTTTGTTCCTCCATTCCCTCTTTGCTTTTTTTCCCCCAACAGTCAAGAGCCAGTGACCCCACCCAACGATACCCATCACACTTTCCAGCTTATCCACTGGGTGACTACTACCACCTGCACCAGTACTATTGGATTAAAAGCAGATAATGTCCAACTCCTGCCTAGCCTCCCCTCAATAGCTCTACGTGACCAGCGAGCAATTAGGGATCCACACCCACACTCCCAATCACTACCAAATTCACCAGGAAGCCAGTAGTGAGCACCTCAGTGCTACCAAACTAGCAACCAGAGTAGCTGGCCCAGATATGTTGAAGCAAAACACTACAAACAATCAGAGTGAAGCTAACCAACATACAATCAATAAATTCATACAATAACACCACAATGTCTCAGAGAAAACAGATAACTTCAAATAACATGGGGGGTGGGATAAGATGGCTCAAACAAAAGACCAAAATACAAGACCAGAAAATTATCTGGAAGAAGAAATGCTATTGTAACTACCTGAAAAGGAAATCAAAATAATTATACCTGGGTCCCTTTAGCACATTAAGAAAGAGATTGAGGAAAAGAAAGACAATACCAATGAAATGACAGGCAAAAATCAAGGACAATATAGACAAAATTCTAGAAGAATTCAGGGAAACCATACAATAACAAATTTTTAAAAAGGATGCCCTTTATCAGCGCACCTATTCAATACCGTATTAAAATTTCTAGCCAGAGCAATAAGGCAAGAAGGTGAAATAAAAGGCATCCAAATTGGCAAAGAAGGAGTAAATCTATCTCTAATTGCAGGTTATAGGATCCTATATATAAAAAAATCACAGAGACTCAATAAGAAAACTACTGGAACTAATAGAAGGATTCAGAAAAGTGGCAGAGTAAAAGATAAACATATAAAACTCAGTCAGATTCCTCTATAACAACAGAGAAAACTCAGAAAATGAACTCAGGAAAACAATACCACTTATAATAGCTACCCGAAAGATGTAGTACTTAGCAATAAATCTAACCAGAGATATAAAATACCTATATAAGAGGGAGCTCTGATGTTTTAGTGCCTAAGGCATTTGACTGCTAACCAGAAGGCTCATGGTTCAAACCACCAGCCACTCCTCAGACAGAAGACTGTATAATCTACTTCTGTAGAGATACCGCCTCAGAAACCCAAGGAAGGGTCATTATGAGTAGGATTCAACTCGACAGCAGTAAGAGTGATACAAAAAAAAAAAAAAAACACTACTACAAGAAACAAAAAGAGACCTACATAGATGGGAGAATATGCCATGCTCATAGATAGGAAGACTTAAAATTATGAAAAGGTCAACATTACCCAAAGCAATCTACAGATACATTACAATCCTATTCCAAATTCCATTCTCATTCTTTAAAGAGATGGAAAAACTAATCACCTTTACATGGAAAGGAAAGAGACCCTGGAAAAGCAAAGCACTACTGAAAAAGAACAAAGAAGGAGACCTCGCACTCCCCAATCTGAAAACCACAGTAATTAAAACCGCTTGATATTGGTGTAACGACAGACACATAGACCAATGGAATAGAATTGAGAACTCAGGAGTAAATCTATCCACCTATGGATGTGGAGATCTCATGATAGAATTTTGCAAGAACAGCAAATTATTCATTGCAAATACCTTTTTTCAAAAACATAGACAGCAAATATACATGGAGACCTAGCCAGATGGAATACACAGGAATCAAATAGACTATGTCTGTGGAAAGAATGGATGGAGAAGCCCAATATCATCAGTCAGAACAAGGCCAGGGACTGACTGGATCAGACCATCAATTGCTTCTATGAAAGTTTAATTTGAAGCTGAAGAAAACTAAAACAACTCCACAAGAGCCAAAATACAAGCTTGAGTATATCTGCCCTGGATTTAGAGACCACCTGAAGAATAGATTTGACTCACTGAATACAACAACAAAAGACCAAATGAGTTGTGGGATAATATTGAGAATATCACACATGAAGAATGCAGATAGTCACTAAAAAGACAGAAAAGACCAAAATGGATGTCAGAAGAGACTCTGAAACTTGCTCTTGAACAGAGTAGCTAAAGTGAAAGGAAGAAATGAAGTTAAAGAACAGAAAATAAAATTACAAAGGGCAGCTCAAGAAGACAAAGTGAAGTGACATAATGAAATGTGTAAAGACCTGGAGTTAGAAAATCAAAGGGGAAGAACATGTTCAGGATTTCTCAGGATAAAGGACTGAAGAAAAAAGTCAAGCCTCGAACTTCAACACTGAAAGATTCTATGGGAAAAATATTGAACGAGGCAGGAAGCATCAAAAGAAGATGGAATGAACACACAGAGTCACTGTAGCAGAAAATTGGTGGAGATTCAACAATTTCATGAGGTAGCATATGATCAAGAACCAATCATACTGAAGGAAGACATCCAAGCTTCACTGAAGGCAGTGGTGAAAAACAAGGCTCCAGGAATTGACAGAATACCCACTGAGACATTTCAATAAACAGATGCAGCACTGGAGGCAGTCGTTTGTTTATGCCAAGAAATTTGGAAGAAGCTACTTGGCCAACTGATTGGAAGAGATTCATATTTGTGCCCATTCCAAAGAAAGATGATCCAACAGAATGTGGAAAACATTGAACAATGTCATTATTATTACATGCAAGTAAAATTTTGCTGAAAATATTTCACAAACAGTTATAACAGTATATTGACAGGGAAGGGCCAGAAATTCAAGCCAGATTCACAAGAAAACATGGAACAAGGAGTATCATTACTGATGTCAGATGGATCTTGGCTGAAAGCAAAGAACACCAGAAAAATGTTTACCTGTGTTTTATTGATTATGAAAAGGCATTCAACTATGTGGATCATAACAAATTATGACTAATGTTGCAAAGAATGGGAATTCCAGAACACTTGTACTCCTCAGAAACATGTACACAGACCAAGAGGCAGTTGTTTTGAACCAAACAAGGGTGTACTGGATGGTTTAAAATCAGGTTAGGGTTGTATCTTTTCATCATACTTATACAGTGTGTACACTGAGCAGATAATCTGAGAAGGTGGAATATATGAAGAAGAATGCAACATTAAGATTGGAAGAAGACTCATTAACAATCTGCAATCTGCATGCCACAACCTTGCTTGCTGAAAGTGATGAAGACTTGAAGCACTTGCTGATGAAAATCAAAGACTACAGCCTTTGGTATAGATTATTCCTCAACATAAAGAAAACAAAAATCCTCACAACTGGACCAATATACAACCTCACAACAAATGGAGAAAAGATTGAAGTTGTTGAGGATTTCATTTGACTTGGATCCATAATCAATGCCTATGGAAGCAGCAGTCAGGCAATCCAACAACACATTGCACTAGGCAAATCTGCTGCAAAGGACCTCATTAAAGTGTTAGAGGCAAAGATGTCACTTTGAGGAGTAAGAGGCACCTGACTCAAGCCATGGTATTTGCAATAGCCTCATATGCATGTGAAAGCTGAACAGTGAATAAAGAAGGCCAAAGAAGAACTGATGCCTTTGAATTGTGGTGTTGGCAAAGAATTTTGAAAATGTCATGGAGTACCAAGAGAATGAAAAAAATCTGTCTTGGAAGAGGTAGAGCTGGAATTCTCCTTATAGCTGGAGAGAATGGCCAGGCTATATCTCGCATACTTCGGTCATGTTGTTGGAAGGAATCAGTGCCGGGAGAAGAAAATCATGCTTGGTAAAGTATAGGGTCAGCAAAAAAGGGAAAGACTCTCAACAAGATGGATTGACCACAGTGGTTGTGATAATGGTCTCAAGCATAGCAACAGTTATGAGGATGATGCAAGACTGGGAAGTGTTTCATTCTCGTGTACACAGAGTTACTATGAGTCAGAGCCAACTCAATGGCCCCTAACAACAATAACATAGACAGCCGATCTTTGATAAAGTGCTGAAACCCATTAAATGGAGAAGAGATAGTCTCTTTAACGCGTGATGCTGGCAAAACTGGATATCCATTTACAAAAAAGTGAAACAGAATTCACATCTCTCATCATATACAAAAACTAAATCAAGATGTATCATTGACCTAAATATAAAACCTAAAACTGAGTTCCGGCAAGATGGCGGACTAGGCAGAAAGACTGCACAGACCCTCTTCAACAAAGAAAAGGGAAACCAATTAACACAGACACAGAAGATA
>NW_006921623.1:15064959-15068341 GCF_000298275.1 Orycteropus afer afer | reverse complement strand
GGGAGGAAGTGGGAGGGGAGCTGTTGCATTGTGGTAAACTGTGGTCAATGTCATGAAACAAAGTATATGTAAACTGCTGTATGGAAAGTGAATTTGCTCTGTAAATCTTCACCCAAATCACAATAATATTAAAAAAATAATAATAATAAAGCTATAAATAGAGGCAAACTAAGAGGCTCTAAAACCATGGCATAAATATACTACCAAAGATAACTAAAAATGCAAAAACAGCAGAAAATAAACTAGACAAGTGGAACTTCCTAAATATTAAACATTTACATACATCAGAAGACTTTACCAAAAGAGTAAAAAGAGAACTTACGAATTGGGGAAAAAAAATGGCAATGACATATTGGACAAGGGACTTAATATCTAAAAGTTACAGAGAACTTCAACAACTCAACAACAAAAAGACAAACAATCTAATTAAAAACTGGGCAGAGAACATGAACAGACCCTTCACCAAGGAAGATACTCAGGCAGGCAACAAACACATGAAGAAATGTTCACAGTCCTTAATCATTACTCACTGCCATCAAGTCGATTGACTCATAGAGACCCCTCCTCAGGTTTCCGAGGTGGTATTGCTATGGAAGTAAATTGCCCAATCCCCCTTCAGACATTAGCCATTAGAGAGATGAAAATCAAAACAATAATGAGATATCATGTCACTCCAGCACAGATGATAGTGAAGGTGTGTAGAGACTGGAACCTCATATATTGCTGGAGGGGCTGTAAAATGGTCCAGCCACTATGGAAAATGGTATGTCATTTCCTTAAAATTTTGGAAATAGAAATATCATATGATCCAGTAATCCCATTACTAGGTATATATCCTAGAGAAATAAGAGCTGACATGATGCAAACAGACTCATGCATATCTGTGTTAATAGCAGCATTATTCACAATGGCAAAAAGATAGAAACAACCTAAGTGCCCATCAAGAAAAATGGATAAACAAATAACAGTACATGCAATGGGATATTTGCAGTGTTAAAGAGTAACAATGAATCTGTGAAACACTTCATAACGTGGATGACCATGGAGGACATTTTATACTGAGTGCAGTGCAGTGCATTTCTTGGTATGGCTTTTCTAGCCATACTCTTTGTGACTCCCACCAGATTGCTGGGTGGAACTATGCAAATATCAGGGGATTAGACAGTTTGTGAGTAATGCAAATAAGGTACATGGCACCCTTATAGGGGTGAGACCATGCAAATACAGTGTATGGAACTCTAATGTAAGGATTTGTTAGTTTTGTCATTCTGGTAGGCTTAAAATGAGCCTTCCTAGAGGCAGAAGGAAGGATCTACCATCAAGAGAGAAGAGCCAGAGGTGGAGTGGAGTGCGTCCTTGGACCCAAGATCTCTGAGCTGGATCTCCTTGCAGAGAGATGGCAGAGATGACCAGCAGAAACAACCATTAAGGACGACCGGCAGGGATGACTGGCAGGGACGTCCAGCAGATGAACCAAGAATCATGAGACAGAGCTGCTGGTTGCCATGGAGTGAGAAAGCTGAGTGACTTTGGGCAGGAGGCTTGTTGGCTGAGTGGGGTGAACCTAGATGCCCCTATTGGCAGAGCTAAAAGATCTTTGTGACATTGCCTGAGGAGGGTAGAGGCCAGGCCGAGAGGCCAAGGCCAAAGAGAGGCATGGCTGAAGGCACAACAGACGGGAGGATGTCCTGATCAAGGAATTGTATCCTGTGCATTCCTGAACCTAAATTGTAACCTGTTACTTCCTTAATAAACCCCATAATCATGAGTATTGTCTATAAATTCTGTGTGGCCATTACCATGAGTTATTGAGCCCACCAGAGAAGTAGTGAGTGTCGTGGGAGGGATGGTTGATGTCAGAACTGGTAAAAAGTTTGCAGGGTGGCATGTCTGTCCTCATAGGAATCAGCCTTGGGCTGCTGGTGGTGATACTGTGAAGTCAGAGGAGGTCAGAAGATGCCACCAGCATGTCCTTTTTGCCCTGAGTGAAATT
This sequence comes from Orycteropus afer afer, assembly GCF_000298275.1. Lineage (NCBI taxonomy): Eukaryota > Metazoa > Chordata > Mammalia > Tubulidentata > Orycteropodidae > Orycteropus > Orycteropus afer. The sequence goes on along the minus strand of NW_006921623.1, from coordinate 15,066,348 downwards.
AGTCAATAACAAAAGGACAAGCATTGTATGAGACCACTACTCTAAAAAGTCAAGAAAAGGTTGATTCACAGAAACATTCTTTGAAGGTTATCAGTGAGAGAAGGGGCAGAGAGGGTAAATCACTTATTAGTACATAGACACATATTAACTTGGTTGAAGGATAAGGCAATATACAATAAGAGGAAGGGCAGCACAAAATGATCAAGAAAAAAGAAGACATTGAGAGGAGCACAAGAGCTAAAGGCAGCAAAGGTAAATACTATTACATACAGTCCTGCAATAATCATGAACAATAATCTACAAGTGGATATATAGATACATGCAAGCTGAACCAGAGTGGGAAGGTGAATGGGACTATACCCACAAGTACATATAGCTTTGAGAGAGGATATTTCTACATAGTATTTATATGTGTTGCAAACATATTCATGAACATAATAGAGCATACAGGGGACAAAGTGATGAAAACTTCTTAGTCAGAACCAAACACTTGAGGAAATGAATCACTGGATATGGTGACTCAGGACCATAGTCTTGGGAGAAATCAAGGTCAATGGTATAAAATAGTCCACAAGACAATGTTCTATACCCTACTTTAGTGAGTAGCAGCTGGGGTCTTAAAAGTTTGTGAGCAGCTATGTAAGGTGCTACTATTGGTCTCTTCCCATGTGGAGCAAAGAAGAGTGACGAAAATCAAAGACACATGAAAACAATTAGTCCAAAGGACTAATGCAATGGACCATGCAAACCCCTGCCTCCATGATCCTGAGATAGGAAAGACAGTACCCAGCTACCACTGTTTACTACTCTGCAAGGGCTCTCAATGGGAAGTCCTGGATAGAATGAGAGAAAAATGTGGAATGAAACTCAAAATAATAATAATAATAAAAGACCATGCTTACTGGTCTGACAGAGATTGGTGGAATCCCTGAGACTGTGGCTCTTAGACAACCTTCAGGCCTGGAACCAAACTCATTCCCATGGCTCAACTTTCAGCCAAACAATAGACAGGCCTATAAGGTGAAAAATAACACCAGGGAAATACACACTCCCCTAAACAACCAATCACATGAGATGAAAAGGGCAGCATTTGCCCAGGGATAAAGCTCACAAGGCAGGAAGGGATAGGAAAGAAGGACAAATGGAAACCATAACACAGGGAGGAAGAAGGAAGAACACCATTACATTGCAGTCAATGTCACCCAAAATGTGTATCAACTGTTGAATAGAAAACCAATTTCCTCTGTATACTTTCACCCAAATCACAATAAAAAAGTAAAACCAAAAAAGCACAAGAGCAATATGATGAAGAAAATAATAGGAAGTAACATTTTTTTAAAAAAGAGCAAATTAAGAGGCGGGGCAAGATGGCGGACTAGGCAGAAGGAT
>NW_006921623.1:15037210-15044168 GCF_000298275.1 Orycteropus afer afer | reverse complement strand
AAAAAAAAAAAAAGAGCAAATTATAAAAATAGTTAAGTTTCTGAATGAAAAAAAAAACAATACTGTGCAGCTATCATTTCTTCCCTCAATTAATCCATCAACTTAATATAATCCCACACAAAGTTCCAACAAGACTTTTTTAGTATTTTATTATATTTTAGGTGAAATGTATAAACTAACTTCTTTTTTGAGCTTTTGGATTCCTTCATTCTTCTTTGCTCCAGATGAGTAAAGGCCAATAGATGGCAGCTGGCAAGCTTTTAAGACCCCAGACACTATTCACTAAACTAGCATGTACAACATTATCTTTATGAACTATGTAGTGCCAATTGACTAAATTGTCCTATGAGATGACAGTCCTAAACTTTTTAACCCGGTAAACCAATCTCACAAGTTGTTTGGATATATCCAGGAAGTCTCTGTAACTGTGTCCCCTATATGTTTTATTATGTATATAGATATATATCTAGCACACACAAAAATGCACCTACACATACATTTACATGCATGTGCCTTGCTATATACATATATCAACCTATGTAACCACACAGATATTTTTTGGTTATTATTACTGTTGTTGCAAAATTATATGTGTTATAGTATTTACTTAGGGAGCTCTGGTAGCATAGTGCCTAAGGCACTTGACTCCTAACCAGAAGGCTGGCAGTTCAAACCCACCAACCACTCCTTGGCAGGAAGGTTGGGCAATCTACTTCCATAGTGATACTGCCTGGGAAACCCAAGGAGGGGTCGCTATGAGTCGGGTCCAACTCGACAGCACATAACAACAACAACAACAATGTCTTCACTTACCTTGGTAAAGTTGTGCAGACTTCATCTATATTTAGTATTGTCTTTCCCATCACCAAAAATAAAAAATGTCTACTATCTAGAAAGTGAGTCCCCTCCCTCCCCTTCACATCCCCAGAAAGCAACAAAGAATGTTGGTCTTTGTGTAGTCTTGACTACACATATCTAGTCTTGACTTTTTATGATACTACCAAAACCAAAACCGAACTGACTGCCACTGCGTTGATTGCAATACATAGCAACCCCCATTGGGTTTCCAAGACTGTAAATCTTTATGGAAACTGACTGACTCATCTTTCTTCTACAGAGCAGATGGTTGGTTCATTCAAACCACTGATATTTTGGTTAGCCACTGAATGCCTTAACCACTACACCACAAGAGGACAATACAATATTTGTCCTTCTGTGATTGACTGATTTCACTCAGCATAAAGTCGTCCAGACTCATGCATGGTGTAAGATGTTTCACTTCATTGCTCCTTATAGTATTATAGTATTCCACTGTACATATGTAGCACAATTTGTTTATCCATTCATATATTGAAGGGCACTTATGTTGTCTCCATCTTTCTGCTATTGTGAATAATACTGCAATTAACATAGATATGCATATGTCTACTTATGTCACTGCTCTTATATCTCTTGTATATATCCCCAGGAGTGGGATTGCTGGATCATAAGATATTTCTATTTCCAGCTTTTTGAGGAAGTGCCATACTATTTTCCATTTGATTGCTAACCAGAAGTTTGGCAATTCAAACCCACCAACCACTACTCGGAAAGAAGATTGTGTGATCTACTTCCATAGTCATACCATCTGGGAAACCCAAGGAGGGGTCACTATGAGTCGGATCTGACTCAACGGCAGTGTGTTTGATTTTGGTTTGCTTTGTACCATTTTACAATCCTGACAGCTGTATATAGAATTCCACCTCCCCGCAACCTTGCCAGTATTTATTTTCTTTTCTTGATAAATAAATAACTATATAAATAAATACTCACCAGCATTTTTTTTAATTATTGTCTTTTTTGCAGGGGTAAGATGGTATTTCATTGTCCATTTGATTTGTATCTTCCTAATGGCTAATGGGGAGCTCTGGTAGCATAGTGGCTAAGACACTTGCCTGCTAACCAGACGGCTGGCGGTTCAAACCCACCAGCCACTCCTCGGAAGGAAGGTTGGGCAATCCTACTTCCGTAGTGATACTGCCTCGGAAACCCAAGGAGGGGTCACTATGAGTTGGGGCCGACTTGACGGCACATAACAACAACAACAACAACAATGGCTAATGATCACTAGCATCTTTTCATGTATTTTTTGGTTGCCTGAATGTACTCTTTGGTGAAGTGTCTGTTCATATCCTATGCTCATTTTTTAATTGGATTGTTTGTCTTTTTGTTTTTTGAGCTATTGAAGTTTTCTATATATTTTAGAGATGAGACCATTTTCAGATATGTCATTGCCATAGCTGTAAGTTCTCTTTTTACTCTTTTGGTAAAGTTTTTAATGAGCTAAGTATTTAAATTTTACAAGGTTTCAGTTATTTAGTCCAGCAAGATTTTTATGAATCTTTAGCTGATCCTAAATATCATGTGGTAAAGAAAATATGAAAACATAGCCAGATACCTAAAAAAAAAAAAAAGGGAGAAAATAGCTCTCCCAAGAGGAAATAGCCCTCCCAACTATTTTTTTAAAAAATATTGTGAATCTATAACAATTAAATTAATGTGATATGGTTGCAGAAATATATAGATAAATAAAACAGAATAGAAAGTCCAGAAACAGGCCCATATAGAAACAAGTTGTTGTTATTAGGTGTCACTGAGATGTCCCCAACTCATAGTGACCCTATACACAGCAGAACAAAACACTGCCCAGTCCTATGCCAGCTCCACGATCCTTGCTATACTTGAGCCCATCCCACAGCCACTGGGTCAATCCATCTCATTGAGGGCTTTCCCCTCTTTCGTCAACCCTCCACCTTACCAAGTATGACATCTTTCACCAGGGAATGATCCCTTCTGATAGGTGAGACGAAGTCTGGCCATTCTCACCTCCAAGGAGCATTCTGGCTGCACTTCCTCCAGGACAGATTTGTTCATTCTTTTGGCAGTCCGTGGTACTTTCAGCATTCTTTGCCCGCACCACATCTCAAAAGCATCAATTCTTCTTCGGTCTTCCTTACTCATTGTCCAGCTCTCACATGCATAAGAGGCAATTGAAAATATCATGACTGTGTCAATCGCACCTTAGTCCTCAAGGACACATCTTTGCTCCTCAGCACTTGAAAGAGATCCTTTGAAGCTGACTTGCCTAGGGCTATAGGTCATCTGATGTCCTAACTGCTGCTTCCATGGGTGTAGTTTGTAGAACCAAGCAATGCGAAGTCATTGACAACTTCAATCAAACCAAATAAGATCATAAAATGGAGGTCTTCAAAGCTTTCCTAATCCATATCAGTAAGGTTGGTTCTACTCTAATGATGCAGCTCTTTCCCAGTCCTATTTTGAGAGCCTTCTGACCTAAGAGGATTGTTCTCCTGCACTGTATCAGATAACATTTCCAGGCTATTCATAAAGTTGCACAGTAATGTATCAGACTGTTTCTCTGCTATTCATAATATTTTCCCTGGCCAATTCTTTAAGAAGTAGATGGCCTCTTCCTTCTTCCTAGTCTATCTCAGTCTGTAAGCTGCATTGAAACCTGTGTATCATGTACAACCCTGCTGGCATTTGAAACACTGGTGGCACAGCCTCAAGCCTCACAGCAACATGCAAGCCACAAAAGTATGATAAACTGACAGACAAGTTTGTCTCCTTTAACTGTTCAAAACCTCTCCACTCCCTGCCTCTTGGGGGTGGGGCCTGTGTCCCTCCTATTACCTGCATCCCTGCGGCTGCTCTGTCATCCCCAGGTTTCTCTTTCCCCTGCTTCCTGCCTCTTGGGGGTGAGGCCCATGTCCCTCCCCTGACCTGAGATCCCTGCCACTGTTTGGTCTGTGGTCCCCCCATAGAAACAAGAAATCAGTATATTTAATAAAGGTGGAATTTATAATCAGTTAAGAAATTTAACAAATAATATTAGAATAAATATTTATTTTAAAAAATAAAATTTGACCTTTACTTCACATTGCATACAAAAAGTAATGACAGATACGTTAAAGAGCTAACTGTGAAGAACAAACTTAAAATTAAAGTATGATTGTAATCTTAGGATTGAAAAGTCCTTACTAAGTAATAAAGCTAAACAATTTTTAATGATAAAGTTTACCATAAAAAAATTAAAATATAATAAACCAAAGAAAAAATGAACTCACTGCCATCAAGTTGATTCAACTCATAGCGACCCCTCCTTGGTTTCCTGAGGCAGTAGATTGCCCAACCTTCATCCCAAGGAGTGGCTGGTGGGTTTGAACCATCACCCTTCTGGTTAGCAGTCAAATGCCTTAGGCACTACTCCACCAGAGCTCCATAAAAGATAATACCAGTAGAAAATATTAAAATATGAAACAAATAGAGAATTAATATTCAATCTGTATAAAGACTATGTATAATGGATATATACAAATCAAAGATTATGAAAAAGTAATTCATGGAAGAAATATAAATGGCCAATAAAAAACTATGAAAAGTTGTCTGATTTTTCTAGTAATCCAGGAAATAGGATAGTGAGAATGCAGAAAAATAATCACTGTTAGTGAACAAATTGGTAAATATTTTTTGGAAGGGAATTTGGCAGTATTTAATATAATTTTAAATGTATATAACTCTGGCCCAGCTATGCCACTTCTAGGAATCTATTTTACAGAAATTTTGGCCATATGTACACCTAAATATGTATTAGGATTTTTATCACAGTACTGTTTAAAACCTTGGGGAAAAAAAGAGAGAGAGATACATTAATAAAGGAATTAATAAGCAAATGGTTAAATAAATCATGATGCACTCATATGCAATATATATGTATTAATACAATTGAGGCAGATCAAATTTTCTGACATGAAAATATCTCATGTATTTAGTACAATTTATAAAATAATTTGGAATACAGAATGAGTTACTTATACATTTTCAGTATGTATGTATTTACTGTGTAAATGTATAGAAAAAGACTAAAAGGATACACTTTAAAAATTTAGCAGAGGCAGTTTCTGAGAAAGGTAGTGGAACTGAGGATAGATGCAGCTTTTGACATTTTGCTTTCTAGATTTTTCTGTTGTTTGAATCTTTTATCAGGCTGAGCTTCGTTTATTAGATGGAGCTATGTAAAATTGCTACCGTTCGATCATTTGACCAACAAAAAGGGTAATTCTGTAGGATTCAATTTAGTAAAGCAACAATTTTTTTTGTGTGTTATGCCTTTGTAACTTGAAATGGATAAGGAAAGAAAAGAGAAACAGAATGAGCAGTATTAGCCAGGACTCTCTAAGGATTTATGAGAAGCTATCCAAAAAGAGGGCAGTACTCAGTCATTTCTCATTTAAAACGACTGTCCATTCATCATATTGTCCTTTCTGCCATTTGTCCCGGAGTTTTATAACCATCTCAACTCTGGAGAAAGAGGGCCTCCTGCCTTCTCCCCGACCCTGCGACCCTGGCTATTGAATGTGATAGTGGTCTCATGGCCATATATTCCTCTTTAAACACATTGTGACATGTTTGCATGCTGGAAATAAAAATTCCATGTTTTGTGAGGAGCATTGAGAAATGTGGTCACTATTTCTACATCTCCTTTAGTAACTTTCTAAAATAATCCTCAATTCTGTGGAAAATTACTGTAAAAACAATGACCGAGGCATATTTTTTCACCATTACTGAAAACCCCATTAGCAATCTTATTTAAACAGATAAGCCTCTTCCTGGAATCACTGCAAACAATTTTAAATCAATCTTCTTATTTCCTAGTTGAATGTATAGTATATAGTTGTTAAAAATCTTTATCTTTAAAAAGCCATGTTTTTTACTATCTTTGCACTGATTTACTAAAAATATGTACTTAGTTTAAAAATAAATAAATAACTTTTAGCCTTTCAGAACAAAAAGCAAGTACTATAATTCATTTCTTTTTAAATCTCCCCAAAGTAAATTTGAATAAAATTTGTAGGTTAGATAAAAGTATTATATTAATGTTAACATCCTGATCTTGATCATTGCGCTGTGGTTATGTAAAAATATATTCTTATTTTTAGAAAATACACACATGAGCATTTAAAAGTAAAGGGTCATCATATCAGAACTTACTCACAGACAACAGAAAAAAAAATTATACATACACATGTACAGAAATAGAGAATGATAAAATGAATACTAAATCAAGTGTGGTAATAGATTAACATTTGTGTTAGGCAAAGGGTTCTTGGGAATATTTATACTACTTTGCAACTTTTTTAGTCTGAAATTATTTTAAAATGAAAATTTGCTTTTTTTAATTTCCCCCAAAGTGACACATAGATTCAGTAATAATACAACTACTACTGCCTCTGAGTGCCTCTATGCGCCAGGAAGTGGACCAGGCCTTTATACGGGCTGTTTCTAATGCCAATATAACCCACTGATGTGGTATGAGCATATGAGGGCCTCACCAGTAGGTAGCAATCCTCTCCTTGGCCTAAGTCAGCCTCTGATTCACTGGCTTCAGGGGCTAGTATAAGTCTTCAGTACTCTCTTCAAGACCCCTCTCTTCCCAACTTCCCTAACACCTCCCACCCCCTCAGCACATCAATTAACTCCTTTGTCCAACATTCAGTTATTCCCTTTCTTTTCTATATATTCTGAATCTCATCCTCTCAAATGACTCCTCTTAGGTCATAAACACGAAATTCATCATATCCTATTTAAAATGTCCTCTCTTGGGCCTGGGACCATGGTCACAGGGGACATCAAACTCAATTGATATAACATACTATACAAAACATTGTTCCACCTCCTACTTTCGTGAGTAGTGACTGGGATCTTAAAAGCTAGCAAGCTGCCATTCTAGATGTAACAATGGGTCTCTCCTCATCAAGAGCAAAGAAGAAAACAGAAAACCAAAATTAATGGAAACAATCAGTCCCCACGACTGGTACACCATCCGATCTGCAACCTATACAAGTATGAGACCAGAAGAACTAGATGGTGCCCGGCTACCACTGTCATCCACTTGGAA
>NW_006921623.1:15035320-15036895 GCF_000298275.1 Orycteropus afer afer | reverse complement strand
AGGAGAGTATGGAGGGATGGACACTGGGAAGTGGTACCTTGGGGAGGAAATTGGAGGGGAGCTGTTGCATTGTGGTAAATTGTGGTCAATGACATGAGACAAAGTATATGTGAACTGCTGTATCGAGAGTGAACTTGCTCTGTAAATCTTCACCCAAATCTAAATAAAATAAAATTTTTTAAAAAAAAATGTCCTCTCTTAGCTTTATGGACTTTTCTGGCTTCTACACTTGTCTTCCTTCACAATTAGGTTTTGGAAAAAAAAATAAGCTGTATTTCCAACCCTTACCTCGCATTAGCACCAGTGAAGAGAGAGGTTCTATATTCTACTAGTTGCTCAACTTTTTCTTTCTTCCTTGTTTTGGACAGATTTCTATAACAGAGAAAAACTAAATTTAAAAATGAGATAGGGATGGTGTCTGCAGCAAAGAAAAGACAGATTTTCTCCTTGCTATGCAAAAACATATTGAATTGAATGAAATAAATAGCTACTGGATATCCATGTTCCCTGTTAGGTATTACATATTGGATGTTTATTTAAAAGAAGATTCTTGTTCACAATCTATTTCTGATCACACATATAAATCCCACAGTCAGACAAAACAAATGCTAAGGACAAATCTTCCTAAAGTAGTAGAATGATGTCAAACAATCTTCTAGATCTGATAAGATACTGTCAACCAAGGATAAGGAATAAAACAGCTGCTAAGTGAATTCATGATCTCATGCATTCATCATCAAAGGATAATTGAGTAATATCCCCAGTTAAACAAAGCTTGAAATACCGGAGAGTTTGGGGCTTTGTTTATTTCTTTGGGCTCCAAGTATCCTATGGATCAGGTGAGAATTCCCAATGAAACCTCAACTTCAAATTGAATGAGCACAAATCGCCTTCTCCCTCTAGGAGCTCTGGTTGGCTTATTGCCTAAGGCATTTTGACTATTAACCAGAAAGCTGGAGGTTCAAACCCACCAACCACTCCTTGGAAGGAAGACTGGGCAATCTACCTCCGTAGAGATACTGCCTCAAAAACCCAAGGAGTGGTCCTCACTGGGTATGTGTCAGGACTGACTTGACAGCAGTGAGTTGGGTTTGGCTTTTGGTTCTGTGATGGGGTGTAATTAGTACCCTCACTTTTCTTGAGGTCAAAGTTCTGCTTCACTCTCTCAGTGGGAGCTCTGGTGGTGTAGACCCTAAGACATTTGACTGCTAACCAGAAGTTTTGCAATTTAAACCAACCAGCCACTCCTCAGAAAGAAGATTGAGCAATCTACTTCTGTAGTGATACCCACTCCAAAACTCAAGGAGAGGTCACTATGAGTCAAATCAACTTGACAAGAGTGAGTTTTTTTTGTTTTGTTTTGTTTTGTTAATTGTGATTTGGGTGAAGATTTACAGAGCAAATTCACTTTCCATACAGCAATTCACATATACTTTCTCTCATGTCATTGGCCATAGTTTACCACAATGCAACAGCTACCCTCCCACTTCCTCCCCATAGTTACCTCTTCCCAGTGTCCATCTCTCCAAATTCTCCTGCCCCCTAAGTTGTCTCCCTGTGCATAAGCAGCCCTTC
>NW_006921623.1:15033697-15034561 GCF_000298275.1 Orycteropus afer afer | reverse complement strand
TATATGCAAAAGGGTTCATATTTGTTGTCTGTACCTCCCATGTACCTCTCTATGTCTTTCTCATCCTCAATGCTGCCATATTGGTCACTCAACAGTCAGTTTTTTACTCCCTGAATCTGTGTGCTTATTAGCATGAGAAGATACCTTGGAGCTGCATGAACAGGAAACAACATTCAGCTTTGTTGAAAGATAGAATAAATGAATGAATTATATCCCTAGTGTCCAACACATAGATGAAATTCTATGAATATTTCTTGAATGAATAAATAATGCAATCCAGCAGACAGAAACAAAGGCAGAAATACTTGCCCTGCAGTAGTAATCCCAATATCCCTTCCTCTACCAACTACAATTTTCCCTCCTGTGCCTCCAATACTCACTCCATCATTTGATGATATGTGAGGGCTCAACCAACGTTGTAGAATATACAATAATCATATTTTAATCTAAGAACATTTCAGGGTCAAATGTAGGTAAAACCAAAGAACTTTGAAAGCCAACTCAGATGTTTTGAGGTTCATGAGGTGGTTAAGTATCATGGGAAGGTAGTTTTCAGTTTTCTTAACTTTTAGTTTTTATCTTGATTCATTGATGCACTCCTTCAACAAATAATTCTTGAAAAATTATCATGAGCCAGATGGTGTCCTAGTTATTGGATAGAGTAGTAGACAAGCCAAGCGAGATCCTTGTACTAATAAAATTTACATCATCATTTATTCAATCAACAAATATTAGTTGAGCAGCTACTATGTTCAAAGTCCTTTACTGAACACTGGGTATACATATGTTGTTGTTGTTAAGTGCCGTCGAGTCGTTTCCAACTCATAGCGACCCCATGCACAGCAGAATGAAACACTGCCCGAT
>NW_006921623.1:15029110-15033587 GCF_000298275.1 Orycteropus afer afer | reverse complement strand
TTCTTACTTCCAAGGAGCATTCTGGCTGCACTTCCTCCAGGACAGATATTTCTGAATTATCTTCAGTAAGATCTTAATTGCATGCAATATTAATGATATTGTTCTATGGGGTATATATATGGGACAAAACAAAAAATAACAAAATAAATAAATAAGATATAATATATTGAAGAGTGATAAATCCTGTGATAAACACTGAAACAGAGATAGGGAGCTTGGATTGAGGATTCAATTTTAAACACAATGCTTGAGATAGTTAAGGTTGTATGTCAACATGGCTGGGCTATGATTCTCAGTGGTTTAGCAGTTATGATATAGTTATCCCCTATGATGAGATATGATATAATGCAATCATCTTCATGATGAAATCTGCTATAAGCAGCCAATTATTTGAAAGAGAGTTTCCTCAGGGGTGTAGCCTACTTTCAATATATATATGGACATCCTGGCAAAGTTCTCTGATGGATCTATATCCCGCCTCTGGTTCATCATCATCTCTGGTTCCTGGATAAATGCCTGCCATATTGCCTGCTGATCTTGAGATTGTTGCCTTTGCAGCCTGTGAGCCAAAAATCTGCCATTTTACTTGCTGATCTTGAATTCAGCAGCCTCTATATTGCCTGCTGATCTCGGGTTTATCAGCCCCTTATAGTTTGTGAGTCAGGAGAAGCCTCCAGTTTGACATTTGACCCACAGACTTGGAACTTGCCAACCTCTACAGATGTGTGAATGGTTCCCTTGAGATAAATATCTCTCTCTCTCTCTCTCCCCTTCTCTCTCCCTCTCTCCCTCTTCCTCTCCCCCTCCCTTTCTCTCTCTCCCTCTCTCCCTCTTCCTCTCCCCCTCCCTTTCTCTCTCTCCCTCCCTTTCTCTCTTCCTTTCCCTCTCTCTTTCATATATATAGAGAGAGATAGAGAAAAGCTTCATGGTTTTGCTTCTCTAGAGACAGTGATCAAGCTCAACCTCACCAAGAAGGTGACATTTGAGCAAAGACCTCTAGGAGATGAGAAAGCAGGATAACTGGGGAAAGAGCATTCCAGGCAGAAAGTAAATGTAAAGACACTGAGTGGAGAGATGCCTGACATGTTCAAGAAACAACAAGGAGTTCAGTATGGCTGAAGCAGAGCAAATGAGAAAGAGGGAAAAAATTGAGGTAGGTGGAGAGGGAATTATGTTGGGTTTTGTTGGCCATTTTTAAGACTTTGCCCTCTATTCTGAGATAGGAAGCCTTCAGAAGGTTTTGAACAGAGGAAGGAGTAACATGATGTGATGTAGGTGTTAACAAGATTACTCTGATTACTGGGCTGACAACAGACTGTAGGATGGGAGAAATAGTGCGGTAGCTGGAAAGTGAAGTAGAATCAAGAGGAGGTTTTTAAGATGGGAGAAATGACAGCATGTTTATATGTTGATGATTATGTTTTAGTGGAAAGGGAAAAATTAATGCTGCAGGAAACAGAAGGGGTAATTGCTAAAATCATAAGTGTAATGTCCTTGAGTAGGCAAAAGGTAATGGCTCTAGTACACAAGTGGAGGAGCTAGAAACGCATCATGGGGGAAAGGCAGAGTTTAGTGCCTAGATGAATGTAAGTGGACAAATGTAATGGTGTCAGCTTATGCTATATTTCTCGTATTTGCTTTAATTTTTTTTTCAGCAACATAGGAAGCAAGACCAGCAACTGAGAGTGAGGATGGAGCAGGGAGTGTTTTATATTCAAGGAAGAGAAGAATCATCTGTACATGAATGCATCTTCAAATACCAAAAAAAAAAAAAAAAAAAACACTCACTGCCATAGAGTTAGTCCCAAGTCATAGCAACCCCTCCTCGCGTTTCCAAGGCAGCATCTCTAAAGAAGTAGATTGCCCAGTCTTCCTTCTAAGGAGTAGCTGGTGGGTTATCTTCAAATAGTCTTCTTGAAAAATTCATATAAAAATACACATATAACAAAAATCTTGGCTGTAGATTTGGTCCCAAGGAGGGTGGAGGAATTCTAGAAAATATTTTTATACATACAACATATGTAAAGCCAGCTAAGTACAACAACACGTACAAACCAATTGACATGGTTTGGCATATTTCCAGGAAGCAATGAAAACAGTAAATCAATTCTCCAAATTCTATTGAGGTTCAAATCAGGCAAATACATATTTATTCCTGAAGGTCATTTCAACTTAAGATATTGCTTTAGGAGTTAAATACTGTAATGTAAAGCATGTGTCCAAACTTGGGCAAGTGTGAAATACTGGCCAAGGAAGCATCAATGTAATGTCTATGTCAGGCTCCACACTAAGGTCTTCAGAGGCAGCAATATGCCTCCAAAGATTTTTCTCAGGATTACTCAACGCTCTTTTTTCTAATAGTTCAGCCTACAATTCCATTACGAGAAAACATGCCTATAGTACACTCAGTTACTGCATTGGATTTCACCAGCTAGGTAAAACAACTTCATGATGATGTTGTTCTTGTCAGGTGCTATTGAGTCAGTTCTGACTCATAGTGACCCTGTGTACAACAGAATGAAACATTGCCTACTCCTGCACCACCTTCATAACCTCTGCGCTGCTTGAGCCCATAACTGTAGCCACTGTGTCAATCCATCTCATTGAGGGTCTTCCCCTTTTTCTCTGATCCTCCACTTTACCAAGCATGATGTCCTTCTTCAGGGAATGGGCCTTCTGACAACATGACCAAAGTAGATGATAACTGGCCATTCTCACTTCTAAGGAGCATTCCAGCTGCACTTCATCCAGGACAGATTTGTTTGTTCTTCTGGTTATTGTTGTTATGTGCCATCAAGTCGGACCCAACTCTTAGCTACCCCTCCTTGGGTTTCTGAGGCAGTATCACTACGGAAGTAGATTGCCCCATCTTCCTTCTGAGGAGTAGCTGATGGGTTTGAACCACCAGCCTTCTGGTTAGCAGTCAAGTGCCTTAGGCACTACACTACCAGAGCTCCTGTTCTTCTGGTAGTCCATGGTATTTTCAGTATTCTTTGCCAACACCACAATTCAAAGGCACCACTTCTGCTTTGGTCTTTCTTACTCATTTTCCAGCTTTCAAATGCATATCAGGCAATCGAAAATACCATGGCTTGTGTTAGACACACTTTAATCTTCAAAGTGACATCTTTGCTCTTTAACACTTTAAAGAGGTCTTTTGCAGCAGATTTACCCAGTGCAATGCAACATCTAATTTCTTGGCTGCTGCTTCCCTGGGTGTTGATTGTGGATCCAAATTAAATGAAATCTTTGACAACTTCAATCTTTTCTCCATTTATCCTGATGTTGCCAATTGGTCCAGTCCTGAGGATTTTTGTTTTCTTTATATTGAGACGTAATCCATACTGAAGACTATAATCTTTGATCTTCATCAATAAATGCTTCAAGTCATCTTCACTTTCAGCAAGCAAGGTTACATCATCTGCATATCACAGGTTGTTAATGAGTCTTCCTCCAATCCTGATGCCATGTTCTTCTTCATATAGTCCAGCTTCTCAGATTGTTTGCTCAGCATACAGATTGAGTAAATATGGCAAAAAGGACATAACCCTAACGCATGCCCTTCCTGGTTTTAAATTATGCAGTATTCCCTTGTTCTGTTCCAATAACTGCCTCATGGTCTACATACAGGTTCCTCATGAACACAATTAAGTGTTCTGGAATTATAGATAGCAATGTGAACAATAGGTTTCACAATGTTATCTATAATTCCTTATGATCCACGCAGTCAGATGCCTTTGCATCGTCAATAAAACACAGGTAAACATCTTTCTGGTATTCTTGGCTTTCAGCTAAGATCCAAACTTCATGATGCAACATGTAAATAGTTTAAGTGAATTAAGTGCCTTTTAGGAAGGTTGGGAAATCTACTTCTGTAGTGATACCACCTCAGAAAATCAAGGAGGGGTCGCTATGAGTCAGATCTGACTCGATGACAGTGTGTTTGGCTTTGGCTTTTTTAGTTTTACATCATTCTATTAAATATGTTTAAACCTAGAACACTTAAAAGTATTGTGTATTTCCTTTTTCCCATAATCTTCCTTAGCATTTACAATCATGTCCTCCATTCCTAACTTGGGCAACATTATCCAGAGTTCTAGGGCTACTTATTGGTAAGTCAGACCGGGCTACTATCTGGGATAGAAATAGCTATCTCACACCACAAAGAATAGTTAACCAACTGGGGCCTGGGTGAGAACCAGCAGTGCAAGGGGTAGCCAAGTGACCAAAAGTCCTTGTTCATGGCCTTGAACTCTCTCTAAATTTACCAGTGACCTTATCTTGGAAGCCACGAAGATTTGTCCCTACATGGTAATGTTAAACCCAAAAATTTTGATTTATTATCTGTTTTTATTTCATCTGTAGCTCAATGTGCTTTACTTTTTAAATATCTTAGTCTTATTTATTTGCATTATTTTTAACATATTGTGTTATGTTTATTTTAAAAGTATCTTCTTTAGTTAGGTAGGTTTATTTA
>NW_006921623.1:15006205-15028910 GCF_000298275.1 Orycteropus afer afer | reverse complement strand
AGGTTGGGCGATCTACTTCCATAGTGATACTGCCTCAGAAACCCAAGGAGGGTTCTATGAGTCAGGTCTGACTCGACAGCACATAACAACAACATATATATATATTACTGTTTTGTACTTTTTTGGGGGGAGGCGGTAAGGGAAGGCACTATAGCTAGTATTGCTTCTGATTCCTAAGCATTGCTTAGTAGCTTTCCCATTTATTCCAGTGTTAACTGCAACTCCCCATCCACAATCCTGAACTCCCAACTAAAAACTTTAACCCAAACAATTCAAGAGATCCAACAGCTACATTTCCTTCCTTGGATAGTAATCATCTTATTCTAGCTAAACATCTAGAATGATATTTGTTTATCACACTGTGCTCTGTAATGTCTTTCTGTTAGAATTTATGTGATCTGTAGGAAGGAATAGGAAGGAAGGACAAATGGAAACAGTGGACATAGGGAGGAAGTAGGAAGGGTGTGTTACACTGTGAGGATTACAATCTATGTCAGGAAACAAACTGTGTATGAGTTTTTGAATGGAAAACCAATTTGCTTTCACCTAAATCACAATAAAAGGCTTTTAAAAAATGAAAAGAAAAAAATGTATGTGATCTAGAATTGTGGTCTCTACCATATAAAATCAATGGATCAGAATAATACCTTCAGAGGATCACTACACAACAGCATGGGGAGGTTGATCAAGGGACCACAGTCTAATGTCCCCAATCTTATTTTGAGAAAGAGGAGTATCAAATGTTTTAACAACTCTCCCAAGAATGAGGCACAATAAAACCTTCAAATACACACTCCCTCAATTTTCCAATAACTAAGATAATTAATAGGAACTCTGGTAGCATAGTGCTTAAGGCATTTGACTGATAACCAGAAGGCTAGCTGTTCAAACCTACCAGCCACTCCTTGGAAGGAGGGTTGGGCAATAATCAGATTGATTACAGCTGTGGCAAGAGGTGATGGAGAAGTTCAATATCTTTAGCCAAAACAAGGCTGGAATAGACCATCAACTGCTCATATGCAAGTTCAACTTGAAGTTGAAGACAATTAAAACAAGTCCACAAGAGCCAAAATATGACTTAGAATATATCTCTCCTGAATTTAGAGACCATTTAAAGAATAGATTTGATGCATTGAACACCAATCACTGAAAACCAGAGGAATTGTGAGATGACATCAAGAACATCATCCATGAAGAAAGCAAGAGGTCATTAAAAAGATGAGAAAGGAAGAAAAGATCAAAATGGATGTCAGAAGAAACTCTGAAACTTGCCCTTGAGTAGAAAGTAGCTAAAGCAAAATAGAAAAAATGACAAGATAAAACAGGTTAACAGAAGATATCAAAGAGCAGCTCAAACAGACAAAGCCAATTATTACAATGAAATGCCCAAAGACTTGGAGTTAGAAAACCAAAAGGGAAGAATAAGCTCAGCATTTCTCAAGCTGAAAGAACTGAGGAAAAAATTGAAGCCTCAATTTGCAATATTGAAAGATTCTATGGGCAAAATATTGAATGATGCAGGAAACATCAAAAGAAGAAGGAAGAAATATACACAGTCACTATACCAAAAAGAATTGGTTAATGTTCATCCATTTCAGGAGGTGGCATATGATCAACAACCAATGGTATTGAAGGAAGAAGTCAAAGCTGCACTGAAGGAATTGGCAAAGAACAAGGCTCCAGAAATTGACAGAATACCCATTGAGATGTTTCAACATATGGATACCCCACACTCACTCGGCTATGCCAAAAGATTTGGAAGATAGCTACCTGGGCAACTGATTGGAAGAGGTCCATATTTGTACTCATTCCAAAGAAAGGTGATCCCACATAATGTGGAAATTATCAAACAATATCATTAATATCACATGCAAGGAAAATCTTACTGAAGATAATTCAAAAATAGTTGCAGCAGTACATTGACAGAGCTTCCAGAAATGCAAGCTGGTTTTAGAAGAGGATGTGGATTGAGGGATATCATTGCTGATATCAGATGAATCTTAGCTGAAAGCAAAGAATTCCAGAAAGATGTTTACTTGTGTTTTATTGACTATGCAAAAGCATTCATTGTGTGGATCATAACAAATTATGAGTAACATTAGGAAGAATGGGACTTCCAGAACACTTGATTGTACTCATGAGGAACCTGTACATAGATTAGGAGGCTGTCATTCGAAGAGAACAAGAGGATACTGCATGGCTCAAAATCAAGAAGGAAGTGTGTCAAGGTTGTGTCCTTTCACCAAACTTATACAACTTGTATGCTGAGCAAATAGTCTGAGGAGCTGGATTATATGAAGAAGAACATGGCATCAGGATTGGAGGAAGAATCATTAACAACCTGCAGTACACAGATGACACAACTTTGTTTGCTGAAAGTGAGGATGAGTTGAAGCACTTACTGATGAAGATTGAAGACTACAGTCTGCAGTATGGATTACACCTCAATATAAAGAAAAAAAAAAAAATCCTCACAACTGGTCCAATAAGGAGCTTCATGGTGGATGGAGAAAAGATTGAAGTTGTCAAGGATTTCATAGTACTTGGTTCTACAATCAACAACAATGGAAGAGGCAGTCAAGACATTAGATTATGTATTGCATTGGGAAAATCTGCTGCAAAAGACCTCTTTCAAGTGATGAAGAGCAAAGATATCTCCTTGAAGACTAAGGAGTGCCTAACCCAGGCCATGGTATTTTCAGTCACCCCTTATGTATGTCAGAGCTGGACAATGAATAAGGAAGACCAAAGAAGAGTTGATGCTTTTGAGTTGTGGTGTTGGAGAAGAATGCTAAGAGTACCATGGTCTGCTAAAAGGAGTAACAGATCTGTCCTGGAGGAAGTGCAGCCAGAATGTTCCTTGGAAGCTAGAATGGCCAGATTTCAGCTCACCTACTTTGGTCGTGTTGTCCGAAGGAACCGTTCCCTGGAAAAGGATATCGTGCTTGGTAAAGTGGAGGGTCAACGAAGAAGGGGAAGGACCTCAATGACGTGGATAGACACAGTGGCTGCAGTGATGGGCTCAGGCAAGGATTGTGAGTCTGGCACAGAACTGGGCAGTATTTCCTTCTGCTGTGCATAAGGTTGCTATGAGTCAGAGATGACTCAATAGCACCTAACAACAACAATATAATCAATCTATTTTCCAAATTGGGTACAAAAAATTCTATTTTTAAATAGGTGTCTTACCTCCTTTATTTTGTTTTATGTTTCAAAGAGAAGTAGGCTATGGCAGGAATAGGGTTTGGTTTGATTTGTTTTAGTTTGGAGATGTATGTGTGTGTGTCTATGTCTATTAGATTCAGTTGCTTTTTAGCTGGGTTACTTAAAGACCAGACTAAAATCTTTTTAAGCAGCCTGGGTCAGTTGTGAATCCCCAAGTTCCACAAGAATGAGTAACCTGGCTCACTCCCCGACTACAACACAACAACAGAGTCCTCTCAATGCAGAAATGAGGTTGAGTCCAGAAACCTGAACATCTCTGCTTAGCTCTATTTAAAAAAAAAAAGCAAGATGCCATTTTGGTTAGATTTGAGTTTCTAAAAGCAACCTCATAATTTATTGGGAGCCAACCCATGTTCATGATTCTCCTAAGCTAAATGAATCTTGACCAATTAATTTTTCTAATCACATTACCTGAAAAATGAATTTAAATAAGAATCTCTCTCTCTTTCTTGTGTCTCTCTTCCTGTCTCTCTCTCTCTTCCTTTCTGCTAGCCATCCAATAGCATTTATAAGAACTGAAAAATCTATCAGTGACAGGACAAGTGAATAAGTTGTCCTAACATCCATGGAATCTCACATAGCCATTAAAAAGAATGATCTAGATCTACACAAGATGATCTGGAAGGATTTCATGAGCTACTGTTTAAAAAACAGAAAAACAAAAGTGTGTATAATACATTCACATTTTTTAAAATGGAATTAAAAAAGCAATGCATATATGATGAATGGATGGATGGAGACATAGCTAGCTAGCTAGATAGATAGATCTATGTAGAATTACCCCAGTGTAGATAAAAAGCGAGTGTAGAAAAGACACTAGGTTTTAACAAGGGTCTTGGGTCATATGCTATATATATATTTCTATACATAATCCAAAAAGGATTTTAAAGAAAAGATCACCAAAATGTTAATGATGGTTATCCTACATAGAAATGTTAAATGCATTTTACTTTCTTTTTAAAAATTTTATATGTTGCTTGACTTATTCACAATAAGTATTACTTAATTTTTTATAAATTTATTTATACAACGATGAACAAGAAGAATCACTACTTGATCTGTTGCAGGCTGTTCTCTGCAGAAGAGGAACATTTGACTTCAGTCAGCCATCACCAGGACAGTGCAGGAGAGGATCACTGCCCCATTAGTGCTTTCAGTCCTCACATACTGAGATATTAGGCCACAATCAGTTGACCCCAAGCCTCACTCCAGGACATGTGCAATCCACTGGATACCTAGGTAAGGCAGGGGAGGAGAAACTCCCATATCTTCAATTCAGAACCAGACAATGGTTCACTGAAGCAACTCCAGCAAAGAGAGAGTAGAGCAGACATCTCCATTATGTCTGTTTGTACCTCTCAATGCTCTGTTCCTTCTGGAGGCAGGAAGTGGCTCAGGGCCAAGCTGCATGAGCTCAATATGTTGTTGTTATTGTTGTTGTTATGTGCCATCGAGTCGGCCCCGACTCATAGCAACCCCTCCTTGGGTTTTCGAGGCAGTATCACTACGGAAGTAGGATTGCCCAACCTTCCTTCCGAGGAGTGGCTGGTGGGTTTGAACCGCCAGCCGTCTGGTATAGGTCTGCTTATTTATGTCCACACAAAACCAGAGTAGGCACAAGTGATCTCCTGACAGAACGGATGATAACCTCCAGTGGTTTGTGTCCTGACCCCAATTCTTTTTATTTTATGTATTGATAATTTGAAATTACATTAGATGACCTGAGTGATGCCCCATATTATAGGTAATAAAAAGATAAACATCTTCCTAACATACTATCTATGTGGTTTTATTATGAATGAAAGGATAAATTTCACAAACAATTGGTCCTTGAGTCTATTGCCAGAAAGAGAGGTTTAGTATTACCTATGCAAAAGCGAAAAGCATTTTCTATTGAATTTTTTTTTTTTTTTTAATTCTGAAAAGTTGAAAAGCAAATGAACAAAAATGCTGAATGGGAAGGAAGAGTTTCCTTCCCCCACCTTCCATGTTTCCCAGATGCTGTACTTAATGATTCTCTGATGCATTTCCAAGTAGAGATAGGAATGATCATCTAAGAATGCACTGAAAGATCTTATATATTAATAATAGATAACAATCTGACCTCGACTGTCTTTCTGATTTTCAGACCATATATTGATCTTAACCAGACAAAGAGTCCACTGGCACATCAGGCCCTGGATAGAGAAGGCAAACTCAGCATTATCTATCTCCTACCCAGCTCTATTGAAAGCTTTGCTGAGAGTGGCATTATTTAGAAATTCTCTTTTAAAATATGGAATCCTTCAGTTCTTCTGTACTAGGTTATAGCCTTGAATCTAATCAAACTGTCAAATGAGGTGCTTATCAACAACTTGCAATACTCATATGATATTTGTTATTGCATTTCCTATTTAAAAAAAAATCATTGGTATCAGTAATGCCCATCCCTTACATGAAGTCTCAAGTGTTAACATTTCTTTATAAATAAATAAACAACAACAACAAACCCAAAACCAAACTCACTGCCATTAAGTTGATTCCAACTCATAGTGACCCCCTTTGGGTTTCAGAGGCAATAAATCTTTACGGAAGCAGATCACCCAATCTTCCTTCTGCAGAGTGACTAGTGGGTTTGAACCACCAACTTTCTGGTTAGCAGTCAAATGACTTAGGCACTACGCCACCACACCTTCTTAAATAAATAAACAAGACTGGGAAATTCTTGGCTACCCTAAGAGAACTTATGTGCTTCCTCCTATTCAATATGGCAAGTCAAAACTACAGCCCCCTAAACTTCTCTGGGTCCTGTTGGCCTGTTCACAGTAAAACTCTGTCTAGATATTATTGGGTAATATGGTGCAATGTGGTGAATTAATATGGTCCTTCTAGCTATAGTCCTCCATTTTGTGATGTGTTGTAAATCCTAGCCTCTATGTCCATGGTTATGGTCCCATTTTGGAGTGAGTTTTCTGTTATGTTAATGAGGCAGTATTAGGGTGGGATGTATCTTGAGTCACCACCTTACTAGAGGGTGTGACTCAAATCACCACCTTCACTAGCTTGAGTCATACCTTTTATCTTACAAGAGAGAAAAGGAGAGAGAATCGGAGAATGGGAGACCCAACTACCACCAAAAAGAAGAGATGAGAGTGGAATGCATCCTTTGGATGTGGAATCCCTGCACTGGGAACCTCCTAGATCAAGGAGACAGAGAGTTGTGACACCAGAGATGAGGAGAGACAGTGAGAAGTAGTTGCAGAGAAATGATAGAAGCAGATACAGCAGAACCAATAGACGCACATGAGACTTCTTCACAGCCCTGTGTGCACTGAGCTTCACAGCCCACGGATCAAGAAAGCTGAGCACCTTCAGGTAGGAGGCTTATTGATAGAGTAGGGTGCCTCCAGACATCAATAACACTAAAAAGCTTTGTAACACTTGCCCAAGCAAAGCAGAGACCAGGCAGAGGGGCCAAGAGCCAAAGAGAGGCATGCCTATAGGCATAGCTGAGGGGAGGTTGTCCTGATCAAAGAATTGTATCCTGAGCATTCCTGAATCTGAATTGTAACCTGCTGTTTCCCTAATATATCCCATAATCATAAATATTGCCTGTGAGTCCTGTGGAGCCATTGCAACAAATTATTGAAGACAGCAGAGAAGTAGAGAGTGCCATGGGAAGGAAAGAATTGGTAAAAAGTTTGCAGGATGGAAGCACATCTGACCTCTGCTTCATAAGATTCAGCCTTGGGCTGTTGATCTTGATCCTCCTTCTGCCTTGTGATGTTAGAAGGGGTCAGATGCCTCTGCCAAGCCATTATATGTATGGCTCTGGTAGCATAGTGCCTAAGGCATGTGACTGCTAACCAGAAGACCGGTGGTTCATACTCACCAGCCACTCCTCAGAAAGAAAGTTGGGCAATCTACTTCCATAGTGATACCACCTCAGAAACCCAAGGAGGGGTCTCTGTGAGTCAGATCTGACTCTATGGCAGAGTATGTGACTGTGCATGTGTGTACGTGTATGTGTGTGTGTAGCCTTTTCTAGTGGTAAATTGTAAGTCTTCCTCTTTTATTCATTCAACAAAATGTATTGAGGACCTACAATGTGCCAAGTATTGTACTCTATCCTGGAGATTGTGAATAAGATAGAAAAAATCGTGAAGTTCACAATCTAAATTAAAATCAACTCATTCTAGGTTATCTTTTTAGCTCTTTTAAGAACCTATGAGTTCTTGCTTGAAAATTCTAGACTCTTTGCAATTCTGCCACCTCCCAACATTGGCCCTTCTGGGTGAGAGGTCTTTGCAGTCATTTGTTCCTAGTAATTTACATTCTTTTGCTCATTTAATTCTAAAAACCCTATGAAATAGATATCAGGAAGGTTGGGCAATCCTACTTCCGTAGTGATACTGCCTCGGAAACCCAAGGAGGGGTCGCTATGAGTCGGGGCCGACTCGACGGCACATAACAACAACAACAACAACATTTTGCAGATCAGAAAATCCATCAAGCATTGACCAGCGTGGTAATGAAAGTTTTCATTTTACCCATTTGAGGATGGTGTAATTTCTAAAAGGGACAGATTCTGCCAAGGCTACTGATGTTTGAGAACATCCTAATTACCATGATACAACCTTATTTCCTCAGCACCCTCCCTTCCTTGAATACCATGCTTAATTAATACCAAACTACCCTAGTTCTCTGAATATACTATGTCTTACAGTACTAAGTCTTTCAGTTCTCAATGCACTTGCAAATGCTGTTCCCTCTTACCCTTCACCATCTCATCTACCTTAAACAAAAAAACAAACTCACTGCTGTCAAGTGGATTCCAACTCATAGTGAGCCTTCTTTGGGTTTCCAAGGCCATATCTCTACAGAAGTAGATTGCCCAATCTTCCTTCTGAGGAGTGGTGGATGGATTTGAACCTCCAGCCTTCTGGTTAGCAGTCAAATACCTTAGGCACTACGCCACCAGATCTCCCTTAAATACTCCCAATTATCATTCATATTGGAGTCCCTGGTGGTACAAATGGTTAACACAGCTTGGCAACTCACTGAATGGCTGGAGTTTCAAGTCCAAGGCTCTTGGCGATCTACTTCTTAAAAATCAACCCTTGAAAAACCCTTCTCTGGTATGCATGGGATATTCATGAGTTGGAATGGGAATTGACTCCACCTCAACTCTTTTTTGTTTTGGTTTTCTCATTCAAACCACCTCGGAAGGAAGGTTGGGCAATCCTACTTCCGTAGTGATACTGCCTCGGAAACCCAAGGAGGGGTCGCTATGAGTCAGGGCTGACTCGATGGCACATAACAACAACAACAACAACATTCAAACCACTGCTGAGGAACACCTACTGGATGGTGCCTGTTGGTTTCCCTTTTCACTCCTTCTCCCCTTACCCAAAATAGTTCCTCCCTCTGCTGTTTTTGAGTGGTTCAGCACAATGGTGTTTAGCTTGGTTTCTAAATTCAAATAAATATGCATTTATTTCCTTGCTCTTCTCCTTAGTAACTATGTGGTCTTTCACAGTTTATTTCAATTTTCAGGGCCTCAGTTCCATGACCTGCAAAATAGTAATAATAATAGCATCTATCTCATAGCAGTTTTAGAATTCAATGAGCTACAGAATGTAAAGTAGTGGGAACAGAGCCTGACACCTAGTGAGCACTATTACCATTGATGCTATTACATTGGGTTGTAGTATTTATGTTCACTTTACCCTACCAGTAAGCCCTGGTGGCACAGTGGTTAAGCACTCAACTGCTAACTGAAAGTTCGACAATTCAACCCCACCTTGGGAGAAAGATGAGGCAGTCTGCTTCCATAAAGACTAACCCTTCGATAGATTAAGTTGATAGCGCCATTCTACTTTGTCCTATAGGTCACTATGAGTTGGGATGGACTCAATGGTGGCAGGGGTTTTTATGTTCTGTTTTTTATCCCACCAGACCGGCAGCTTCAGAACTATGTCTTATTTACCAGGATCAAACAGAGGGCCTGTCTTCTGGTAGCATAGTGCCTAAGGCATTTGACTGCTAACCAGAAGGCTGGAGGTTCAAACCCACCACCCACTCCTTGGAAGGAAGATTGGGCAATCTACTTCCTTAGTGATACCACCTTGGAAACCCAAAGAGGGGTTTGATCTCTCTGAGCCAGATCCGACTCAATGGCAGTGAGTTTGGTTCGTTTTTGTTTTTTTAACAGAGGGCCTAACAAATGGTAAATGCACAATAAATGGGCTCTGAACTGAATCTCTTAAAGGTACACAATACATACATCAGAATTCAAATGCAAGGAATTTTAAACAACAACTCATGTGGACAACTGTATATCTGTAACTAGGGATCATTTTCCTCCCACTCCTGTTACGTCCCTTTATGGCTTAATTTCAGTCATTCATCAATTATCTATCAAGTGCCTACTATGTGCCGGGCAATGTGTTGAGCAGAGGAGACAGTTAACAAACATGAGATAGCCCTCTACTACAGTCAAGTAAACCAGCTCACACAACGAAGTCCTGTGGGGACCACAGTGAGATAAATCGCAAAATGCAACAGAAAACATAGGAAAGGCACCCAACCATCTTAGGAGTCAGAAAAATGAAATCTGACTGAAATTAGGAGAGCAGTATCTTTTTGAGGTGTACTCTTTACTTATGAAATTAATCATTGATCAACTTTATATTCTACCATTAATCAACCAGCTGCCTAGAAGCACCTCTTGTTCAGAGACATCCCTCTCTTAAAAGTCATAAAATACTCTATGGTACTCCAGAGAGCAATCCCTTAGTGTCTTGGGCAAACCTAGCCACCTTACAGCATTATTCCCTAAAGGATAGTCAGCCCTTAGAAGTTGATATAGTTAAAAGTCAAGTATGTTGTATAAATCACAGAATGCCTGAAGCCATACTATCTGCAGCCTCCTAAGTCTCCTAGAATTCACTGTAATAAATCTTTGGCTTTATGTAACCATGCCTCTTCTTGGATTTTTCAAAGCACCTGTTAAAATTATGCACCCATAAATTATTTTTATCATATCAGAAAGACCTTAATTCTATTTGCATATAATCTGTGCTTTACATACAAAGCACCCTGGGACAATCTCCAAGTACCTTCATTAATAATACATTTATTGAATACTTATTGGGGCACTATTATTATTATTACTATGCCAAAGATTATCATATCTTGACAT
This sequence comes from Orycteropus afer afer, assembly GCF_000298275.1. Classification (NCBI taxonomy): domain Eukaryota; kingdom Metazoa; phylum Chordata; class Mammalia; order Tubulidentata; family Orycteropodidae; genus Orycteropus; species Orycteropus afer. The sequence goes on along the minus strand of NW_006921623.1, from coordinate 15,018,502 downwards.
TTTTAAATTCTTTGTTTTATCTCTATGTTATCACACACTCAGTTTTCCCACATCTGTGGTTTTATTTATATAGTGAAGTAATTTGGCTGAGGGTGTGAGTACACTGAAGACGGTAAAAGTCAACAGAATCCCTTATCGGAACACAACTGGTTTGTAGGCCATAGCTTGAATGATTCCATTCTGTGACATTCAAGCTGTATAGCAGGATCCCTTCCTTTATCTCAGTATCACCCTAGAGCAGTTCTCTTTAATTCTTTAATATCTTTTACTCTTCATGTTGAACAACAGCACTTACCCTCCCCACCACCAATAGAATATAATTCTAGGAGTTATATTTGAAGTTACTGGTATTGGTTAAGAGCTTTGGCTGTCAGTTAGAATTGGGTTTTGGCTGTCAGATAGAATTGGGTTTGAATTCTGACTCCACCAACTAATTCACTTGCTATGTGACTTTGGACAAGTTGTTTAACATCTTGGGACCTAGTTTTCTCTTCTGAATAGAATTTTTATGAAGATTAAATGATAATATATACAAAAAGCTTATATAGTTTTAATAACTAAGCATTGTTCTAAATGCTTTACATGTATTAACTCATTTATTTCTTACAAGGTAGCCCATCCACTGGGGGATTTAGGGATTGGGATGGTTAGTACTATGTGTCAACTTGGCTAGGCTGACTCTCAGTGGTTGGCAGATACTGGATTGTTGCTCTTCCATAATGTATTATAATGTAATCATCTCCCATGGTGTGATCTGATATAATCAGCTGATCAGTTGAAGGGGGATTTCCTTGAAGTTGGCCTGCCTCCAGTATATAAACGATATTCTGGCAAAGCTTGTTGCCTCTCAATCTGGCACTCTTCTCGTTGTATGACCTCCAGTTTTGGGGAAGTAAGCCTGCAGAAGTCTTTGGCCTGCTGCCTGACCTACAGAATTTGTATTCGCCAGTGTCTACAATCCCATTATACATACAAACACACACACACACACATCTCACTGACACATCTCACTGGTTTTCCTCCTGTAGAGCATCCAGACTAAGATATGGGTAAGTACGATAACTATTTTACAATAACTTCTACCAGCCCTCACTTTTCCTACATGCCACATTCTCCCAGTCACAAAGATAAAGGCAGTTTTCTTCCCACTGGCCCACCTCGAGGTGTTACTAGCATCAGGTGCCCAGCATTCCAACCCTTCTGAATCACTCCTAAATTAACATGCTCTATGTAGCTGCTTCCCTCAGGTAGGGAGCAGCCTGCTGCTCTTTGCACTAGCTGCAAATGTGTCTCTGCATTTTAGTCCAGCAGGGCTGGCTTTGCTGACATTAAGGACATGATACAAAGCACAGCTCTTTAGTTTCCAAATGAATGAAAATGACACAATGAAAGCGAGGCTGGCCACAGCATCTAGCTGGAAAACAATAATGACTCACAGGAAAGACAAAAACTGAGTAAGCACCAACGGAAGGCCACTCATCTCTTCATTAACATTGCATGGGAAAATAGGATCTCACTATAGAACAAGCAAAAACATATGGACAAAAATCTCCCAACATTTTGAGGATAGTCTAATTCCCATCTGGCTTACAAATTTCCTAAATTCTAAATTAGCAAGGCTGGAAGTTTGGGAGAGAATATACAGGAATCACAAACATTATAAAGTTTTACATGTGGCATGTGTCAGTGTCCTGATTGGCATTGCTGATCCATTGTGACATTACTATTAGATAACCTTGATATGACAGCTTGTTAGTTACAGTCTAGATGTTAGACCACAGAGATATTCCACTGTCAACAAAAGGAGATTGAACATTCTTTACTGCACATGCTTATTGTCAGAGGTCTGGGCATAAATCTAAGAATAAATAAAATTTTGAGTTTGTTACTCCTTCCTTTTTCAATATTTTATTGTTACTCTTATTCATTTTTCAATACTACCTAATCTTGGCATATCTTAAATGTGAAAGCATCTTGTAATACATAAGCTTTTCTTCCTACCCACTCATTATTTTTATGGATGATTATTTATTTTATGTATTAGCAATTATCTTTGTGCAATGGAAAAACACATCTTGATTTTTAATGCTAGTTAATCTTCAAAGGTTTGAATTTAAACCACTACTTACACACTGTTTTGTTTACCTCTAGTATCACTCTAATAGAAAATACCACAAATGGGTGACTTTAACAAACAGGAGTTTATTCTCTTACAGTTTTGGAGGCTAGAAGTCCAAGTTCAAAGTGTCAAGCTCTAGGAGCTGAGTGAAAGCTTGCCCCTAGACCTTGGGCTTCAGCTCTGCCTCTTACTCCCAGCCCATTGGAGCTAGAGGTGTCTCTTCACTAAGGCAGCTGCTGGCTGCCGAGGCTAACAAGCCCAAAGTCGACAAATAAAACAGCACAGTCCCAATATTACCAAACAACATGGCAAGCCAGTAGTTCAAGTCCAGAGACAGTCTCAAGATCAACAGGAAACATGGCAGGCTACTAAATGAAAACTCAGCTACATGCAGGGTCTAAGTGTGCCATAAAGCTGCAGACCATTCCTAAAGCTTCTCCTTATGTACTGGAAGCAGACCACATCCTTAAAGCAATGACTCAGCTGCTTGTGGCAGATTCCACCATGAAGTTGATTGCCAGTCTCATCATGGGGAATAACTACAACCAGCTGCCCAGCCACTCAAAACCAGGCCCAGCCAAACTGGCACATAACCTTAACTACCACATATACTATCCCACAGTAAACAAAAAGACATAGGTAAAATGTCTGATGAATTGGTGTTGTCTTCAATTCCTTGGGGACTTTTTAGGAATTGCCAAGAAAACAGAGAGTCAAGAATAAAGTATCTATAACTATGGGAGCTGTATGCCAAAAACAACATAAATATAGAAACATGGGTGGCAAAAGCAGTTTGTGATTAGTTGCTAATCTTAACATTGGTGGTTTGAACCTACCCAGCGGCTTTGTGGAAGAAAGGTCTGGAAAACGGCTACTGTAAAGATTACAACCAAGTAAAGCCTATGAACAGTTCTACTCTATAACACGTGGGGTTGCCATGAGTTAGAGGCTGACTCGATGACAGGTAACAACAACAATAACATGCCAAACTGTCTTGTATTAACTAAATCAAGGGTTAATAAATTAAAATAAAAATTAAATATTTAATAAAAACCAAGCATTCTTAGAAGACAAACCTTGTATACATTTTTAATGTTTTTGGCTCCCCAGCATCTAGACCCTCTTGCTATGTATAATAAACCTTATGAGACAGAGCCCACCTTCCACTATAGAAGCTGAAAATACCAGGTACTAGTTTGCTCAATCTCACTTGCAGCTAAAGTACAGGCATATGGTCAGATTTCCCTGATTAGATGCACTCACCTCCGGTTTTGAACCAGGAGCTAATAATCAAAGAAGGAAGAACTTCATAGAGTCCATTCTCATGAGAGTAATAGCAGGGACAGAAGCTATATTCATTTTCCAGAGACTGCAGGCTCAGCGTTTGTGGGAGCCACCTCTAGTGCCAGGCTCAGGCTGAAAGTAGGGCAAGCTGTAGTGTCTATACTCATTAGCAGAGGATTGATATCTTCATCATTATTTCTGTCACATGATTTTGGACATGGTGCCTGACTCCATAGCCTCCAAGCCTGGTTCTATGGTCCATCTAGAAATTATGTAGGATATATAATATTCTTTAATAAATTCTATTGTCAAAGACTGGAATTCTGAGTATTGCTGTGTATTTACTTAGGGAAAAAAAAAACTGGACATTTACCTATATCCTATAGCTTAGGAAGTGGGGCAGTGTTTTCTAGGTTAAGAGAGAAAGGGACATAGAACTACAAGTACCACAAGGCAACTAGTAGCCATTGTAAAACATTTGCTGTTAGTTTGAGACATTTTCACTTTGAATTTCAGAATGTACTTTCCAGGAGGCAATGCCTGTGTGTTGACATGCAATGTGCATCAGTACTTAACTGTTCTCACTTCCTAGTCCTACAATCCTCAAGCCATGTAGTAGCTTTCAACCTCTCCCCTCTCCACTCTAATGGGTCCACTGGGGTTGCTTAGCTTTGGAAGCATTTCCCATCCTCTGAGAAAAACTTTGAAATCCTAGGTCAATCATCTTGTTTCAATGGCCTTTTCCTAACTTTCTTTATTCTCTTTCCACTTTCTGAGTAAAGTGTTCTGTTTGCTTATTGAGAAATCTTGACTGGTTATTCTATCTGATTTCATTCATTTCATCCTACTCCTTAGAATGCTGCAGAAGACCTCTTTAAAGTGCGGAAGAGCAAAGATGTCCTTGAAGACTAAGATGAGCCTAACCCAAGCCATGGTATTTTCAATTACCTCATATGCATGTGACAGCTGGACAATGAACAAGGAAGATCAAAGAAGGGTTGATGCTTTTGAGTTGTGGTGTTGGTGAAGAATACTGAAAGTACCATGGACTGCCAAAAGAACTAACAAATTTGTCCTGGAAGAAGTGCAGCTGGAATGCTCCTTGGAAGTGAGAATGGCCAGACTTCGTCTGACCTACTTTGGTCATGTTGTCAGAGGGACCATTCCCTGGAGAAGGATATCATGCTTGGTAAGGTGGAGGGTCAACGAAAAAGGGGAAGTCCCTCTATGAGATGGATTGATACAGCAACTGTAATGATGGGCTCAGGAATAACAGTGATTGTGAGGCTGGCACAGAACTAGGCAGTGTTTCATTCTGTTGTACATAGAATCTCTGAGTCAGAGCCGACTCGACAGCACCTAACAACAACAACAACTCCTTAGGAGATAAAATCAGCAGCAAAATTGTACAAGTGTAGATTATTTCTGATAGAGTTGCCCCATATTAGCCTAGTATGTTGTTGTTGTTGTTGTTATATGCCGTCTAGTTGGATCCAACTCATAGTGACCCCTCCTTGGGTTTCTGAGGCAGTATCACTACGGAAATAGATTGCCCCATCTTCCTTCCGAGGAGTGGCTGGTGGATATAGTATTAAGGAATTTCTTTTTTCTGTGTGTTTGAAAATGAGCCCTGGTGATACCACATTTAAGGGCTCAGCTGATAACAGAAAGGTCAGCAGTTCAAACTCATCCAGTGGTTCCATGGGAGAAATGACCTGGCAATCTGCTTCTGTAAAACTTACAACCTAGGAAACCCTATGGGACTGTTCCACTCTGTCATATGAGGTCGCTATGAGTCAAAATCGACTCAATGGCACAAAACAACAACCTGTGTTTGAAAGAGGAGAAAACCTATTGTGAGAATTGTATTGTTGTCCTATTCCCAGAGAACAACATACTTTAAGCAGTACCTTAACAAAGAGCTTCAGCAATTAATAACTCAATTTGAAGCTGCCTCTCCTACTAAGCAAAAAAGTTGTTCAGGACCTGCATGATTAGGATGGTTGCAATTTGCTTAGTGCTTTCCAATGGAGCACCTGTGAAATTATGAGTGCATTCATTCAACAACAGAGAAGCTAGATCAAAGAAATTTGCTCAACATCACATAGCTGGTACAAAGTGAAAGTGGATTTCTGGGATTCAACTCAGACAATAGATTTCAAACCTCACTTTTTCCTCTACATAACTATATCTCTCAACTATAAGTGTCAGTCATGGTGCTTGTCAAACCTACAGCTCAGAGCCTCTTCTAAGGGAAACTGCTCCATATTGAGCCTCTCCTGACAATGTGGTTGTTCTCATTAAGTGCTGTGGAATCCTCTCTGACTCATAAAGACCCCAGGTACAACAGAACAAAACACAGCCTAGTCCTGCACCATCCCCACAGTCCTTGCTATACTTGAGCTTAAAATTTCAGCCACGGGGTCAATCCATCTTGTTGAGGGTCTTCCACTTTTTCACTGACTCTGCTTTTCCAAGCATGATATCCTTCTCCAGGGAATGGTCCTTTCTGACAACATGACCAAACTGAGACGAAGTTTGGCCATTCTTGCTTCCAAGGAATATTATGGCTGTACTTCTTCCAGCACACATTTGTTCACCCTTCCAGCAGTCCATGTATTTTCAGTATTTTTCTCCAGCACCACAATTCAAAGACATCAATTCTTCTTCCATCTTCCTTATTCATTGTTATCTATAGCTTGAGTTAGGAATATCTTGGTCTTCAAAGTGGTATCTTTGCTTCTTAACACCTTAAAGAGGTCTTTTGCAGCACATTGGCCCAGTGCAATATGGCATCTGATTTCTTGACTGCTGCTTCCATGGGTGTTGATTGTGGATTCAAGTAAAATGAAATCCCTGACAACTTCAATCTTTTCTCCATTTACCATGATGTTGCTTATCAGTCTAGTTGTGAGGATTTTCATCTTCTTTGTGTTGAGATGTAATCCATTCTGAAGACTGTAGTCTTTGATCTTCATCAGTAAGTGCTTCAAGTTATCTTCACTTTCAGCAAGCAAGGTTGTGTCATCTGCATATTACAGGCTGTTAGTGAGTCTTCCTCCAAGCCTGATGCCACTTTCTTCTACATATAGTCCAGCTTCTCAGATTATTTGCTCAGTATACAAAATAAGTATGGTGAAAGAATGCAACCCTGAAGCACACCCTTCCTGATTTTAAATCATGCAGTACCCCCTTGTTCTGTTCCAAAGACAGACTCTTGATCTATGTACAGGTTCCTATGAGCACAATTAAGTTCTGAAATTCCTATTCTTTGCATAGTCAATACAACACAGGTAAACATCTTTCTGGTGTCCCTTGTTTTCAGCCAAGATCCATCTGACACCAGAATGATATCCCTCATTCTATGTCCTCTTCTGAAACCAGCTTGAATTTCTGTCCGTATACTACTGCAATTGTTTTTTAATTATTTTCAGCAAAATTTTACTTGGGTATAATATTAATGATACTGTTCAATAATTTCTACCTTCTGTTGGTCACCTTTCTTTGGAATGGGCACCAATATGGATCTTTTACAGTTGGTTGGCCAGGTAGCTGTCTTCCAAATTTCTTGGCATAAATGGGTAAGCACCTCCGCCCTGCATCTGTTTATTGAAACATCTCAATGGGTATACTGTCAATTCCTGGAGGCTTGTTTTTCTCCAATTCCTTCAGTGCAGCTTCAACTTCTTCCTTAAATACCATTGGTTCTTGATCATATGCTATGCCCTAAAATAGTTGAACATTGACCAATTCTTTTTGGTACAGTGACTCTATGATTTTCTTCCATCTTCTTTTCATATTTCCTGTATCATTCAATGTTTTGCCCATAGAACCTTCCAATATTTCAGCTCAAGGCTTGAATTTTTTCTTCAGTACTTTTAGCTTGAAAAATGCCAAGCATGTTCTTCCTTTTTGGTTTTCTAACTCCAGGTCTTTGCACATTTCATTATAATACTTTACTTTGTTTTCTCAAGCTGCCCTATGAAATCTTCTGTTGAGATATTTTATTTAATCATTTCTTCCATTGCTTTAGCTACTACTCTCCATTGAAGAGCAAGTTGCAGAGTCTCTCCTGACATTGATTTTAGTCATTTTTTTTTTCCTTTCCTGTCTTTTTAATGGCCTTTTGCTTTCTTCATGTATGATGTTCTTGATATCATCCCACAACTCGTCTAGTCTTCAGTCATTGCTATTCAATGTGTCAAATATAGCCATATTTGATTTGGTCACACCCTTCTCTCACCTCCACTAATTGAACAAGGGTAGACAATTGACCCATAGTGAAGCTGATCCACAGGTTGGTTAGCAGTCTGAGTTGGCTTGACCCCAAAATTTCCATTCAACAGAGGTGATCTGAGTCAGCCAGATTCTTGTTGAGTCTTGTCCCTTTTAACCAAGAGATCCAAACTGACTCACCTATCTGTAGACTATGGTAATATACACTATTCTGACAAACTGAATAAATGGAATAACCCTATTGAACTTTTTATTTCACATGTCTTGTGTAAACATGTCCGAACAGAAGACACCACATGTTTGAAGTTCCTAATTTTCTTAACCTCTGATAACTACTTTTATTCTAGAAATATTTTCCTTGGATTCCATGGCCCTACACAATCATGGTCCTCTATTTTTGGTCTCTCCTACCTCCAAGTGCTAGACGGCATTCTAAGTGATTTCAATATATTATCTTATTTAAGGCTTAGAACAACCTTATAAGGTAAATACTATTAGTATCCCCATTTTACATATGAAGAAAGTGAGTCAAAGAGAAATGGTGGTGGTTTAAATCAAAATGGTAACAGAAGAGAAAAGAATAGGGCAAATTGCAGATTTACTTTGTAGGTAAAGTAGAACCAACAAGGTCTGCCTGTTGGATTAGATGCAGGGATGAGGGAAGGGCAGAATCAAGGATAATGTTTCACTAATAGGATGGATTGTGCTGCCATTTGTTCCACTTACTCATCGTCTTTCATTGGATATTTCAGAAGTACCTCAAGTTCAACATGCCAAAAAGTAAATTGATCTTTTCCATAAAATCTTCTCCTTATTTTAATATTTTGTTTTTCAAAGAATGGCACCATCACAGTTAAGTAGGGACTTCTTTACAGAAATAAATAAGCCAATTATTTCCTCCAGCTGAGCTCTCTTGTTTGGCCATAAACTTCTTAGGAGCAGAAGTTGTGTCAATAATTAGAGCTAACATTTATGGAGCATTTTTCAAAGTTCAGGGTTTATGTAAAAGCACTTTACATACGTCATCCCATGTAATTTTCCTTTATGAGACAGGGGCTACGTCATGGTGGCTACAAGTGTGAGCTCTAGAGTGTGACCACTTGGACTCAAATCCTGGCCCTGTTTGGTGATTTCAGGGAGATTATTTAACTTTTCTGGAGCTCTGGTGGTGTAGTGCCTATGGCATTTGACTGTTAAGCAGATGGCTGACAGTTCAAACCCACCAGCCACTCCTCAGAAGGAAGATGGGGCAATCTGCTTCCATAGAGATATCGCCTTGGAAACCCAAGGAGAGGTTGCTATGAGTTGGAAGCAACTCAATGGCAGCGAGTTTGTTTTGTTTTTTTGTGACTTGATTATCAAAGGGGGTTCTGGAAGCATAGATGAGAGATATCTAGCCCAAATAGATGAGATCAAAGAAGGTTTTCTAGAAGAGGAAATCTTTCTTTTCATCTGAATCTTTATTCTCCAAGTATTAGGGGAAAGGTATTCTGGGTAGAGAGCAGGTTATGCTGATGTCTGAAAGTAAACAAAAGCAGCATACCTCTTGAGAACTGCCAGTGCAGTTTAACACGCTCACAGAAGGGTTGCAAACATAAATGCCTACAAGAACCAGGCAGGTAAGGTTTAAAATAAGTGAAGCTGGCCTGGGGTAAGGCAATGGGGAGTTGGCTGTAAGGTTGATGGCAAACTACTCTATTCAAGCCCCTGCCCTCACTTACCAAGCTCCAGTACACTCTCCTCATTCTCTTCCTTGAACAGCCCAGCTCACACTGCCCAGAAGCTCTTTCACTTGCTGTTTGCTCTGCCTAGGATGAGCTTTGCAAGACTGACCCCTTTGTATCATTTCAGCTGAAATGGGATTTAAAGAGGCCTTCCCTGACCATCACTCACAAGTCAACTACAACCACTCTCAAGCACATCACTCCATTTTATTTCTGCAGAACACTTACTATTATGTGAAATTATTTTGTTCATTTGTATATTTTATGTTATTTGTTTAATGGTATATTAGGTATACATTTAAGCTCTATTGGAGAAGGAAATTTCCCAGTACATACAACAATGGCTAACATAAACAGTAAAATGAAAATAACCAAACCTGTTGTCTTTTATTTTTAACTTTTCAGAATAAACATCCTTAGACTTTACTACTTTCAGGTAAACAAATTTCCATATATATAGTGCTACTCAGGCTCTTCTATAAAATTATTTCTTTATTAATAAGATATAATCTCCCATTCTTATATTCTGATTCTATCTTCAGCCCTTTAAGTCTTGATAATATCATGAGTCTGTCTTTTTCTCCTTGCACTAAGTGAACTTTGAAGCCATAGGCTTCCTTCTGGACCTTTTTATCAACAATTAAATACATATTCAGATGATTATATATAGAGAGATTTTGTATATATATTGTGTATTAACACAATATAAAGTGGGATAAGGGGATGGATATGATCAGCATGTGTGTGTGAAGATGTGTGTGTGATATTCAAAACATGGGGTTGAGATATGGTTTCTCTAATAACGTGAGATTTGAGCAGAGATCTAAAGGACATGAAGGAGCAAATTTCATGAATATTTGGGGAAGAGTGTTCCAGAGAGAGAGAATAGAAGTGCAAAGTCCATGAAGTGAGAAAGTGCTTGGCATATTCCAGGAACAGTAAGCAAGCCACCATGGCAGGTGGAGAGTGAGCAGGGGAGAGGGTGGCAGCAAGTAGAAAGTGAACAGAGGAGAGAGTGATGGAAGTTGAGGTGTTTGGAGGTAAGCAGGGTAGACTGAAGGAAGTAGCAACTGCCTTCAGCTTAGGAATTCTCCAAATCTGCCTTAGGAAGGAGTGCTATACCCAAACAGTGCCTGGAACATAGTGCTCAGTAAACATTTGATAAATGAATAACTCCCCAAGGCAGACAGTGAATTACCCTGAGATCTGCGTTTTGGGATCCCAGCTAACTGAAAACCAAAAAACAAACCCCTAGCCATCTAGTCAATTTCAACTCATAGCAACCCTCACCCCATACCCATTGCCTTGGAGTTGATGCTGAGTCATAGTGACCCTATAGGACAGAGCAGAACTACCCTACAGGATTTTAAAGGTTATAAATCTTTCCAGAAGCAGATCGCTGTATCTTTCTGCTGAAGAGTGGCTGGTGGGTTCAAACCACTGAGCTTTTGGTTAGCAGAGTGCTTAACTACTGCATCACCACGGCTCCTATAGTGACCCTATAGCTAATCTATGTGCCATCGAGTGGTACCCGACTCATAGCAACTCCTCCTTGGGTTTCCAAGGCAGTATCACTATGGAAGTAGATTGTCCAACCTTCCTTCTGAGGAGTGGCTGGGCGGTTTGAACCACAAGCCTTCTGGTTAGCAGTCAAATGCCAATTAGAGCTGCTAATTCAGGTAAGTTCCACCTTTCTAAAGAATCTTCCCTGTTATCATAATTAAAATACTGGTTCTTTCCTCATCATTGTTATTATGTATTTAATAACATGTACTTTGGCATTTAACCATATCTAATTTTGTGTTATCTCTAGTTTCTTTCTTTTATTTTTTTTTTAAATATATGTCATATCTTTCCAGGAGGAAATTTGGTTTACTTAAGGTATGGACCATGTCTTTTATTTCATTGTTCCAAGCTTAATGCTAGCACTCCATAAATACTTGTTTGACTAAATTAAATTGGAAAAGATATTGGAATATAGAATGAAAGAATTTAAAAATGATAAGAACAGTTGGTTTTCCCTGGGTTGTAAGATTAGAGATGATTTGTATTTTTGAAACCTGAATTTTTTGGGGAGAGGGGTGAGTTCCTTAATAATTTATTTTGTGTACAATATACAAAATATATACAGTAGAACATACACTAATTCAACAATTTTTACATATATAATTCAGTGATATTAATTACATTCTTCAACTTGTGCAACCATTCTTACCCTCCTTTTCTGAGTTATTCCTCCTCCATAAATAAATTCACTGCCCCTAAGTTTCCTATCTAATCTGAAAACAAATGTTATTATGCACTTTAAAAAAGGTCCATAATTAGCAAGTATTCCTACTATAATTAAAAATAATACATTAAAATATAAAAAGTGAAATCTACCTCCATTAACCCTTGTTCAAATCCATACAACTGAAGTATTTGAGTCTCAAGTTCACTATTAGTCGGCTACATACAAAAGAGCATTGAAAAATGCTAGCTTTTGCTTTTGTACATAAAGCATTGGCCACCAAGACAATACAAGTAATTGTATAGACCCAATCCTAGCAGCACTCTAAAATGCTCTTGAAAACACATATTTCATCAAAGCAAACCACAGAAAGTGGTAGTAACACATTTCATCAGGACAGTGTCTTCTAACTTATCCTTGTCAAAGTTTATTAAACATTTAATTGCCTCTTGTAGTTATCCAAAATAAAAGTGACAAGTTTCTTTAGCAAGATCTCCAATAGAAAGTAGGGACTGCCAAACATACATAATGCTCACTTTTAAAAATAGATGCTTATAAGAATGACCCAGAAACCTAGCACTTTTGAATAAACTTTCAGTATTCTATGCATAGGAGCTCTGGTAGCATAGTGGCTAAAGCACTTGACTGCTAACCAGAAGGCTGGCGATTCAAACCCACCAGCCACTCCTCGGAAGGAAGGTTGG
>NW_006921623.1:14997581-15005765 GCF_000298275.1 Orycteropus afer afer | reverse complement strand
AGGAAGGTTGGGCAATCCTACTTCCGTAGTGATACTGCCTCAGAAACCCAAGGAGGGGTCGCTATGAGTCGCTATGAGTCGGGGCCGACTTGACGACTTGACGGCTATGAGTCGCTATGAGTCGGGGCCGACTTGACGACTTGACGGCACATAACAACAACAACAACAGATGGCAGTGAGTTTGTTTTTCTGTTTGTTTGTTTGTTTGTTATTGACATTGTTTCAAGTGAGATAAATATTTTGAAGGCAATGAAAGGATCATGAGACATTGGAAGAGGGGATGGTTCTATTATATTTCAAAGTATAGCCTGACTCTACCTTTGGGTCTGAGTTTAAACTTGTGCTCCAGACTGAGCACAGAAAATGGAAAAGACAGAAGACTCCTTGTTAACTCAAATACTTCAGCTCACCTTCCCCGAGTTCCTGAACATGATCCGTGATCTACCAAAGCCAAAATCTGATGGATTTTCATCAGATCACTATAGCCTATTTATCCTTTAACCTTTAACGCATCTCTCATCTAGACCCATGGCACTGTTTATAGGACCCATGGAGAAGTAGTTGATATCTCCTACCTGTCTGGATCCCTCATTTCTGACCCCTACTGGATGCTCTTCAGCTGAATCCCTCTGGAATTTCAGTGTGTAAAGAAAAATAATTTACATTGTAAATTTCCCATTGACTTCTGCACCTAGTTTGGAAGTGAGTACCTAGAACCATCTAGATTATTTATTGCCCTGTATCCTTCTGACCTTAGCCACTAGATTCACTTACCTGCTCCTGTCCTAGACTCTGAAGCCAAGCTAGACCCTAAGTCTCATCCCAACCACCTGCTTTGCTAATAATCCTGCCCTTCCTGTAAAATGTGGTTCTGATTATGGGGCTTTTCTTTGTTGTTCATTTCTGAGATTGTTTGTTTTAGTTTGTTTTTTGGTTCATTGTGTTGTAGTTGTTGCTGCTTTGTTTTTTTAACCAAGTTCCTGTCTTGTTCTGCTAATTCATTAGTTGGTTTCTTGCCTTGTTCCCACATGCAGGAATATTTTTCTAATTCCCCAGTTCCTTTGAGATATGAATTGTGCCTTACCAGCACCCAGGCCTTTCAGAGACAGGAGTCTTGAATCCTAGTTCCCATGCCTATGACTTTATTACCTTCTAACTGATTAATGTCTGTATAAGTGGCAGTTCAAACCCACCAACCACTCCTCGGAAGGAAGATGGGGCAATCTACTTCCAGAGTTATACTGCTTTGGAAACCCAAGGAGGGGTCACTATGAGTCAGGTCTGACTCAATGGCACGTAACAACAACAACAACAAGTAGTTACTGATTGGAGAGTCACGGAGTGTTATGGTCCTCAGTTCCAGTTTCAACTAGCCATCCTGAGTGCCTTCCTTGTGTCAGGCACAGGGGAACTGAGGACACCTCAGGGAACATAACAGACAGAGCTCCTGCCTTCATGGCACTTACAGTCTGACATGAGGCACATACAGTAAAACAAGTCAATATAATTCTAGTAAGGAGTATTATGAAAACACATGCTCCATCTGCCTCATGCGTATTGCTGACCTGACCCAATGCCTTCAGCTTATGTGAACTTCCTACTGTATCTGTTGATGAGAACTTCTCTGAATGTTTAAGTTCAAAGAAATCTTCATAGAACCTGGGTTTAGAGCTTTTGACAACTAAGTTGTAAAAACAGTGACTAATGCCATTAATCCATTTGGGAACCTTTAGCAATTATGGGTTCTCCCCTCCACACAAGCATAGGAATCGTTCCCTTGACTGGGAAACCCCAGACTCCACATGTGCTACTCACAGGACTTCAACTTCCTCTTCCTTTTGGTGGTACTTTTTTTGGGGAAAAAAAAAATAATTATTTATAGAATCAAACAGAAAAGTGTGCACAATAGCACACTTCAGTAAATATGGTCTTTTAAAAGAAATGTTTTTGAATAGCTAATTCGAGAAACTGGTTGAAAATTCAAAAGCTTATATAGTATAAAAGGAATCTCTCTTCCATCCTTTTCTCCCAATCATCCAGTTCCCCTACCTGGGACAACCACTGTTTCCAGCCTTTTGTGTGTCTTTCCAGAGATGTTTACATAAAACCAAAAAACAAACTCATTGCCATTCCTCCTCATAACAACCCTCACTGGATTTCCAAGGCTGCAAATCTTTACAAAAGTAGATTGCTTCATCTTCCTCCCATGGAGCAGCTGGTGGGTTTGAACCACTGACCTTCTGGTTTGCAGCCAAATGCCTTACTCACTGTGCTACCACAACTCCTAGATAAACAAACCCAGAGATTTGCTTCTTTGCAAAGATTTCACAATAATGGTAACATACTTTCTTTCACATAAATAGAAGCATACTATATACATTGGTCATCATCTTTGCCACTTAACAATATATCTTGAGTTTATTCCATACCCATAAACTCATTTAACTCATTTTAACAGTTGAACGGTGCAAAAACGACAAGGAGGCCACATGTTCTGACCTCCTCTAACCCTACAAGGGGAAGGCAGGATTACCAGCAGTAACCCAAGGCCTATTACTGCAAGACAAAACATGCTGCCTCCCTCCAGCCCTTTCACCAATCGTTCCTCCCAAAGCACCCACCACCTCTCTCCTGGGTTCGATAATTCACTGCAGTGGCCACACAGAACTCACAGATTATGGAGTTTATTAGGGAAGCACCAGGCTACAACTCAAGTCCAGGAAGAATGCTCAGTCTCTCTCCCAGCCCACCGTCCCTCAGCCAAGAGTCTCTCACAGTCTCTTTCCCAGCAGTGCCGGTCCCTCGGTGTCTCACTCAGCGATGCGTGTCTCTTGCGGCTCTTTCCCAGCAGCACGTGTCTCTTTCAGGGGTGCGTGTCTCTTTCGGCAGCACGTCTTCCTCCACCAGCAGTCAGAGAGAGTTCTGCCTTCAGGACGCCTCCTTTGAGCCCGGAAGGGTGGTCAAACTAGCCAATCACAGCATCAGAACTCTAAGCATGTGAGAGAGAGTGGGCACCTCCCAGAACATTGTATTGTGCCACTCCCAACAGAAATAACCCAGGTGGATAGCTTCAGCAATCAGGGGCTGCTCAGTTGCTCATACAAAATCCCACCTTGGAGTTTACAAAGACTTAAGGGTAGAAAAGCCACACTAAGTAATTTACTACACCGCAAACAGTATATGGAGTAACACGATTTATTTAACCAGTCCCCTATTAATAGACATTTAGTTTGATCTAATTTTTGCCTTTACAAAAAAAATTAATATTAATATTCTTGAGAGATAGCCTTTTAATCTAAGATATACTCTAAACACCAAATTCTATAATTTTGTTTTCAATTATCACAATTTTGTATTTTTTAAATATGAAATACAATTTTGTATTTTGTCAATTTCCTTTGAAAACAAAAGTTGCATGTAGAGGTGAAAAGGATGTTTTAATACACCTGAAACTCCACATGGCAACAAAAAATTACAAGGTCCAGGAACAAAATCTTAGTGTAATGAGTGAAGTGCAGTAGAATGATAGGTGTGGATGTTGTGAATATGCCAAGGCAGTGGCATCTCTGGGAGGTAAAAGGGGTGCAGACCACACCACGTGACACTGTCAAAGGGAGTGACACCAAAATGACTGTCTATAAAGTTTTTCCTGCAGTATTTCAACACAAATTTACTTTTTAATAAAAATATCCCTGTAGTTAGTAACAGCAACAAAAACATTTTTCATAAGCCCAGCTTACATGTATCAATATACCTACAAGGCTAAAACTCCTGTTAATTTCCTTTTTGAACCTTAAAATGTGGTAGTTCAGAGCTGTCATTATTACCCAATTGCAAACGACACTTTGAACCACATGGTTCCGCCTGGAGGCACTACAAGCACTGTTGCTCTCATTGCTGCTGTTCTTATAGTCACTGGTTTTGTCAAATATTCTGGGGTTTTAGCTACAATATAATGGTAATTAGTATTTGTGAGCCTATATCAATTTGAGAATGGAGTACTAATTAGGCAAGGAAGAAGAAGAAAAATCAAAAAGACTTCTGCTCAGTTACTAATAATGTTGTAACTAATAATGTTTTAATTCAATGTAGAAAGACTTTACAAATTAATTTTATGATTAGTATTCATATAATCTCAGAAAAATTACATTTAAGCAAATTACAACTATGTTTATCACATATTATTCTATGATTAAGATTGATAATAAAATTACTAAGGATTCTGTATGGTGGACCAGGAGGTCAATGGAGGGGGGTGGGGTTGACATCATGAATTACTATGGTGGGTAGCACCAACTCTAATTATGCTACTGTAGCAAAGTGCCACTTTAGGCACCTTTTTTTTTTTGGTATATTGAGTGTTCATTGTCCTCAAAATTCCTTGGTCAGTAGGTCAGCCTCACTGTTTGGTTCAGGTGGTAGAAAATCAAGCACATAACTTCATGACTTGTTGTTGTTGTTGTTATGTGCCGTCGAGTCGGCCCCGACTCATAGTGACCCCTCCTTGGGTTTCCGAGGCAGTATCACTACGGAAGTAGGATTGCCCAACCTTCCTTCGGGGGCTGGTGGGTTTGAACCGCCAGCCTTCTGGTTAGCAGTCAAGTGCTTTAGCCACTATGCTACCAGAGCTCCTAACTTCATGACAGCAGAATCAAAAATTTTCCTCCTCTGGCTCTTACTGCCTTATCATGTGACCTCCTACAAATGTTGAAAGAAAAAAAAAAGTCATGACGGTGTTGTGGAAGCTTGTGGTAACCCATCAAAAGAAAGAAGCTCTGGCATTGGTCAACAGCACATATCTCATGTCCTCTAGTTTCCTTTCCCTAAAAAGAACTCAGTATTTAAAAAAATTAAAAAAGCAACTCTAGGAAGTCACTGAAACTCCTGGGTAAGAATATATTTTATCTTCTGTATCTGTCTTATACATCTCATATGCTTAGTACAAGATTGTTTCGGGAGTGGTGCTAAATGAAACTTTACAGTTCATAGGTTGTTGGAATTCATGAGAACTTCCCTAAAAGATATCAGAGAAACTGTGGATGAAAAACCCAGTAGTCATCTGGCTATGTGTGTGAAGCTCTTCAACAAGAGGAAATCTAGTGCTGGCCAAAGAACTGGGGATGAAGACACACTGAGGAAACTATTGACATTGACTTGATAAGGTAAGTGTTTTGACAGAATGGTAGAGACATGAGATGTGAGAGTAGAAGTAACTCTTTTGCAAGCCCCAAGTGTGGCCACTACATCCACATATTTTCAATGAAAAAACTCTTGAAGACACCACTGATTCTAGAGTTAGAATCCTGAATTTTAATCCTTACCCTGTTATTTCCTGACTAATCTTGGCCTCAGTTTTCTCATCTTTGAAATAGAAATAGTGAAAATTATTCCCTCACATATGTAAAATGCTTAGAATAGTGCCTGGAACATGGTAAACATTCACTAACTATTAACTATCACAAAACTACTCATTTCTCTCACCTCCAAAGGACCTAGTATAGTGCATTGATTTAGTATAGTAAGTACCATGCTTAATCAATGTCAAATGGAATTTAGTTGAGTCAATTGTGGGAAATAAGGCAAAGGATAAAGTGAGTGCACAATATATTATGGAGTAAGAAAACTTCCTGGCATCGCTAAAATTATGCCATAGATGCTGTCATTTATTGTGTCAGCCAGACAGCCTCTCTCAAGTCTCTGCCACTCCCTAATACTGCTCTAGGGACTTCTGAGGGCTTGGCTTATTGTACAGGGGGTACTTTCTCAGTACACCATTCCCTTCCTGGCAATAAAAACTGACCTGGCCCCAGAGAGCAGGTTGCCAGTCTTCCTAAGCATCTTAGTTAACTAGTGCTGCTATAACAGAAATACCACAAGTGGGGGACTTTAACAAACAGAAATTTATTTTCTCACAGTTTCAGAGGTTAGAAGTCCTTATTCAGGGTGCTGGCTCTAGGGGAAGGCTTTCTCTCTCTGTAGGCTCTGAAGGAAAGTCTTTGTCTCCTTGAGCTTCAGCTCCTGAGTAATCTTCACGTGGTTTGGCATCTCTCTTCCAGTCTCTGCTTGCTAGCTTGCATTTGATCTCTTTCCTATGTCAAAAGAGATTGACTCAAGATACATCCTGCACTAATACTGCTTCATTAACATAACAAAGACAGCCTGC
This sequence comes from Orycteropus afer afer, assembly GCF_000298275.1. Taxonomy (NCBI): domain Eukaryota; kingdom Metazoa; phylum Chordata; class Mammalia; order Tubulidentata; family Orycteropodidae; genus Orycteropus; species Orycteropus afer. The sequence continues at coordinate 14,999,602 of NW_006921623.1, read as the reverse complement.
TCCCAAATGAAATTGTAACCACAGGAAAAGAGGTTAGGATTTGTATTTTGAGGGGACACAGTTCAATCCATAACACTAAGGACCTTCATGCTGGTGCGAAAATTGTGGACCAGAGAGCTCTCGTATGCCCAAAAGGAAGCTTATTACCTGTCTGCTATTTTATCCAAGAGTGGCCTAAGGTAGTAGAAAACAGGCTCAGGACGGCATCCTTGTTTCATGTCACAGGCAGAATCAGGGTGCCCATGGGCACCAGCCAGCAGAATGCTCTCATCTGAGCCCCCATAATGGACAGCTAAAGAGCAACAGATGCTGGCGAAAGCAGGCAGAGAGAGAGAGCTGTGCTGCTTAGCTGAACCGTAAAGGCAGATTTGTTAATAGACAACAGTAAACTGGAGACTATAGGATTTGAGCCCCAAAAGACATCATGGATAGCACTACCATTAAAAAAGCAAACTCAACAGATCCAAGCTTAAAGCATATGTGCCCTTAGAACACAGCTCAGAGAGGCAAGAAATCATTCTATTAAAGGTAAAAAGTGTGATCAAAAGTATGAACCCTGATCCAGTGATAGGAATATGTGATATGGATGTTGGTAGATCTAGATTCTTCATAACCAAGCTGTGTGACTTTGAGTAAATGTTCTAGCCTAAGTTTTCTGCAAGATGAGGGGAGTTATAATGCAGGGCTTACACAGCTCTGGTGACTATCAAATGAGGTAATGCAAATCAGGCTACCTCGTCCAAGGTACATGGTAGGAGCATAAACCAAAACCAAAACCAAACTCACTGCCCTCAAGTTGATTCCAACTCACAGCCACCCCCATTGGGTTTCCAAGGCAGTAAATGTTTATGGAAGTAGATTGCCCAGTCTTCCTTCTGCAGAGTTACTGCTGGGTTTGAACCACCAACCTTCTGGTTAGCAGTCTGATGCCTTAGGCACTGTGCTACCTGAGTTCCTGTTGTTATGTGCCGTGGAGTCAGACTCAACTCATAGCAACCCCTCCTTGGGTTTCTGAGGCACTATCACTACAGAAGTAGATTGCCCCACCTTCCTTCCCAGGAGTGGCTGGTGAGTTTGAACCGCCAGCCTTCTGGTTAGTAGTCAAGTGCCTTAGGCACTATGCTACCAGAGCTCCTTATCAGAGTTCAGTAGGAGCATAATCCATGTAGATTCCTTTCTTTCTCACTCTAAAAGCAGGTACATCCTGCCCACGACTAGGAGTGAAGTGCCTAGTGACAGTTTTGCAAGCAGATGAATAAAATTATTTGAACATTTCTGAAATGTTAACCTAGATTGTGCTGGGTGGTGTACAGTTCATAGAGGTAGAAAGGCTCTTTGCTCTCAGTGTTTTTTCACAGTTGCAACTCTGAAAACCCAGCCTTCTGAGAGAAATCTGGGTTTATTCTGGGCTTAACCTCCGTTTTGACACGATTGCTAGTTCCAACAATGCCGTTTCCTTCATGAAAGATGTCTTTTCCCTGGGTGAAATCCCAACAACCTCATTTGTTTAAGTCCCCTTATTGGTCTTGCTAATGTCGGGTGTGGTTTTTCTTCATTACGGATTATTGATAATAAGCAAACAATCACGGGTAACCTGCCCTAAGAAGGCGGTCCCTCGATTTCCTTGATTGCCCAAGGATGATCCGTGCTATTGCTTGGTGGAGAAAGTGTTGCCGAGCGGAGAGGCGCCCTCCTGGACAGAGTTGTGAAGGAGTGTGGGGACTGGTCAGGACCCCGGGATTGAGCGGGAGAAGGGCATGGGGGAGAAGGGAGGAGGCGCGGGAACCTCGGGCAGCCCCAGCCGCTGGGTCGAGCCCGACAGGTTCCAGCAGCTCCCCTCACCCCTCTCCACGCCTCCCGGGTTTTCCCCTTGGCTTGGGGTTTCCTGTTTCAGTTCTCGGTGATCTCCAGCAGCAGGTGCTGGTTTGCCAACCTCGGCTCCAGAGGAGGCGAAGGAGGAGAAGGAAGGGAGGGAAGGGGAGGAGGAAGCGGCGCGGCGGCGGCGGCGGCTGCGGGCGGGC
>NW_006921623.1:14980006-14997403 GCF_000298275.1 Orycteropus afer afer | reverse complement strand
CAAGAGGCGGCCGCCCGCAGGAGGGCCCCGGGGCTGCCCGGCTTCCAGGGCATGTTGATATGGCTGCTGAGAAGAGGCTGCAAGTAGGTTGAGCGACAGATCCGTGTGTGCGCTCGTGTCTGGGTACGAGTTGTGCAAGCCGGGGGAGGGGGCGGCGGGGCCGCGGCTCGGCGGGGAGGACGCGCGGTCATTCGCGGCTCCGCGCGGGGAGGGCTGGGGTGACCGGTCGCCGCGAGTCCTGCTGCCCGCTCGGCGCTTCCTCGCGGGGTCGGCCGTGCCGGGTCGCGGCCCCAGGTTTGTCGCTTGGGAAGGGGCGGCGGCGGGAGTGGCCCTGAGGGAGCCGGGCATGGGGAGGCTTCAGGGCCTCCCGGGCGGAGGGGCTGCGGGGCGGCCGCGCCGGGTGAGCTCCAGGCCCAGGCAGGTCCGGCTCCCGGAGGTCGAATCGCTGAGCTCCGAGGCGGGAGCCGCAGCCCCGCTGGAGCCGAGCGGAAAGCCGGGCGCATCCTCCCCGCGGGCAGCGCCGTCCCCGCAGGGGTTTCGGGCGGGGTGAGGCCGGTCTCCCCCGCCCCGCGGCCTAGGGCTCTGGTCCACTGCCGCCGGCCCAGGGGCACCGCCGCCCGAAAATGGAGGCGGGCTTGGGCGCCCCAGGTGGAAACGGACCCACAGCCCTGCTCCTGGGTCTCAGACCCTGACGCGCTGGTGGGGTGAGGGAGTCATCATCCGACATCTCGGATCCAGCCCCAGCCGTAGGGTTTGATTATCCATCCTTCCATCCCAACCGCCACCACCCGAGGCCAGTCTAAGGAAAACCCTCACCCCTCAAGTCTCCAGGCGAATTCCCTGTTACACACAGCTTTCATTTTAGTCAGGCTAATTCACATTTTTAACTTTCCTACACAAAGGCGTTAAAAATACAACTTGGAGAAATGATACCTGGTTTTATTCCCTAACCTTCTCCTTCACCCTTTGAAGTCCTTAAAACAGCCTTCGCTTCCAAGTACAGATTGTCCCGTGCAGCCTTCTATTTGGGCATCCGCTAACAATGCCAGTCTGTGCTCTGTGTATTATGATAAAGAAATGAAATACTAATCCAGATTTAGGGAAAGTTTTCCTATTGGTTGTAAGATTGTGTTGGAGTATCCCTAGCCCCATCAGGATCTTATTGATTCAGATTTCTTTTTTTTTTTTTTTTTTTAATTCTCTTCGAAGAGAGGCAGAGATAAGAATTGAAGGCCATGTATTGCATGTTTAGGAGCTGGAGGTGCAGTGGTTAAGGCTCGGTTGCTAACCAAAAGTCGGCAGTTCGAACCCACTAGTCGCTCCATGGGAGAACGCTGTGGCAGTCTGCTTTCTTAGGGATTTATAGCCATGGAAACCCATGGGGCAGTTACACGCAGTATTACAGGGTCACTGTGAGTCGGGATCAACTTGACGGCAGTGGGTTTGGTTGGATTTTAACTGCACTGGAAATCTGGAAAAGTTCTCCAGTTATTTTCTCATTTAATTTTTTTTTTTTCTTCTCTAATGCTGTATGATAAATGGAAAACATTTGCTATGCCTCAAACGCCTTTTTTTTTTTTTTTACTTTCCAAGAACGACAAGTCAAGGATAGGGTGTGTTATATTTTTTGTCTTAAATGTATTTAGGGTTTAGAGGGAATGACGTCTGCTTATTTAATCTCTTGCATGTATGATTTATTTTAGTAGGCACTTACTAATTTTAATGTACTCTGATGTTAGAATATAGAGATAGCTTCACCAAAGATTTGTGAAATGATAAGCCCAGGAAGATCCTTTTTTGAGATTTGCCCCTCAGTTCATTTGTAATCTTATTTTAAGTTACCTGGATCTGTCTACTTGAAGGTATGGTAAAAACATCAGAATCATCTAGTAACGAACTATGTATCCATAATTTTAAATGTTTTATTGTGTATTCTTCCTTGAAAATGGGTTGTACTTTCCAGGTAAGTTATAAATCCCTCTGGAGTACACGAAGAGTTTCTACCATTTTGTCATCACAAAAGTGCTTGAACATTATAACCAAAGTGAAAATGAACTTTTAAGAAAACAACAACAAAAAAAGAGGTCAATATTTTTTAACCAGGACTTAATAATGAAACTATTTTAGTATAATGGAAAATATTAAAGGCTAGGAAACTGAAACTTGGAATGTTTGCATACTAATAGGAGTTTTTATTAGTCACATCCTTTTTTTTTTTTTTTTTTTAATCACTAAACTAATAAGAAATATACTATTTTAGATAACTGGTTTCTCTGGAGCTATGTTTTCATGGGTTATATCTGCCAGATTGGACCCTGAATAGTAAATAGAAATTGGATTCTTAAAGCATTTTTTTCATCCTACAACTAGGTTATCTTGCCTTCATTCTAGCAGACCACAGTGGTTTCTACATTAATTTTAATTATGATAACGGATGAAAACTTGTTGCTATCATTTTATACATTCTAAGTGTTTTTGCATATAAATTCAAAAGAATTCTACTTTCCTTGTGATTTTGTATATTGCAGGGTATTTTGTTTATTTTTTTAAGAAACAGAAACATAAGATCTTAACTAGGACTGTTCACTTGTCTGGGAATTTTTTGTCCTTTTAGTGTGGGAATGTAGGATTATAAACTGATCTGCAGTTTTTCCTCATTTGAGATTGGTTTAATTCCATTCTGTAAGCAAATAATTGCTGTTAGTTGCCATGGAGTAAATTCAGACTCATGGCGACCCCATGTGTTACAGAGCAGATCTGTGCTATAGGGTTTTCTTGGCTATAATCTCAAGGGAAGCAGTTTGCCAAATGTGTTCTTCCATAGTATCTGCTGGGAGAGTTAGCACCGCCAACTTTTAGGTTAGCTGCTGTTGTTAGATGCTGTAGAGTCGATTTTCCACTCAGTGACAGTTAAGTGCAAACTGTTTCTGCCACCTAGGGATGTTCAGCAAATAATTATTTAGTATCTAGGTGCTGTGTAAGGTCCCTGACCTTTAAGAAGCAATTCTGAACAAATAACATAATACTAGATGGAATGTAGGAGCTCTGGTAGTGTAGTGCCTAAGGCACTTGACTGCTAACCAGAAGGCTGGAGGTTCAAACCCACCAGCCACTCCTCAAAAGGAAGATGGGGCAATCTACTTCTGTAGTGATACTGCCTCAGAAACCCAAGGAGGGGTTGCTATGAGTCGGGTCCGACTCGACAGCACATAACAATAATAGATGGAATGTACTAAGTGCCATGACCAAAGTGAAAAATTCATTTACTGGAAGGTTTACATGCAAGGCCTCAAAGGTAGGATTCAAACAGGTAGAGCTGGGTTGGAATGATTCCCAAAAGAGTGGTATGAGTCAAGGAGGCCTTGCGTGGTACAAACAGTGAAGGGGTTCACCTGACAACCAGAAGGTTGGAGGTTTCTGAATCTGCTCAGAGGCACCTTGGAAAAAAGTCCTGGTGATCTGCTTCTGAAAAAAATCAGCCATCAGAAACTCTGCAGAGCACAGCCTACTCTGACCCTCATGGGATTGTCATGAGTTGCACTCAACTTGATCACAGCTGATTTACTATGAGTCAAGGAACCCTGGCAGGAAAGCAAGGAGTAAGTGGCCCAGTGTGTCTGGAGTGTATGAAGGTAAAGAAATAGTGGTGATTAAGATGGTAAGGATAGCTTTGGGGTTTAATTTTTATTGGAAAGAGAAATATTGAATAAGATGGTCAATAAATAATAAAGAAAAATATATTAAATCAAGATTATAAATTTAAACCTAAAATACTGAGTGTTCTGGGGTTTGGTCTCAAATCTATCAAATGTTCTAAATAATGCTTCTTGTGTTTAAGCCCTGATGTGGCTCAGGGAAGGAGGTCTGGTCCTTCCAAAAGATTGCAGCCAGAGATAAACCCTACTGTCATATGGAGTGACTGTAAGTCAAAAACAACTTGAAAGCACTTAATAACAGCATGTCTCATAGTACTGCAACATAGAATCGCATACTTTTAGAAAGCTAAAAATAAATAAATAAATAATTGTGATTTGGGTGAAAGTTTACTGAGCAAATTGGTTTTCCACTCAACAATGCACATGATCTGTTTTGTGACATTTACTACAGTCCCCACACTGTTAATAGCAGTCTTCCCTCTTTCTCCCTACACCCACCCCTTCCCTTCATTCTTACTTCCCATCCTTTCCTGCCTTCCTAGCTGTATCCCTGGGCAAATGCTGCCCTCTTGATCTCATATGCTTGATTGTTGTAATGAGTTCATACCCTCCTGATATTGCTGTTCACCTTATACGTCTCTCTACCATTTGGCTGCCTATTGAGTCATGAGGGTTAAGTTCAATTCCTAGCTTAAAGGATGTCTAAGGGCCATGGTCTCGGGGGTTCCACCAGTCTTCATCAGACCAGCAAGTTTGGTCTTTTTTATGGTCTTAAGTTTTGTTCCATATTTTTCCGCGCTCTATCTGGGACCTCTTATTGTGATCCCTTTCAGAGTGGTCAGCAATGGTAGCCAGGCACAAGCTAGTTCTGGTCTCAGGGTTGTGGAAACTGGTTTACATGCTCCATTAGTCTTTCGGACAGATTGTTTTCCTTGCATCTTTGATTTTCTTCACTCTTCTTTGCTCTGCATGGAACGAGACCTTAGATGCACCTTAGATGGCTGCTCACAAGCTTTAAAGACCCCGGTTCTACTCACCAAAGCAGAATGTAGAACGTTGTCTTTGTGGACTATATTATGCCAACTGACTTAATGTCTCCTGAGACTATGGTCCTGAGCCTCCATACCCAGCGACTCATGCCCTTAAGGTATTTGGTTATGGCTAAGACGTTTTCATAACTTTGTCCTCTGTATGCTCTACTTTATTTGTGGATATATTTGCAGCACTTATGAATATATAAGTAGAGATAGTCTCTGTCAAACCTATGTGTATTTGTGGGTGTAGTCCCATTCACCTTCCCACCCTATTCAGCTTGAGTGTCTTATCTATGCATCCATTTCTAAATTGTTATTACTATTATTACAGGGTTGTATATGTAATAGTATTCACCTTTGTAGCCTTTAACTATTGTGTTCCTCCCTATCTCTTCCACTGTCTTGATCATTTTATACTGGCTTCCCCCTTCTTGTATACTGCCTTTACCTTCATCCAAGTTGATATGTGTCTACCCTCTACTTGGTGATTATCTCTCCCTTTCCCTCCCATTCTTGGTAACCTTTAAAGAACAATTCTTTCTATGTGTAAACCTTCTCTTAACTTTTTACAGTAATGGTCTTATATAATAATTGTCCTTTTGTGATTGACTAATTTCACTGAGTATAGTGTCCTCTAGGCTCATTTATGTTATGAGGTGTTTTGCAAATTCATCGTTATTCTTTAACATTGTATTCCATTGTGTGTATGTATTATAGTTTGTTTATCCATTCATCTGTTGATGGGCACGTAGGTTGTTTCCATCTTTTTGCTATTGTGAATAATGCTGCGATGAACATGGGTGTGCATGTATCTATTCATTTCAGGGCTCTTATTTTTCTAGGCTATATACCTAGTAGTGGGATTGCTGAATCATGTATTTTTATTTCCAACTTCTTAAGGTAGCTCTAGTGCCATAGTGCCTAAGGTATTTGACTACTAACCAGAAGGCTGGTAGTTCAAACCCATCAGCCATTCCTCAGAAGGAAGATTGGGCAAGCTACCTCTGTAGTGACACTGCCTCAGAAACACAAGGAGGGGTCGCTGTGAGTCGGGTCCAACTCAGTGGCAGTGAGTTTTTAGTTTTGGTTTAAGGTAGCACTGTACAGCTTGTTGTTATGTGCCGTCAAGTTTGACCCGACTCATAGTGACCCCTCCTTGGGTTTCCAAGGCAGTATCACTACAGAAGTAGATTGCCCAACCTTCCTTCTGAGGAGTGGCTGGTGGGTTTGAACTGCCAGCTTAGAATGCTAAAATTTTAAGATTTATCGAAAAACATACTGTAATCATTATTGTTTCATTACAGTTCAGAGAAATGATTAATAATTGAGAGTGTGATTTAAAAAAAAAAAAAAAGTCTATTTCATCCCAGAATCCAGAATATATCTCCAATTTCTTGGTCATCTAGTGAGATTAAAAAAAAAAAAAAAAACTTCATAGGATTTTTTGCAAAGTAAATGAAACAACACATGAAAAGTACACACGTTGCCTGGCATATAGTAATTTTTTGATTCCACTAGGGCAAAGAAAACATTCAGATATGTGATGTGGAGATAACAGTTCACTATCCTTGGTGTAGAGCCCAATTGGTACACAGTTAAGAACTAACCAAAAGGTAGGTGGTTTGAACCCACCGAATGGTTCAGTGGGAGAAAAGGCCTGGTGATCTTCTCTTGGAAAGATTTCAGCCTAGGAAACCCAATGGAGCAATTCTACTATTTCCTACAGGATCACTATTAGTCAGAACTGGCTGGACAGCACACACCAACATCCTTGCTTTGGTTTTTATAGCTGACATAATAATAATAATAATAACAAACTAATTGCTGTGAAGTCAATTCTCATGGCATCCCCATCTCATGGAGTAGAACTGTGCTCCACAGGATTTTCAGTGGTTAATTTTTCAAATGCAGTTTGCTAGGCCTTTCTTCTGACGTTCCTCTGGGTGGACTCAAACCTCCAACCTTTGGGTTAGCAGCCAACCACATTAACCATTTGCACCACCTAGAGACTGACATAATAATAGCTAATACGTATTGAGCACTGATGAGCCAAAACCACGCTAAGCCCATTACATGCCTTATTTCACTTAACCTTGCAACAACACTCTGCATTGCTTTTTATCTTCATTCTATAGATTAAAAAAAAAAAAAGAAAGAAAAGAAACAGAGACACCGGGAATTTAAGTAGCTTGCCTAAAGTCACAGAGCTAGTAAGTTGCAGAAGGGAGTTTGAACCCAGGCAGTCTAATTTTACAACCAAGTCCCTTAACACTGGAGAGCTCTGCCTCCTTTGATTCTATTTTTAGTTTATTCTCTAAATGTGTTAGGTCATGTGTTTACACATTGACACACATTGCTTGAAAATTAAGAAAAGCACAATGATTGATATTATGGGTATGGAAGATAAGAAAACTATGTTAGCCTTTCCTCTACAAAGTAGACTATTTTCAACAACAGGGCAATACAAAAATTCTGGCTGGCCAGATAGGTTGAAGGCAAAAACACTATCTTTTCGGCATGTTGTTTATATCCAGTAAGAAGACAAATCCATATACAAGCAGCTTCTGCCCACCATGAGAAATGTTTTACAGCAGCATGGTCCAGGAAAAGGAACATTTCTCAGTGAAGGACTCAGTGGTTTTTTATTACTTTTTTTTTTTCACAACTCCATCTCTGATTATAGAAATGGAATATGCTTATTGTAGAAAACTTAGAAACATACAAAAAAATTTTAAAAAACCCTATAGTTGTATAACCCAGGGATAACCAATTTAAATTATAGTGAATATCTCACTATTTAATTTTTCTATGATTTGACAATGAATTCTTTATTTTCTTAAGGTGAAAATAGAGACTAATCACCCATAAAGTATAGTATGAACAGTTTTATGTTACAATACTGACCATAAATCTTATGCCCAGTGAACTTGCCCAAAGCAAAGTCCATCAGCAGATGTCTAGACATTCAAAACATTCTGTCTTTAATTATCAAATCCCAAAGGATGAATGGGAATAAGTGGAAAATCCCAGGGACTTCCTCCCTGCCTGGAACATCCCTCCCCTAGCCCGCCTTACCTTTTGCCTGGCTCACACCTCGTTATTCAGGTCTCAGCTTAGGTATCACTTGGTCTACTCCATTGTGGTTTAAGATTGCTAGTAGTAAGTAACATTTATTGTGCAAATAATTTGTTTGAAATGCTTTTCATGTATTGATGTATTTAATCCTTATTTAATCCCCTATGAAATATTTTGATACCTTCTTTTTTCAGATGAGAAAACTGAGCCACAGTGTGGTTAAATAACTTGCTCAAGGCCTCTGTTAATAATGGCAGAGCCAGAGTTCAAACTTAGGCTGGACTCCCTGTTCTTAACCACAATATTAGCGTCTCTGTAAGCTAATATGTGTTAATAGATTTGTGTGTTATTGTGAGGTTAAAATGATTTAATGAATCATCTTTCTTGGGGGTTTGGTTCTTAAAAGCTGTATCTTTTTCTTGTATAATTGCAATTCATACTGTTTATAGAGCCTGGTATCCCACTTTCCTGCCCCAATTTAAGTACACTAAGAATTTTCTCATAACATTAAATATATTTCAAATCTTTTCTTCCTAAAAATAAGTCATTTTATTTAGTTATTCCCATACTTCAGTTAGACATTTTTTCCCCTTCCCCAATATTTTGTTATCCTAATGCTTCAGTTGAACATCCTAATAAAGAAAAATATTTCTGTATCTGTGTTCTTAGGATGGATTCCTAGAAGTAATGATCAGGTTTTGATGGCAAAAAAAGCTTTCCCAAAAGTTGTATATAGCAAAGAATGAACATGCTGGTTTCATCCCATTTTAGAATGCACCACTAAGTATTGACTTTTAAAGTCTTATGCAATTTGTTAGATGAGTATTAGTATCTAATTTTTACTGCTGATTTTTCTACTTACAGTTTAAATTATCAAAGTAGTGCAAGTTGATGAAGATAAAACAAAATACAGAGAAAATCAAAGCAACCAGAAATCTCCTTACTCAGAAATAGCTTCTTTAAATATTTGATATTTATTATCCAAACTATTTTTTAGGAGCCCTGGGGCCACTCCTTGGAAGGAAGACTGGCAATCTACTTCCATAGAGATACCACCTCAGAAACCCAAGGAGGGGTCGCTGTGAGTCAAAATCGACTTGACGGCAGTGAGTTTAGTTTTTGAGTTTTGGTGGCATATCGGTTAAAGTACTCAGCTGCTAACTGAAAAATCAGCAGTTCAAACCAGCTGCTCTGGATTAGAAAGATGTAGCAGTCTGCTTCTGTAAAGATTTACAGCCTTGGAAACCCTATGGGACAGTGCTACTCTGTCCTATGGTGTTGCTATGAGTATAAATTGACTGAAAGGCAATGGGTTTTGGATGTGAAGTTACACTTTACAGAATTTACACTTAGATTTTTAAGTAAGAATGTATCACAAGCATTTCCTAATACCCCAGCCCCAGGCAAAGATAGTTACTTACTCCCCTGTTTTTTCAAAATACTTTGTATTCTTGCATGTAATTTGTACATTATATGATGGTTAACTGTTTCTTCATTTCTGCTTTCTGTCTCTGCTCTTTATCTGTAAAATGGAGAAAATACTACCTACCTCATATAATTGATAACACAATGTGCTGATTATAGCATCTCACGTTGTGTCTTTTTTTTTTTTTTTTTTCTTTTTATCTTGTTAGTAGTGTATAGACTCCCTTAGGTAAGGATTCTATGGTCTACAGTATTTGGCATATAGTAGAAACTTCATAAGGAGCCCTGGTAGAAAAAAACGGTTAAGCAGTTGACTGCTAACAGAACGGCTGGCAGTTTGAAACCATACAGTAGTTCTGCCACAGGAATATTGAGATCTGCTTCTCTAAAGATTACAGATAAGAAAGCCCAGTTCTGCTTTACTACCTGGGATCACTATGAGTCAGAATTAACTTGATGGCAACCAACAACAACAGATACTTCATGAATGAATTTTTATTGTCAAAGGCCATATATTACTTTCAGATAGTCTGCTGGTGGTAGGTAGAATAAACAGAAGCTAATAGATGGGATAGGAGATGGTTTCAATAATCCACGCACAGCAAATTCCTTAATTTATACCCAAACATTTTAAAATTAGTATTATGTGATTTTTTTGAGAGACCATACACATTTGCCTTCTCAGAGTGTAATTAGACATTACTTTCTCCACTAAGCAGGGAAAAGGATATTATGCAAGTGAATTTTCTAAAACGTTAGTGTGTAAAGTGTTTAAAAAGCAAACATGTTGATTTTAACTTTTTTAATGGAAAAATGTATACAAATATATTATTTTTTCTACTTTCAAATAACATATGGCGTATAATTCACTATTTTTTGAAAGATAATAATAGCTAACACTTTTTAGACACTAACTCTATGCCAGATACAGTGTTTAAGCACTTTACTTACATTATCTAATTTAGTTTGACAACAATTCCATAATGTATGTATTGTTTTGCCTATCCCCCAGCAATGAAACTGATGCCTAGATATGTTAAGTGACTTGGTGGAGGTTATTGAGATCTCTGATTTAGCTTAAACAACGTTTGTTTTGTTTTCTAATTGTGGCATGGGGAGCCACCAGAATCAAGGATTTGTAGGTTTTCTGTCTTGTCTTCTCAGTGTCAGCTGTTCTCTTGCTAATATCATCACTTCCTATCTCTCATTTGCTGTGGACCATGAAACATACTAACATGTCTAAATTAAAAGTATTTAAAAGAAAAAAAGTTGCTGTAGAGTCCTTTCCAAGTCATGATGACTCCATGTGTGTCAGAGCACAACTGTGCTCCATGGGGATTTCAATGGCTGATTGTTTGGAAGTAAATCACCAGGCCTTTCTTCCAAGATGCCTCTGAGTGTATTCCAGCTTCCAACCTTTCAATTAGCAGCGGAGCCCATTAATCATTCGCACCACCCAGCCAGCAACTAAAGGCCTATAAACAAAAAACAAAACCCTGTAGGTGCTCAAATAGTGTAAGCTGAAGAACTGAACATTTGCAAGGTAAACAGAGAACAGGTGTGGCCCCTGAAATCAGGTAGCCCTGCTTTAAATTCCATTTTTGCCATTTACTGCTGTGACCCTACATAAGCCTCTGAATTTCTCTTTGATTTCTCATCCATCGAACATAGTCTACTTTGCAGAGTTGTTTTACTGATTCAAGAAAATGTACGTAAAAGTACCTGGTACGTAGGAGGCACTCATTACAAAGTTGTTTATTATTATAAAAGATTGAGCAGTGCCCACTGATTTTGTTGGACAGAGAATTTGTTTTGTTTTTCTGCCTACTTATTCACTGGCTCTTAATTGTGCTGTAATTGAGATTATATAATATCTGTAAAATCAACTTTACTTTTATTGCTTTTAATATATCACTTTATATTTTAGGTTTGTCAAAGTACTTTCAAATCTATTCATGTCTTTAGGGTGAAGCTAAAATAAATTTTTCATCTTTGTTCTTAGTCATCTATACTCATTTCCTATTTGAAATTATGTGGGCTTAATTTTATCCTTATTCCGTGACTTAGACTATTTCAAATCTTGGCTTTTAATTTATAATTTATTTTTTTATTATTTAGTACAGTTATATGGAATGTGTTTCCCACAAAATTGAGGCTGTCTTTTCACATTGACTTACACTTTTTTTTTTTTAAATGTTCATGTCATCATTTTCTATGATGGTCCCCCACTGACTTTGTGATCTTATACATTTGACACTTTCTGGAATTTTGCTATCGTTTAAAGTGGAATTTTGCTATAGTTTAAAGTGACTAGCACAGATCTGATAGTCTAAAAATGTGTAATAAATGATTGATTTTAAGTAAAGTAAGTTATTTCTGTTTTTGCTAAGATGAAAAAGTACCTTAACATAAACATTATGGACATAACATATGTTCAGATAAAATGAACAGTACTGTGCATAGGAAAAAATAGTTCTGAATGGGAAAAATGCTTTCTAAACTGAATTTCTATTTTATCTTTTAAAATTAAATTTTAAGAGTTTAATATTATAACATATTCATTGTATCACATTTGTAAAATACAGCAAAAGTATATAATAATACTGAAAATCATCTATAATTTTCACTGAGAGAAAATTGAGAATTTTAAAGCCATTATTTTCAATTTAAAAAAAAAATTTTGAGTCAATATAAACATTTTTAAATGTATGCATATGTATTTGTTTTATGCTTTTGCACTCAATATATTGTAAGCATTTTTCTGTCATTAAATACCCTTTTAAAAGATTATTTTTATTGGCTGATTGGCATTCAACATATTTAAATATTATATTTTAATCAAGTTCCTATTGATGAGTATTTAGATTGTGAGCAGTTTTATATTATTATAAGCAGTAGTGCAATAAGTATCTGTATACATAGATCTTTTATTATTTTTTTAAAAAATTCCTCATTGTGATCATACAAAATTGCCCTTAGAAAAGTTGTGCCAATTTATATTCTCCTCAGCAATGCATGAGTGTCCATTTCTTTGCATCAATCACCGTTTCCTTACCTAATCTTTCTGTTAATTTGATAGCCAACAATGAGCATGATTGACTTAAGAAGCAGCTCATTCTGTAGAGTCAAAAAGAGACTGAGTTTAGTTCTGTTCTGCTAGGTACCGGCTATGTGAGCTTGGTCATATTTCTTACTGATTTCCCTAAGCCTCAGTTTCTTTATCTATAAAATGATGATAGTACCTATTATCATGGTAATATTATGGTTGTGGGAATTAGCTGATAGTATATATTGAATAATGATTTTTTTTTCAGTGTTTCAATCAGACTTTTTTTTTTTTTTTGTCTTATTGCATTGGCTGAAATCAGAGAACAATGTTGAATAATAACAGGAATGTAGGGCTTATGTCTGGTTTTAATGGGACTCCCTATTTGGTATTTCCCTTTTAAAAATAATGATGGCTAAAGTGTCACCTGCTTATAGACACATGTTCCTGAAAATATCTATAATGATATATGTATCATTATTTATTATGAATGATATTTCACCTCATTATGCATTATATTTTATACCTGGTCAAACAAAACCAAAGGAACCCTGGTGGTTAAGCACTTGGCTGAAACAGTACAAACAGAGAGATTGGCATTTTAAACTTACCAGTTGTTGCATAGGAGAAAGATGAGGCAGTCTGCTTCCATAATGATTTACAGCCTTGGAAACTGGGGCATTCTACTCTGTTGCCAGAAATCAGCGTTGACTCAATGATTTGAACCCTCTGCCATTGAGTCAATGCTGACTTCTGGCAATGACATGTGTTATAGAGTAGAACTACTCCATAGGATTTTCTTAGATGTGATCATTACAGAATCAGATTACCAGGCCCTTTTTCTGCAGTGCCTTTGCGTGGATTTCAATTGCCAGGCTTTAGGTTAAAAAAAAACAAAAGCAAACCAAACTCACTGCCATCAAGTTGATTCCTACTCATAGCAACCCCCTTTGGGTTTCCAAGGCAGTAAACCTTTACAGGAGGAGATTGCCCAGTCTTCCTTTCATGGAGTGATTGGTGAGTTTGAACCACCAACCTTCTGGTTAGCAGTCAAATGCCTTAGGCACTATGCCACCAGAGCTCCTTAGGTTAGTAGCTGAGTGCAAACCATTTGTGCTACCTAGGAAATTTTTCTTACCTGGTTGTAGTTAGTATGTTACAAAGTTATTCAGTTTTATATAACCATGTGATTATTGAACTCTTTTATGTACTGTTAAATTATAAGATTTA
Organism: Orycteropus afer afer; assembly: GCF_000298275.1. Lineage (NCBI taxonomy): Eukaryota > Metazoa > Chordata > Mammalia > Tubulidentata > Orycteropodidae > Orycteropus > Orycteropus afer. The sequence continues at coordinate 14,983,937 of NW_006921623.1, read as the reverse complement.
GTTCTAGCAGTTTTTTACTTGAGTCTTTTGATTTTTCAAGATAAATAATAATGACCTAATAAGAATGTCACATTTTTTCAGTGTTTCAATCAGATTTTTTTTTTGTCTTATTGCATTGGCTAAAATCAGAGAACAGTGTTGAATAATATCAGGAATTTAGGACTTATTTCTGGCTTTAATGGGACTCCCTATTTGGTATTTCACTTTTAAAAATGATGATGGCTAAAGTGTCACTTGCTTATAGACACATGTTCCAGAAAATATCTAGAAAATTAAATGTGAGAAACTTGAAAATAGACTTAACATGTTCTAGGAGGATTTCCTTAAGTTATTAAATCTTTAAATATCTTTTAGACATATATCTAAAATAACAATAATTCAGGAAGGAAGGTTGGGCAATCCTACTTCCATAGTGATACTGCCTCAGAAACCCAAGGAGGGGTCGCTATGAGTCGGGGCTGACTCGACGGCAAACAACAACAACAACAAGGAGGATTTCCTTAAGTTATTAAATCTTTAAATATCTTTTAGACATATATCTAAAATAACAATAATTCAGCATTTGAGACATAGTCTTTTCTTTGTTAATTGAACACAGACAGTATGCTTAAATCCAGTAAGACTAAAGTTTTACTGCTTTTAACCCATGTAAGGATTCTGTCTTTGTCTCGGTTGTATGAACTTTGATACCTACTCTTCTTTTCACTATTATCCTCAGTTATGTCATATTTATAAAATACGGATAAAAGTAAATGAAACAGCTGGTACTTCCTGAAACAAAATCCTTTATTTAAATGAAGTCTTAGGATGTGAGAGGCTCTCTATACCCTCCTGATTGAGGCATTTTTGCAGAACACTGAAAAAATATTGTCTCCCCAAAAAATGATTAAAACAATTGTACAAACCCCCCCCCATTACTACTGAAACTGAACTTTTCAGAGGCTGGTAGACAAACAATATTGTGATATTTTGAGGTTTTCATTAGTTTTTGTACCTCTGACACATAGCAACCTTATGTATAACAGATTGAAATGTTGCCCAGTCCTGTGGTTTTCTCACAATCATTTCTATGTTTGAGCCCCTTTTTGCAGCCACTGTGTCAATCTGTCTCCTTAAAAGGCTCCTCCTTTTTTGTGGACCCTCCACTTTACCAAGCATGATGACTATCTCCAGCAATTGGTCCCTCCTAACAACATGCCTAAAAGTAAGTGAGATGAAGTCTCACCATCCTTTCTTCTAAGGAACATTCTGGCTTTACTTCCTGTAAGACAGATTTGCTCATTCTTCATGTTATATTCAATATTCTTTGCCAACACCCCAATTTGAATTTTGTCAATTCTTCTTCAGTCTTCCTTATTCATCATCCAGCTTTCACATGCGTATGAGGCTACTGAAAATGCCAAAGTATATTATTCACAAATCTAGGTAGTATCCTTCTATCCTTAGTTTTCTGAAATTTCAGTCTTGAACTGTTGTTCTTCTTTCTGCACTTTTCAGAAGTGAGCTCAATTCAATATTTATAAATACCATCTCTATGCTGATGACTACCATATTTGTATCTCCAATCCTAATTTTGTTTTTGTATGCAGCTGCCTTATGGACATCTCCCTTGGATAGTTATTGGTAACTAAAAGTGTCTAAAAGGGAATTTTTATCCTCCAAATCTGTCCCTTCCCGAGTCTTCCCTACTCAAAAAGCATTACTACCTTCTCCTCAGATGCTCTAACCAAAAAATGTAGAATTTCTTGATTCTTCTTGTCCTCCTCTCATCTTTCATGCTCAGTCCAGCAGCAAAATAATTAATAAATGTAATGAGTTGAATTAACAAGTTACTCAATATTAGAAAATCTATTATTATAGAATAAAAGCTACCTGATAATGTGTATTTTTATTTTAATATACTACATGATTTACTTTTCTTATAGTTAGTACTTTTTATATGTTGTTGTTGTTGTTATGTGCCGTCGAGTCGGCCCCGACTCATAGCGACCCCTCCTTGGGTTTCCGAGGCAGTATCACTACGGAAGTAGGATTGCCCAACCTTCTATATAGTATATGATTAATCAATCTATACATGTATTTGATTAGTTTTGATGCCATCTGTGGTGTAGTGAGTTGCATGGTATGGCTTTTCTAGCCACAGTCTTTGTAACTCCCACTGGATTACTGGGTAGGACCATGCAATTTAAACTACTGATTGTTAAAGTCATCCACCTGGTGTATTTCTGTTGGAGCAGCAGGAAGTTATCTTCTGGGTAAGTTCACTCTATCTCAGGTGTGTAGAACTCTGATGTTGGGATTGATTGATTTTGCCACTCTGCCAGGCTCAAAATGAGCCTCCTAGAGGCATAAGGAATCTGACTGCCAGCTGAGAGAGATGTACTGCTGAGACAAGAGAGAGATGCTGCTGAGAGAGAGACACCAGGCTGAAAGAGAAATGCCCGGCTGAGAGAGTGATGCCCAGCTGAGAGAAGACAGTGGCAATGAAACCAAGAGGCACAAGACAGACCAGCAGGCTTACTGGCCCACAGAGGCAGAGGCCAGGCCAACAGACCAAGGACCAGAGAGGTGTGTCTAAGGGCACATCAGAGGGGAGACTGTCCTGATTGAAGAATTGTATCCTGAGTGCATTCCTGAGCTTGAATTGTAGCCTGTTGCTTCCCTAATAAACCCCATTATCTGTGAGTTCTGTGTGGCCACTGTAGCAAATTATCGAATCCAGCAGAGAGGTGGTAGGTGACACGGGAAGGACAGTTAGTGTCAAGTTTGGTAAGAGGGCTGGAGGGTGGCAACATGTCTGACCTCACAGGAACAAGCCTTGGGCTGCTGATAGTGATTCTGTCTTCCTCTTGTGTAGTTAGAGGATATCAAAGGATTCCACCTGCCTTACCCTTTAGCGCCATCTTTGTTGAGTTTTGTCAACAGAGTTACGCTAACCTCATAAACCAGTTGGAATGCTTTCCATCTTCTTCAGTGTCCTAGGACAATCTAAGGAGCATACAAATTGTTGGATGCTTTGAAGTTTTTCTAGAACGTGTCCATAAAACACATGAGCATAGCATCCCTTGTTGGAAATAATAGAGGGTATACATCTTTAACAAAGCTTTTATTTCCTCCATGGTTATTCATACTTGCAACCTCTCTTGAAGTCAATTTTATTATTTTAATTTATTCACATAGAGATTTATGTAGAAATGTTCCTTTTAAAGAATTTCTTCTATATCTTTAAATAACACGTATAGGTTACATGTTTATTGTGTTTCCTCCTAATCCCTTGGTCATACTTTTAAGAGGTTGGTTGGTTATGTATTTAATTAGAATCAATTCTCCATTTTATTAGCCAGTTCTACCTTTTTTTTTTTTGGCTTCCTGATTTATTTATTTCTACTTTCAATGGTATTACTTTGTCCATCTGTGTTTTAGTTCATTTTGCTTATTTTCAACCTTCCCATTTAAAATGTTTAATTCCTTTTTTTCTATTAAATGCATTTATGCCGTAAGTTTTTCCTTGAGTATCAGTTTGGCTGCCTCACATAGATTGTAATTCCATTTCTAATTTTTTTTCCAATTTTTTATTTCACTACAGAGTTATTTGGAAGAGAATTTTAATTTATAGCTAGATGGACTTTCTTTAGTGGGTTTTTTGTTTGTTTGTTTTGGTTATCCATCTGTTGCAAACTTCTCATTTTGTGTATTATGGTCAGGATATATTTATGCTCTCTAGTTTCAGTGCCTAGCACATATGTCTGTTTGTATCTCAGCTCTGAAGACAGGCAGCACATAGTGAAGTTATTAGGTGAGTACTTGACATAAGGGTCATTTTTAGTTGTTTTCTAAATACCGATATGGGAGCTCTGGTAGCATAGTGGCTAAGACACTTGCCTGCTAACCAGACGGCTGGCGGTTCAAACCCACCAGCCACTCCTCGGAA
>NW_006921623.1:14967096-14975420 GCF_000298275.1 Orycteropus afer afer | reverse complement strand
AAAAAAAAAAAAAAAGTAAATTATACAAGACATGATACATGTCCCTTGTGTACAAAAACCCAAACACCTACAGAGGTGTTTAGATTGAAAAGGAATTATGGAATTACAGAAATCACTTAATATTCTTGATAATGCAGAATGATGCCAATTCTCATGATTCTTGCAAATAAGAAAATTAACTAACTGACTTTTTGAAGAAAAGAAAATGCTTCAAGTCTCTGTTTTTTTACTTGCCATGAGATCCCTACTTTTCAATCTTCTTCCAGGTCTTCTGATTATGTTAGAATCTCTGATTGGTCCTGTGTTGTTGTTGTTATTTGCCCTGGAGTCAAACTCCTCCTTGGATTTCCAGGCAATATCACTACAGAAGTAGATTGCCCAACCTTCCTTCTGACTGATTGGGCCTAGTGGTCTTTAAAGCTTCCCTTTTGAATGAAAACATTAGCAGAGAACAAGAGGTGGCTAATGTTTGAAGTCAAGCATTTCACAAATTAGAAAGATTTTCTGTACTAAGAGAGATTAGATTCAGAGTGCAGATAGTATGATTTTGTGGGGGAAAGGGGAATTAGGGATCAATTTCTAAGAAAAATCTTCTCAAAGTAATTTTGTGAGTTTGGTTTATGGTATGAGGTTTTACTGCTGGCCTGGATGGCTGAAAAGCATGTGCGAGCTTAGCAGGGACAGCTTAGCTCCAAGACCACCTCATGCTGTGATGGCACCTGAATGAAGACAGTGGCAGTTGGAGAAAGCACTTTGGAACTCCTGAGTGCCAACCAGAAGCCAAAATCCTAACTTGGCAAGTGTGCTACAGGGTGCTGAGTCTTGGGCCAGATCATTCCTCAGAGTAACAAGTAGATCATAAATAGTATTTTGAGAGCAAATGGGTACTTAACTTTTATGTGCATTTTGATAGGGTGCTTATTTGATAATATATACCTAACATAAGCAGGACAGATCAATATCAGGATATTCAGGACGTGATCAAATCCTGAAAGAATTTTTCTTTATAAACCTATTTTGTATAGAATTGACATACTTCTCAATATATGATACCCTCTTACTCAACTTTTTCTGTTACATCTTAAAAAGATAATCAGAATTAGAAGATACAATAAAATGGTCACTTACTTTAGTATCAGTTCTGAGACTGATTCATTTATTTAATTGTCAAATCTTTGCTTTTCCAGTAAAGTAGCTTTCCATTTACCAAACTCAGTGGATTAAAAATCTCATCCAAAGGTGAGAAATAGGGCAAGCTGATTCCATCCCCCACCCCACAATACCCCTTTCTTTTCTCCATCTTGGCACACATGTATATACACACATACAAACACACACAGAAGCACAGAGAAGGAAAGATGCAAGGCAAGGAAGAAACTCTGGAGACCAAGAGTATCCTAAGATTCTTGTATTTAAAACTACTTCCTCAGTCTAAATACTTATTTGGGTTTACAAAATCCACTGCCATCAAGTCAATTCCAACTCATGGAAATCCTTTGTGTTGCATAGAACTCTCTACAGGATTTTCTTGGCTGGTGGCATAATGGATAAGGCATTTGGCTGATAACTAGGTCAGTGGTTTAAATCCACCAGCTGCTCTTCAGGAAGATGAGGGATTCTACTTCTGTGTAGATTTTCAGCCATGGAAACCTAATGGGGTTTCCATTGACTCGATGTCATTGGGTTTGTGTTTGGTTTTTTGGAATCTTCACGGAAGCAGATCACCGGGCCTTTCTTCCATGGTCTGCTGGGTGGGTTTGAACTACCATTTAGGGTAGTAGTCAAACGCAAACCACTTGTACCACATAGGGACATGGTTGGTTTCACAAGCTATCCTTATAATATTCATCACCTCCATGTCCCTGAATTGCTTTAATAAGTATTTCAACACCCTTGCTGATCTTTCTTTGAGAATGTTGATCTTTTTTTTGTAGGGTGACAGTGGGGAGATCTTGGAAGGAACAAGTAGAGTGGGAGTATTTTGACTGCTAAAAAGCAACATTGTTGTTGTTGTTATGTGCCGTCGAGTCAAACCCGACTCATAGCGACCCCTCCTTGGGTTTCCGAGGCAGTATCACTACGGAAGTAGGATTGCCCAACCTTCCTTCCGAGGAGAGGCTGGTGGGTTTGAACTGCCAGCCGTCTGGTTAGCAGGCAAGTGTCTTAGCCACTATGCTACCAGAGCCCCTAAAGCAACATTAGAGTTTAAAAATTATCTCAGGGTGTTGTTGTTATGTGCCATCGACTCAGATCTGACTCATAGCGACCCCTCTTTGGGTTTCCAAGGCAGTATCACTATGAAAGTAGATTGCCCAACCTTTCTTCTGAGGAGTGGCTGGTGGGTTTGAACCGCCAGTTTTGTGGTTAGCAGTCAAGTGCCTTAGGCACTAGGCTACCAGAGCTCCTTATCTCAGGTCAGTAGTTTGAATTATCTTCAGTAAAATTTTAGTTGTGTGTATATAAATATATTTATTGTTTAATAATTTCTGCAACCTGTTGAATCACCCTTCTTTGGAATGGGCACAGATATGTGCCAGGTAGCTGTCTTCCAAATTTCTTGGCATAAATGAGTGAGAGCATCCAGCGCTGCATCCCTTTGTTGAAACATCTCAATGGGTATTCCATCAATTCCTGGAGCCTTATTTCTTTGGACCACGTGCTGGAATCAGCTCTGCTCTGGAATTGATAGTAAGGGTTTAGGCATAAGTTTCAGAACACCAATCAATCATCTCTCTAGAAATAGTGGTGCCTTTATAGGAACAAGTGACCCAATCTTGTCTTGCACTTGGTGATACATTGGCCAATTGGTTTGAAGTTGAGATCAAGTTTGGATGGAATACCAAATTTCTAAAGTCAACAAAATTGTGGTGCCTAAATGAAGTAAAGAAAACATGTTGAAGAAAATAGAAGCAAGTTTTATGATTATTGATATAAAAATTGTTAATGAAATATCAGCATAACCTTCCAAAAATATAATCATATTTCTATATTAAGCAATCTATTAATATAATTCAAAATATTAGTAAGTCACCTGACATACTTATTGTTTATGTTCTCTCCCCCACCCCTCCATGCACACACTACACTGTAACCTTCATGAGAGAAGGAAACTTGCTTTGTTCCCTTCTGTATCCTCAGTGCCTGGCACCTAGGAGGTATCCATTTGCTGAGTGAAACTAGTATTAAAAATTACAGGTAAAATGTTAAAATAATTGAGTTTCTCTTTTGTGCCATGCTTCCAAAATTATTCACCACTCAAGCATTTATCAAGTCCTGATCAAGTCCTTGCCATCTGCTGGAGTCCCTGGGTGGTACAAATACTCAGCTGCTAACTGAAAAGTTAGAGGTTCAGGTGTACCCAGAGATGCCTTGGAAGAAAGGCCACAACAAAATCAGCCATTGAAAACCCTATGGAGCACAGTTCTACTCTGACACACATGGGCTCACCCAGAGTCAGAATTGACTCAACAGCAATTGTTGTGTCATGCCAGGCCCTGTGCAAAACTCAAATTCAAAAACAAGCCAGAGCGTCACTTAACTATCATCTGGTTGTTTTTTTAATTCAAAGAAAGTCTTGGATATGCATTTAATTTTGTACAAAATTACAAATTATTGGCCAGCTTTTCTCAGAATTTCAATTATAAATAAGCATATCTCATTTGGGGAGCTCTGGTGGTGTAGTGCCTAAGGCATTTGACTGCAGACAAAAAAGCTGGTGGTTCAAACCCACCAGCCATTCCTCGGAAGAAAGACGGGGCAATCTACTTCTGTAAAGATACCACCTCGGAAACCCAAGGAGGGTTCGCTAAGAGTCGGAACCAACTCAACGGCCAGTGAGTTTTTTTTTTTTAATTGCACACTTAATAGACTACCAAAAAAAAAAAAAAACCAAACCCTCCGCCATTGAGTCTATTCTGACTCATAGTGACTCCCATTGGGTTTTCAAGACTGTAAATCTTTACAGGAAATAGATTGCCTCATCTTCTCAAGCACAGCAGCTGGTAGGTTTGAACTGCCGGCCTTCTGGTTAGCCAAATGCCTTATCCACTACACCACTAGAGCTCCTTATAGACTACTGTTGTTGTTGTTGTTATGTGCCATCAAGTCGGCCCTGACTCATAGTGACCCTTCCCTTGGGTTTTCGAGGCAGTATCACTACGAAAGTAGATTGCCTAAATCTTCCTTCAGAGGAGTGGCTGGTGGGTTTGAACTGCTAGCCTTCTGGTTAGCAGTCAAGTGCTTTAGGCACTGTGCTACCAGAGCTTCCTTATAGACTACAGTATAGTGTAAATATAATTTATATGTACTCAAACCAAATCGAATTACTGCCATTGAGTAAATTCCAAATCATAATGACACCCATTGGATTTCCAAGGCTGTAAATGTTTATGGAAGTAGACTGCCTCATCTTTCTTCTGTGGAGCACCTGGTGAGTTAGAACTACCAACCTTTTGTAACAAAAGAGAAATAAAACCTAGTAATCCATCAGTCATCAAGGCAATTTGAACTCATAGGACCCTGTAGGACAAAGTAGAGTGCCCCTTAGGGTTTCCTAGGCTGTTATCTTTACAGGAGCAGACTGCCACATCTTTCTCCCATCGAATAGCTGGTGGGTTCAACCTGCCAACATTTCAGTTAGCAGCCAAGTACTTAAACACTGTATCAGCAGGGCTCAGTAGGGGAGCATTTTTGTTCATGTGAATTCTTGCATTCAGATTTGCTTGCCTATTTTTCTATTGGTCATATTTTCCATTAAAGGATCTTCTAGAGATCAGCACATTGCTGCATGCCCTACAGGTTATACCATGTGGACTATGGAGGATGAAATGGTTCTACTCTCAAGAGCTGTTGAGGAAATGATGAGCTCCTTTAAGGAAATTGAGAGTCAGATACAGTATAATACATAGATGTGAAAACTGAAGCCAAACAAAGCATCTATTAAGGTTTATTTCATTTGCATTTTATTTCTTGTTTAAAAATGTGAAAAAAAATCAGAAATATGAGTTTTCATTTTGACTTGATTTTCCTTTTTTTTTTTTGTTTTGCTCAGCTTTAATTTTGTTTTTCATTACTACTTCTAGGTTTCTTGTTTGTTTTCTTTTTTAGTTATGAAGTCCATCTTGATGATATGTGGTTCCCATGAAGCCCATCTCAATCAAATCATCCTCTTCTGAGATATTTAGTTTGTTCTGTAGTGGTTACCTGATGTTTCTGTCTACTTAGCATCATTTCTCCCTCTTCTTTTGTTAATATTCCCGCACTTAAGGAACTCCCCAGCCCACTTCAATATGGTTCTCCTGGGGCTACCAGTAATTGGGGGCAGGGGCAGTATAAGACCTAACCATGCTGATCAAATTCTCTGTCTCAGGAATTAGCACCTTGAATGGAGACCTACAGAGTAAAAAATTTGGTAGTGCTGAATCATCTCATGGAGCCTTTCTAGAAGTTTCTGCCACTGAAAGCCTAGGCTCAGTCTTGGTGCCTCGTTTTCTGGAGACTTATGTAGTTCTCCCTTGATTTCTTTGAGCTCTTCCAATGTCCTTCTAATAAATCTCCCATCTTTTTTTTTTTTTAATAGTTTCTCTTACTTACTTAAAAAAGGGATTACATTGATAGGCATCCATTATAATTTGTTCTTTTTTCCTTTATATTTTTAATTTACCTGTTGGTAATGGCTTGGTATTTTTTAGGAGAAAATACAATCTCTGATAAAATGTGATTGGTGATACAATTTCTTTCTTGACATGGATAGGAAAACTGCTTTCTTATTGTTAATACATCATTAGCTTATCTTTCCACTTCTCGGAAGGAAGATGGGACAATCTACTTCCACGGTGATACTGCCTCGGAAACCCAAGGAGGGGGTTGCTATGAGTCGGTCTGATTCGACAGCACATAACAACAACAGCTTATCTTATGGCCATAGTGATAGTTGTGTCTTGGTGATAGTTTGATCCTCTTCCCCACCCCTCTGCTATGTTTCATGTTAACAAGAGGAGTGGCAAAGATGGGCATCTGTTGGATGAAGTTTTAGCAGAAAAATGCAGTTTTTTGAGGATTTTTTTTTCTTTTATACAACATGTTCCAATAGTGCCACTTTCATAGATTTTTATTGTCTTCCTTATCATCAGTTCAAAAGTTAGCGTACTCTTTCAGACCCCAATATGAATACTTTTCAGTCAAGAAATTGATGTAATGTGAAATAATTTGTATTTGATGATTTATATTAAAAATATGATGATCCTATTTACAGTTGAGATCCCTTTCCTTACAGTTATTGTTAAATATAAAGGGACATTTTTCTAACATGTACTTTGGGTGAGTTGTACTCAGGGCTGGTTCCAGGTAGTATGGGCTGGAGTTGGGATTTTCAAGATTCGCTCTTCCCTGAAAAGTGACATGGTTTTCATTGGCAGAAAGGAGTTAGGAAAACAAAGCACGTTCAGCGGAACATCCTAGAATCAGCCTGTTAGAGACAATGTACATGAGGCTCTTGACAGAATCAACCCTATACTTTCTTAAAATTCAGTGCCATGTATATCTATGGTGCCCCAGAGTGATATCAACTGTTAACAGGCTTGGCTTCTAACCAAAGTGTTAGAGGTTCAAGTGTACCCAGAGGCACTTCAGAAGACAGAGTTCTGAAAAATCAGCCTTTGAAAACTGTAGGGAGCACAGTTCTACTCGGGTTCACCGTGAGTCAGAATCAACTTGACAGCAACTCATATCTATCTATAGGAGTTGACTTGTCTTTAATTCATAATGGCAATATTCTTAGCATTGTTTTGTGATTTAGAGTTAGTCTGTAACTTTCCACCTAACATTGAGAGAGCAGTTTTATATATTAAAGCTCTCAGGATCTATCTGACATCCTATATATTGTAACTCCAAGAGTTAAGAGTTAGTGACTGATTGATTTTGTTCCATTTCTTTACACCATGTGTGTGAATCAGGTTTTTTGTTTTGTTTTGTTTTGTTTTGATTAATTGATTGGTTGGATGGGTCTCACTTTCAAAAAATAGCAAGTTTTTGGTTAAAACGTTTACTGTTCAATCTTTTGGGGACAATTGGGAATATGTGATACAATAATTTCCCATAGTTAGTGTTAGAGTACATATTAAAGAGGAACAAATCCATATTCAGAGTGAGATACCAGAAAATCAGCTTGTGGCAGTGCAGGCAAAGAGATTCAATTTCAAACACTAGCATTAAAACACACACGCTTCACAGTCATGCCTCAGCACAAGTATGAGGCCCTCTCAGATAGTTGAAGCTCCAGATGGTAGATCCAAACCTTTGCACTCAGTGATTTCAATATACTCCTAAAACTAGGCTGTCTTATTTTTCTGTCACAATTGTGCACTGTGCTCAGTCATTTGTTACAATGACCAAAACAGAGCTTCATGCAGCTGTTTGTATTTACCCTGCAGAGCCAAGGGGACAAGTGTTCTATGACTAGGAAAATCAGACTAAGGCTGCCTTTTCACCTACAGATGTTTTAATGTGCTTAACATTATCCAATACTGGCAACTGAGGTAGTCTAAATACCACAGCAGGATCTGATTAGCTTTTTTAGATCACTGCCTTTATTTGCTGTTTGCAAAAAAGCTTAATCCAGTGCTAGAGATCAGGCTTCCTGCTGAGCTCCTGGGTACTTTTCTCTCATTCTTTATGTTCACAGTGGCAGGAATTAGTGAGAAGATTCCTCCTCCTCCTGAATTAAAGCTGTAAAGTAGTAACTATAGTAGCAAGGGATAAAGAGAAGGAAGGAAGAAAACCCGAGGGAAAAGAGAAGCTTGTCTATTCATACTAAGGAGTTTCCTTGTTATGTACAAAAGAAAAGAAAAAAAAAAAAAAAAAAAACCTCTTTATAATATGAGTTCATAGATATTGACCTCACTGTCTTTCTAGTCAATGCGTAGCTGTTAAGTTTTATTATGTTTTAGTTGTAACTACTTTGAGTGGATGTATATTATGTTTTTCATTTTTATCATATTTAATCAAACTCAGTTTCACTAGAATTAAATTTACTAGATTTAACAGTGGCCTTGATTTATCTTTTAGGTTTATACCTTTTATTTTGAAATTTCAAAGAACTACCATCACCACACACACACACACACATACAAAAGATAAATTCTAACTTTTCTTATTCCTGTGGTGTTTATATGCTTACCAAAAACATAAAATTGAATTCTATGTAATTCACATGGTAATTTTCAATAAATTATAGTAATGGAGATGCTATACCTTGACCTAGGAGCTCTGGTAGCATAGTGCATGAGGCACTTGACTGCTAACCAGAAGGCTGGCGGTTCAAATCC
>NW_006921623.1:14890177-14966996 GCF_000298275.1 Orycteropus afer afer | reverse complement strand
ACCAGCCACTCCTCAGAAGGAAGATGGGGCAATCTACTTCCGTAGTGATACTGCCTCGGAAACCCAAGGAGGGGTCGCTATGAGTTGGGTCCAACTCGAGGGCACATAACAACAACAACAACAACATACCTTGACCTATAATTGGCTTTAAAATACTCTTTGATATTAGGCCAAAAAAAGCACACCAAACCAAACCCATTGCCATCAAATCGATGACAACTTGTAGTGATCCTATGGGACAGAATAGAACTGCCCAAAGAGTTTCTAAGGCTGTAAATCTTTACAGAAGCTGACTGCCACATATTTCTACCAGGGAGTGGCTGTCTAACCTTTGGGTTAACAGCCAAGTACTTAACCACTTGAACCACCAGGGATCTGATATTAGACCATTCATCTGACTTATTCAGTAACAAGACTGTACCCCTTAGTAGAAAAAGAATAATTCTTGTTTTAGAATTTAGGTTGGCATTTTGGATCAAATAATTGTGTTTAGTCCAAATATTTTCACAGATTTTTAAATTTTCTAATATTTGTATAGGAGCTCTGGTGGCATAGTGCCTAAGGCATTTGACTGCTAACCAGAAGACTGGCAGTTCAAACCAACCAGCCACTTCTTGGAAGGAAGGTTGGGCAATCTCCTTCCATAGTGATACCGCCTCAGAAACCCAAGGAGGGGTCACTATGAGTCGAATCCAACTCAACAGCAGTGCATTTGGGTTTTTGGTTTTAATATTTGAATGCACACTTTCATAAAATATTAAGATCTGTCAAGGAGAGAGATCTATAAACACATAGTGATATGCAGTATGATACTTTTTTCCCCTTTGGAAAGGAACAATAACTTTTAGGTTTTAGTAAGCATAAGGAATGTTTTCGGTAACCAAAAAAAAGAAGAAAGAAAACCAAACTCACAGCCATCGAGTCGATTCCAACTCATAGTGACCCCCTTTGTGTTTCCAAGGCTGTGAATCTTCACGAAAGTGGATTGCCCAGTCTTCCTTCTGTGCAGTGGCTGGTGGATTTGAACCACCAATCTTCTGGTTAGCAGTCAAATGCTTTATGAACTACACCACCAGAGCTTCGTTGTTTTCAGTAAGATAATTAAAAAACTTTAACCATATAGAATACATCTTCCTCTTATTTTGTAAAAAGAGAAGATGTCGTTTGCATTTGAGTGGGCACAATAAGAACAGGGCCTTGAGTCCCAAAGCAGTGTGTTACTTTTTTCCAAGTTTTTACAAGGGATCTCAATTATGAGTAGCCTCATTTGTGGGAGCTCTGGTCACATAGTGCCTAAGGAAGGCATTTGACTGCTAACCAGAAAACTGGCAGTTCAAACCCATCAGGCACTCTGCAGAATTCGGAAGACTGAGCAATCTACTTCTGGAAAGATTTACTCTCTCAGAAATCCCAAAGGGGTCCCCTATGAGTCGGAATCGAATCGATGGTGGTGAGTTTGGTTTTTGGTTTGATTCAGTATTTGTGTGTGAAAAAAACAAAAATTGATTTGGATTGTTCAGGGTGCTCTGGTAGCATAGTGGCGAAAGCACTTGACTGCTAACCAGAAAGCTGGCGGTTCAAACCCACCAGCCACTCCTCGGAAGGAAGATGGGGCAATCTACTTCCATAGTGATACTGCCTTGGAAACCCAAGGAGGGGTCGCTATGAGTTGGGTCCGACTCGACGGCACATAACAACAACAGGGTGCTTTAACCAGGTTTCCTATCTTTGGAGTTGACGGCCACATAACGAAGAAGTGTGGACTATGTAGAAATCAGCCTATATTAGAAAAGTGTATGTTAAGGGCAGTACTTTTCCTTCATTCTTTTACTTTTCACTGAAATAAAAAGGGGATATGTGTGTGTGTGAGTGTGTGTGTTCTCCATCGCATAAGTTAGGATAAGTTAGGTAGTACAACGTCTATAGAGTTCGGTTTTTTTGTTTTGTTTTGTTTTGTTTTTTTGTAGGAAATATCCTCAAAATGCCTTATGGCATTTAAATTCCAAATAAATGTTTTCCATAATCAGAGGCCACTCCAGATACAGTTTATGCAGCTCTCAAAAGCAAGTAGGCCATAGTAGTATAAACACTATTTAATCTGGAATTTTGAAATAAATCAGAAATAACAAGCTTTCTCATTGAAGGGGCTTACTTTTGTATATTTTATATCCTTTAAAACTATCACAACTTTTCTTCTTTCCAATAAAGTTAACTTGTTATTCCTGAACTGAAACCTGATACTACATGTTATAAATTATGTGAAATAGAAATACTTTTAACAGGTATAAAAATTATGCTGTATGTTAAAACTTAATAAAAGATTTTTGCTTTAAGAATTTTATACCACTTGTTGGACATGTGAGGAGCTCTGGTAGTGTAGTGCCTAAGGCATTTGACTGCCAACCCAAAGATTGGTGGTTCAAATCCAGCATCCACTCCTCAGAAGGAAGGTTGAGCAATCTACTGCCATAGTGATAACACCTCGGAAACCCAAGGAGGGGTCACTATAAGTCAGGCTGACTCGACGGCAGTGAGTTTGGGTTTTTTTTATTGGACATGGGTAAGATGGGTTATTTTGTTGATGTTAAGCTGAAGTTAAATAGTTTTATCTAAATTTATAGTTTAGATAATTCATTTGGCACAAAGTTGAATCTAGTTTTTGCTTTATCCTCACAACTACCCTTTTAGTAAGGAGTTCTGGTGGTGCAGTGGTTAAAGCATTCAGCTGCTAACCAAAAGATGAGACAATCTATACCCATAAAGATTTACAGCCTTGGAAACCCTGTGAGGCAGTTGTACTCTATTGTACAGGGTCATGATGAGTCAGAATTGAGTCGATGGCAGTGGGTTTACACTTTTAGTGAACTTGCTTTTTCAAATAAATTTTATTTGCAAGCTCTTAAATCCTTTTTTTCTCCACTCAACCTTGTTTTCATCATGTTTTATTTTGAACAAATTAACAGATATTTTAATATGCTTTTTAGACTTCCCAGTATTCCAGATAAATAGTTTTACTATAACCTGTGTCTCTTTCACCAGTAACTCATTTACTGAAGAAAACAGGTTGCTGCTGTGGTTAATTGCTACTTTGACACACCTCATCTTTATTTTTCAAACAGAAATGAAAAGCTAATAGACTAGAGGGTAGCCTCAACTTTTTGGAAACATGCAACTTTTACTACTTCAAAATATAATTGGTTTCTTTGTTTCATGGACTAAAAAGAAGGAGGAATAACTGAAGTCTGCTCAAGCCAGGTGTTTCGTGTTGGCAGCCTGCTCCCTAATGGCTTTCCTCTCATAGAGCAGCTGCCTACTAGTCAGCTTTGTATGGCCTATTGTTGCTGCACACCCCTCCTTAATACACATGCTGCCCCAGGGCAGACATCAACTTGCTTATCTTAGAAACCTACGAACCTGACGCAGGGTATTGAGGTTGCCTTGCATCTGCCTGGCCAACTAATTGTGAGCTTTCTGGCCAATGATTGGCTGTTATTCCACTCGGTAATAGGTTAAGCAAAGACATTGCCATTCCATCTGTTCAACCATTCATTGTTCTTCTTGCCTGCCTGGAAGTCTGCAGCTAAAATTGTGTTAAGGAGTTACTGCTGAAGCTGCTACAGAAACCAATGTCTTTGTATTTTCCTACTAACGTGAGTATCTGTGCTACTTAATGCCTTAGAAGTGAAACTTTGCAAAATATTCAGTATTAATTTGAATTCTGTAAAGGCTAGGAAGCACCTCAAATGGAAATCTAAAATTATTATATAGTTCCAAAATACCAGAAAATGCCTTCTTTCTGTAAAACACGTTGATGAAACAGATTTTTACATTTTTATTTTCTGGAGTTAGGGCAATAATGACATAACTTCATGAACGTTTGCAAGGCTTTTGGGATGGCATGTGATCGTTTGGAGGTTAAAGACAAGTTATAACAAATATTCTGGTATCTTGATAAACAGTTAATTTAGATTTTATCTTCTCATCAAATTCTTATGTTTATTAAAGTGTCACTGTCATACCTAAGTGCTCTAAAATTATAATAAAATTTGATAGATTTTCCATTGTCTTAATCTAGTTTGGGGAGATGAATTGAAACAGGCAGGTGTTTCAAACAGCTTGTTTTTAAATAAGATGATTAAGCATTTAATTGCTTTATCAGCAGTGTCAATATTCATGTACACTTTCGAATTTCTTCTCCCTGCCTTTGTTTTTACTTGCATTAGTTTCCAGTATTACATTGAAGATGCCATTCCACAAACTGCTGCTTTCAGGAGTTCTCTAATAGGGAAGGAAGGAGGAGACAAAGACTTTCATCTATCAGTTGGGAGGGAAAGAAAGAACATAAAGGGTTAAAAAGAGGTTTTCATTTCTACCACATGCCCTATTGTGTGAACATATGCATAAGTCTATTGAAAGTTTTCAGAAGATGGGCAGGCCACCAGTTGCTGGTCTCCTGCAGTTCCAGTAGACATCTGTTGCCCCAGAGCATTAACCAATCTGTTCAAAGGGACATCCTTCCTTTGTTAGCTAGAGGGATGCAGACAACAGCACTCACTGAAATACAATGGTAATTAAATACACAGAGACTACAGCAGTAGGTATTTATTACATATTCATTATTTTATTTTCATTGTTCTCATAGTATTACCACTTGGATAACAACCAGAACCCACTTTTATGGCATTGTAACTTTACATTACAAACAAATAAATTGGTTTAACAAGTTTATGAGTATTCCTGATTAATATGTGGCTTTTTATTTAAAGAAAAAAAAAATTATACCTGATTTGAAATGATTATCCAGGTTACGTAATGAGAACTTTCAGAAAATCTGCTCACAAAATAGGGGAATTTGTAGACATGCAATAAACTTCTAGTAAATAGCCATTATATACTTGCATTCAGCTAATGCATAAAACTAAAGAGTTTCTTTCTAAAAACGTAAAAATTATCCTTTATCATCACCTACAAAATTAGCATGAAAATTTAGTTCATTTTCAACAAATTGAATAATTTTAAAATGTATTAGGCCATTAGCAATAAAAATTGGTTGAGTTTCAGCTACAATGTCTAGAAGAATTTATAGATTTGTAAATGTGGAAGTATGTTATCAGAGTATTTATTTTTGCCAATACCTTTTGTGTGCAAGAATATAGCATGTAAAAGACATAATGGGTCCCTGATAAAAGGTTTAAAAGTTAAGCCGTATAGTTTGTGAGCCTCCTTCATTTTTTGATAACTAAGGTAATATAAACTCTGACCTACTTTGTGTGTGAAACTTTGACTATGCTGCTTCTTAATGAAGTAAGAAAAATTACCCTTGTTAGTGAAGATGATTTACACAGGTTTACATTTGAGTAAATGTAATAGCTTAACAGCTAATAAATGGTTTAGAAATTGAAGAAAAATCTAGTTTCTGTCTTACAGGAAGTAATACATTTCATGATGTTATTGGACTCTTTCTTTTTCAACATTATACTGATTATTTTTAAGGCATTGAACAAAAATAAAGGTCAGGTATCATTCTTTGTCCCAAAATCTTTTATAATAATTCCCTAGCAAGGTTTGCACATTCCATTACATTAACAAACACTATAGCCTCTGACAATATTTTTGATTAGTTTTTAAATCTTAAGACTAGCATTTAATATTTTTTGTTGAATGATTTTAAGATCCTGCCAAATTTTGATATTTTCTTAAAGTACTGCTTTAAATCAGCATAATCTGTAACTGATTACAAGTGGGTAATGAAGAATTATAGAGATTAAAATTTTGAAAAATCTTTACCATTTGAGTCAATGTAAATCAGGTGATATCAAATATGTATTATGTGATGGAGAAAATGTATGTAGCTTATAGGCCTTTAATTGAACTCATTCTCCCTTATTTGTACTTTTTCCCATTTTGTGTATTGCTTTACAGATTCTAAAAATTATTTAACTGTTTTAGTACAATATAGGATTGAGTAATTTTATCTGCTTTACCAATGCAATCTCAAAGATGAAAAAAGGCCTAACAATGTGAAAAAAGTTCATCCAGAATATTTTAAAAGAAAATTTGTGCTGCCTAACCCAATTAGATGTTAATTAAAAAAAAAAAAAGTAGGTGAGGTTTACATTTATGCTTAGCCTTAAAAACCATGTTAGCCCAATTACTGAACACTTTTTATTTAAATATGTACAATTTATATGAATTATCATAAATGTATGTGGTATTGACATACAGATGGATCTTATCTGGTGTAGTATTGTAAAAACAACTGATAATTCTAGTTTACTTCCTATTTTATCTGTATAACCATAATAAAATTATATAGAGAGCAGCTTTAGGTCATGGACATTTATTTTTTTTTTTTAATTAAAGGATACGTAGAAAGATTTTTTTCTTAAGAGTAGTTAATTTTCATTTTAAAAAACTTCATAGAACCTGGTTTTGTTTCTTTGAAAAATGTGAAAATTAAGAATAATTTCACTTATCCTTTGAATATAATATTTCATTTGTATTTTTCATTAGGTATTCATCTATATAGTCCAAAAGAAAAGCACTAGAGCTCAGTATTAAAATAATATTTCCTAGTTCAGTTCAGGGATTTGGTCAGTGAGCCATTATCTTGAAGAATTATCTCACAACAGCACTTATGCAAAACCAAACTTTTCAGGGGAGATCAAAAATGTTGCCCGTTAAATACACTTCCTGCAGTCAGAGCAGATTGTGGGGTTTACAGAACAATGATGTCGGAGCTTCCAGATTGGTTTGGCAGCTGCATTGTTCTCGGAGGGTAAACCAGACGCACTTAAGTCCCAGTCTCTTTTATAGGCTTTTGTTCATACCAAATTATTCTTTCACTGTGCTAGCATTCATGATGGCATGTTAAAGGAGTGCAGCTTAGCAACCAGCTTCTGGTTGCCAGGCAGCCCAGCTTCCAATAGCTTTTCCTTGTTTAAGATACTTTTGGTGGGAGCTCTACGAAGGCCACAGTGCAGATTTTTCTTTTAACTGTATCCCTTTATTAGGATGCTGTTGTGATTTGTTACTTGCATTATAGTGTCAGTATATTACAGTAGTTAATAAATCACTGAGTGTAAAGATTTGCTTTCAAAATCCCTTCTTTAATTCTAAATAATTGGGCTCATGCATATCCACATTAATAGAAGAAATTGAAATGGATATATCTTCATAATAGAGCAGATGTCTATTATCTTCTCCTAAGGGATATTCATTTTTATCAGTTGTGCAATTAGGAACTGAGAGAGTTTGGTGTTTCTTTAAAGCTAAAGAATGCTATATTATTAGTAGAACAATGATATTAAAGTTATGTTTCCTCAGGGGATAAACTCCTGTGTAAGTGTGTAGGAGTTCTGCACTGAAGGAATTTTAAGTGTTTGGTTATCAAGCTAAGGATTCCATAATATAACTATGGTTAAATTAACCATAGTTAATATAATTTATTTCATTATGTAGAAATACTTCACTCTCTAATAAGTCACCAAATAATGTGTTCAAATTTGTGACTTCTCAGAAAATAACAGCATTTTTCTTTTAACATTTATATAATAGCTCCTTTCTAGTGTAAATAAGATGTTGAAGAGCTTTAGAATAAAATGTTTTCCCAATTTTCTTTTTTAGCTTATTTAAATAAATGTTTTATGACAGTCTAAATGCATCTATCCCTAGCATGCTAATGTTATCCTGGATTTTAAAAAACAAACAAACCTGTTGCTGGCAAGTCAGTTTCAACTCCTAATGACCGTATGTGACAGAATAGAACTGCCCCCTAGGGTTTCCAAGGCTGTGAATCTTTATGGAAACTGATTGACACATCTTTCCCCCATGGAGCATCAACTGGGTTGGAACTGCCGAGAGCTTAACCACTACACCACCAGGACTTCTTAAGAGCAGGTGCCTGAACAGGGACAACTTATCCTGGATAGATCGCTGGAATTGCCTTAATAAGTAAACTACTGTTGTGGATATGGTCCTTACAATGAAGCACAAGAGAAAATTATTTTGCTACCCTGTTCCTAGTAGAGAAATAACAATTATTTCCAATAGACTTTAAGGGAAAAGAATAAAACAGCAAAACCATCTTAAATAGTAAAAACATTTTTATAAGGGGGAATATGGGAGAAAGATTACTTTTTAACCAAATGCAGATAATGGTTAATTAATTGATGCAATCAGAAACAATTGCTGCCATGAAATCAAGATATTGAGATGTTACCACTTACTTTCAAGTCAGCTACCACTCATTGTAACCCCTTGCATGCAGAGCAGAACTGCATTCCAAAGGGTTTTCAAGGCTGTAACCTTTTATGAAGTAGATTCCACCAGGGCTTTCTTCTAAGGCACCTCTTGGTAGGTTGGAACCACCAACTTTTTGGCTAATGGTAGGACACTTAACTGTTTGCTCCATGCAGGGACTTCTATGAAATGCAGATAATATTTATTTAATGTTCTTAATTATTTGCAGCTAATGTTATAAGAAGTATTTAATTTCCTGCTTTCCATAAATGTGCATAGGATTAAACAACTCCTTCCACCACCAAGTGTCCCTGATACTTAATAAGAGTGATGTAATATTAGAAGTTACATTCTATTACCCTGTCCAATATGCACAAAATAATTATTGTATTTTATTATAAAACTGTTGTTGTTGTTGTTATGTGCCGTCGAGTCAGCCCTGACTCATAGCGACCCCTCCTTTGGTTTCCGAGGCAGTATCACTACGGAAGTAGGATTGCCCAACCTTCCTTCCGAGGAGTGGCTGGTGGGTTTGAACCGCCAGCCTTCTGGTTAGCAGTCAAGTGTCTTAGCCACTATGCTACCAGAGCTCACTATTCATATGTAAATGGAATGTGATTCACGTATTTATTTAATTCTTGACTATTTTAGAATATGTGCTCTTTCATGGTAGTATCTAAATTATTTTTAAAACTAATTTAGATTTTTGTTAAGGTTGATTCAAATTGATAATTTTCAAGTATTATAAGTTAATATTTCTTTTTTTCCACATGACTTTCTCTCACTCAAGAATTTCTTACAAATTTTTGTAAGTTCTGTTGGAGAAAATGTACATAACCTATCATTGGCATAATTATAATGTGTTTTATGATAATATTCTGTGTCACTCTAGAAACATAAATTTTTGTAAAAATGGAAAAATCTCTTCCATCTAGGTTGAGCGTGAGTTTTAGAATCAAACAAATCTGGGTTTAAAATCCAGTTCCCAACTATACAAGACCAACAGGCAGCATTTGCCTAAAAGCAAAGTTTAGAAGGCAGGAAAACTGGGCAAATGGAAACATGGAACCCATGGTAGAAATGAGGAGAATGGTGACATACTGCGGGGATTGCAACCAATGTCACAGGACGATCTCTGTATAAATTACTGAATGGAAAACTAATTTGCTCTGTAAACTTTCACCTAAAGCACAATAAAATATTTATTAAAAAAAAAAAAAAAAAACCCAGTTCCACCACTTATTTGCTTTGTTGACATAGAGTAATTACCTGGCCTTCCAAATTCATACCCTCTTCATCTAAAACAATGGGGTATTATACTATCTTGACAAGGAGCTCTGGTGGCACAGTGCCTAAGGCATTTGACTGCTAACCAGAAGGTTGGCAGTTCAAACCCACCAGCTGCTCCATGAAAGGAAGATGGGGTGATCTACTTCCATAAAGATGTACTGCCTTGGAAACCAATGGGTGTCACTATGTGTCAGAATAGATTCGCTGGCAGTGGGTTTGGGTTTGTTGGGTTTTTTTTTTTTGGTTTTATACTGTCTTGGCAATGCTATTATAAGGGGTGAGAGGAAGCAGACAAAATAGATATTACAATCTATGACTTGTCCATTGAAGACAGAAATGTTAACAGGAAATATAAAATCCTAAATATTTTACATTTTTCCCTAGGAATACGGAGCACTCTGTATTCAGGAATACAGAAAAAACAGCAAAGTGGAGTCAAGTACACATAACAGCTTCATGGGCTTGAAGGATCATCTGGAGCATGACCTAGGCCACCTTTATGTGGAGACCACTGACCCACATTTAAGTGCAGCTGTACCTTGGCCAATGGTAGAAAAACCAACAATGGATAAAGTTAATTCTGGGAAGGAAGTTACAGAAAAAGAGGTGTCTGAAGAAAATGCAAGCTCTGGTGACTCTGAAGAAAGCACAAATTCTGATAATGAGTCGGAACAATTGGGTAGCATTTCCATAGAGCCATGCTTATTAACTAAGACTCACAGACAACTATGTAGGTCTCCCTGTTTAGAGCCTCACATACTCAAACGCAATGAAATTTTGCAAGACTTTAAAACCGAAGAGTCCCAGACTACATCCAAGGAAATGAAGAAACTCCCTGATGTGGTTCGAGAATACCAAACAAAACTGGAGTTTGCACTTAAGTTGGGTTATTCTGAAGAACAGGTTCAGCTCGTGCTAAATAAACTTGGTACTGATGCTTTAATCAATGATATATTGGGAGAACTTGTCAAACTTGGAAATAAAAGTGAGACTGATCAAACTGTTAGTACAATTAACAGTATAATGAGGGAAACATCTTCCCTGGAATCACAGAGGTCTGAATCTCCAATGCAAGAGATTATAACAGATGATGGTGAAAATCTGAGACCTATAGTTATTGATGGCAGCAATGTAGCAATGAGGTAAGTGGAAACATCTTTTCTAAGAATTATTACCAAATATTCTTTAAAAGTTATTTCTAATTTCTTAGCTCTCTTTAACAGTCATTAAAGTTAAGGTTAGTTTGCATCCCAGCATTACTTACATATATTTAATTGTGTCTCTCTCAGTTTTCTATCCCTTTGCTTCCAGGACACTCAGCCATCCTCACCCCATCCATCCCTGAATAGAGACACCCTTTCCCCAGATGAGTCTCTTTTTCTCAGCTGGCTAAATTGCTATGGTAAAAATTACTGTGTGCTCCTGATTTTGTGTTAATCAGTAGTCTTAAACAAAAAACTTGAGTATGCCAATATCCAACAATTTTGAAATCTAGTCAAATAAATAGCCTATTTCTACATGAAGTTAGATAAACTATTTAAACTATTTTTACTGATTTGGGATTTAAACAAATCTATAGTTTCAAGTTTTTTGTCCTATCCAAGAACTATAATTCAAAAGTAATTCTTTAGGAACTGGGGGAAAAGAAACTAAAAGCAAAGCTGCTAATGAAATACTATTGATGAATTTTGATTAAATTCAATCAATATATAGTTAACTGTCCAAATGTTCAGAGTACTGGAAGATATAAAAAAAAAAAAAACATAAAGGCAATAAAATATATAAAATCATCAATTCTTTAAAGAGTTTAAGAGTTTCATGTAATGTTTCTCAAAAGGGGATCTGAGGATATTTACCACAGAGTCATCTGGAGAATTTGTTTAAAATGCAGATTCTGGAGCAGTGCTGTTCAATAGAAATATGATGCAGGCCACAGATGCAATTTTAACTTTTCTGGTAGCTACATTAAAAAGTACAAAGATACAGATCAAATTAATTTGAGTAGTATATATATGGTTTACAGTGCAACACAACGCACTGCCGTTGAGTCAGATCCGACTCATAACAACCCCTCCTTGGGTTTCCAAGGTGATACTACTACAGAAGTAGATCACCCAATCTTCCTTCTGCTGAGCAGTCACATGCCTTAGACATTACACCACCAGAGCTCCATATATGGTTTGTTATTGTTGTTGTTTTGTGCCTTCGAGTTGGATCCAACTCATAGTGACCCCTCCTTGGGTTTCCCAGGCAGTATCACCTTTCTTCTGAGGAGTGGCTGGTAGGTTTGAACCGCCAGCCTTCTGGTTAGCAGTCAAGTGCCTTAGGCACTATGCTACCAGAGCTCCTGTATGGTTTAGGCTAATATATCCAAATTATCATTTCAACATGTTATCAACAAAAAATTATTAAAGAGATATTTTTCATTATTTTTTTTCATTTTAAGTCTTTGAAATCCATTGTGTATCTTATACTTACAGCACATCTCAATTTGGATTAGCTAGATTTCATTACTCAATAGCCACATGTGGCTAGTGGCTGCTATATGAGTAATGTAGTTGTAGAACCCCACACAGACTACCAAGTCAAGCTCAAGATGTACCCTAGGCATATGCTTTGGTAACAAGTACTCCTACTAATAATAACACATACTGAGACTTGAGAACTGCTGTTTTTAGTAGGTGATAGTACTTCCATATAAGAAGGAACAACTAGTGTGTAATCTTCAAAATAACCTTTCCAGGCAGAGGCAAAATTATCCTCTTTTCATATGTAAGCATACTAAGACTTATGAGTTTAAGCTACTTGCCCAAGAAAAAACATAATTCAGACTCAAATGTGTTTGATTTCAAAGTCTGAATTATGTTTTTTCTTGGGCAAGTAGAATTTCATCATATAATTAAAGAAGTTGAAAAACAAACAAGTTGAAAAGGTTCAAGCCAGATCTTTCAAGGCTTCTAATGCCAAGCTAGAGAATTTAAACTTGGCTTGGTAATTCAAGAGTAATTAAAGTTTTTGAGTAGACAATTGTTAGGGGTAAAGTTGTGACTCATATTGATAATCTGGCAGTTATGTTTAAAGTGGGTTATATAAATGATAGGAATTAGAAGCAATATCAATTTTGATGCAAACAACCCCTTCTAATGAAGTAAAGAGACCATAACAAGAGATATGAAGTATACATATGGATTTGAGAAATCTTTCAGTGAGATAACCTCTATTATTTAATATTTCCCAAACTTGGCCACAGAATGATTTTTTGTCTTATAGTAATCCAGCATTGGTGAATTATTACCTTATAAAAGTGGTAATAATTAGGGCTCAAAACTCATGAAATTACTAAGGTAGAGAGTTTGAGGGAAGCTCTTGAGGAACACCTACAACCATGGCTCTATACCAACATCACCAGAAAAGTGTTTTAAAAGTACATCTTCCCAGTGTCTACTCTCGGAGGATGTGATTCAGTGGGGCTGTGATAGATCACAAATAACTGTATTTTTAAAAGATGCCACAGGTATTTTTGATTCAGAGTCAGTGGTCAGTGTTGAGAAGAAGAACAGGAAGAGTTGGGAAAGGATTTAGTTTTGTTTCTAAGAATGAGACTATATAATATATCAAGCTGACGGGGAGTGGGAAGCAGCGCCACAGAAGAAGAAAAGAGCAATATGATAGTTTAATTTTTGAAGCAAAGGTTTGAAGTGAGAGTGCAAAGGCACAGTAGAGAGTTCGGCATTGGAGAGACGTATACTGTGGGACAGAATGAAGCAGAACTTTCAAGGGGATAAACAACATACGATGATAAAATTTGGAGCTCTTATAAATGCATATTTAAGATAGATATCATTTATATAAATGATATCACAATTGGGTCAGCCTCACCTAGTATTCCTAGTTG
The DNA here is from genome assembly GCF_000298275.1 of Orycteropus afer afer. Lineage (NCBI taxonomy): Eukaryota > Metazoa > Chordata > Mammalia > Tubulidentata > Orycteropodidae > Orycteropus > Orycteropus afer. The sequence goes on along the minus strand of NW_006921623.1, from coordinate 14,953,570 downwards.
AAATGAAAGATAATTGGATAACTAAGAATTTACATAAAACTCTAAACCTTACTAATCCTACATGGTAAGACTTTATCCACAGAAAACTTTACTACAAAAAATAGATGGCATAATTACAGCATTTCACACAACCCATTCTTAGATAATTATGAAAACAAACTTCTACTCCCACATTAATTTGGCACCATCCTCTTTCCCTTGATGTAAAGATGGGACAATGCAATTCATTTCTTTTCTCCACCATATACTGTAATCTGACACTTAAAGTGAAATGCTTCAGGCATTCAGGAGAGAACAAGTTGACAGGAAAGTTTTATTATAGCAGCATTACATTGTCAGTCACAATAAAATATAATACCATAGCTATAACTTTGAAAGTGCCAGAACTCAAGAAAAATTCATAGTAAACTTTTACATTCTGCCATTTATAAGGTCTATATAAAGTAGCAAAGTTATTTGAAAATGCATTTCAAAATGTATTTCACATCCAAAATTTTAATTCAACAAAAGTGCAGGGGCATTTCATGTGTTTCATGTTGCATAAAATATAAGGAGCTTTTACTTTTGAAATTAATTTTTCACTCATGATAAGTTTTGCAAACCTATCATATATAATAAAAACCAAACTCACTGCCATTGAGTTGATTCTGACTCATAGCAACCCCCTTTGGATTTCCGAGGTGGTAAATCTTTATGGAAGTAGATTGTCCCATCTTCCTTCCATGGAGTGGCTGGTGGATTTGAGTCACCAACCTTCTGGTTAGCAGTCAAATGCCTTAGGGACTACGCCACCAGAGCTCCTTATCATATATAATATGCTTATGTATATAAAATAATGTATATAATAAATAAATGTGGGGAGTTGGTTAAGAATAGAGTACAGTTGTTCCTGTTAGGTGCTGTCAAGTCTGTTCCAACTCATAGTGAGCCAGTGCACAAAAGAAAGAAACGCTGCCCAGTCCTGCGCCATCCTCACAGTCTTTCCTGTGCTTGTGATCCAGCAAATGCACCAAATAAAATAGAGTCCTATTTATTTCTTTTTCTGCTCTGCTAAGCAGATAAATTCCCTATGTAAGATAAATATATTTTAGTTTAATTTAAATGCTAGCCGTGAACCTGATAGAAATGATTCTTGAGATGTATATTATAAGTAGGAAAGCAAGAGACATTTTCATTGAAAGTAGCAAAACTGGCTTTTTAAAAAATCTTTAGCCCTCTACATACTCTACATTGTGATTCTAAACAAGTCGCTTAAACTCTCCAGCCTCAGTTTTCAAAATTGTAAAAAGGGGAATTTCTATCTTCTTGTGTTTGGCACTAGTTAATGCTAGTGTCTGTCATGTAATAGGTGCTCGATAAATCATAGTTATTATTCAAGAGTCAGTGTCAATCCAGGATATAGTAACTAATATAATGAAAAGTGATTTATCCCAGTTTTTTCTTTCAACATTTAGCAAACAGTGATTTAGTAGTCCATCTTATTCTCACGACTTCTACCTCAGGTTTATGTCACCATTGGTTTTCAGTGATAGTTTTTATAGTTTCATAAAGGAGACTTGGACTCTTAGACTCTTAGAGCTGGGTAGACTCCAAAATTGCCCAGGGATGAAGCGCATCATCAGAATATCCAGCCAAGCTCCCAGAATTGTGGGACTACTGTATTACATTGGGGTGGAGAGGTTTTTTTGTTTTGTTTTGTTTTTTCATTTTATTAATTTGCTTTTAGAAATGTGCTACACTGATAGGGGCTCTAGATAAGTTTGTTAAATAAAAATTTACCAAAAATTGACCAATAAAAAAATGAAATAGAAAAATTGACAGATACCTGAAGCATGGGCTAGCATAATTTGTCAGTTATTTCACTGATGGGTGCTGTAGGAGCAGAGAGGACATAGTGTGTAAAAATAGAAAAGAGAGAAAAGTAAGTTTAGAGAAAGCCCTAACTTTTACATATAAAATCTTGAGCATTTAAGAAATGCTTGCTTTCTGAATAAAATAGATATCAAATATACATTTGTGGAGCTGGGCTAACAAAACCTAACAAAAGCCACAGTTAATTTTAAGTTCTAAAAAAAGGAAACCTCAAAAATTTAGCAAATTGGTTGTTTAGCAGCAAATAGGTGTTTTCTAATAGAGCGGACAGCTGATAATAAAGATGTACCATGAATTAATAATACTCCAAAATTGGACATAGAAACATGGCATGATTAACATTTATCATATTTCTGGAATGAAATTCTTAAATTATGATTCTTCTAACTTCACAGGGAGCTCTAGTAGCATAGTACCTAAAGCATTTCACTGCTAACTAGAAGGCTGGTGGTTCAAACCCACCAGCCACTCCTCAGAAGGAAGATTGGGCAATCTACTTTGGTAGAGATACCGCCTCACAAACCCAAGGAAGGGTTGCTATGAGTCGAATCGACTCAACAGCAGTGAGTTTGGTTTGGTTTTTGGTTCTAATTTCACTATTCTTCCAAAATCTGTGATTCCACTAAACTTGAGGAATCGGCAGTGAAATATAGAATTAGTCTTTCTTCACGTGTGCCTATTAGTTTAAATTTGTATATTTTCTTGAACAAATCCAGTGCTCTTTTAAGTTCTCAGTGATTTCAGGTTCTGATACTTGTCAAGTCATTAGAAAGTACAATCTTGTGAGCCATCAGGGGTGAGAATATGATCCATTCTGTCTCAGAGCCCCTTAATTTCATCAATGTGCTTCTGTGATTTAGTCACCTAACTTTATTAAAATTACCTAAATCTCCATATTCTACTTCAGCTTCTGAATATTATATAAGACTACTGAACAAAAAAACCCTAAGCCTCTTCACTACCTGGATGTTATGCTGTAGCACAAATCCTCTCATTGAGTATTAAAATGGAAACTGAGTATGCTAGTCATCTCTTTTTGATCTGAACAGACTACTGAAACGTTTTCCCGCCTCTATCATTGGTCAGTGTCTTAGTTATCTAATGGTGCTATAACAGAAATACCACAAGTGGGTAACTTTAACAAACAGAAATTTATTTTCTCACAGTTTAGGAATCTAGAAGTCCACATTCCAAGTGCCAGCTCTAGGGCAGGGCTTACTCTCTTTTGGCTCTGGAGGCAGGGCCTTTTCTCTCCTGAGCTTCTGCTCTTGGGCGATCTTCATGTGGCTTGTCATCTCTTTTCCCCCATCTCTACTTGCTAGCTTGCATTTAATCTCTTTTATTTCTCAAAGGAGATTGACTCAGGATACACCCTACACTAATTGTTTCATTAATAAAACAGACAATCCATTCCCAAATAAGATTATAACCACAGGCATAGATTTTAGGATTATATATTTTGGGGGGACACAAAATCCATAACAGGCAGTGAACTAGGTTTTGGGATTTAGATCAAATCTCCTGACTAATAGGTAGGCATATGTGTGGAAAGTATTTGGATAAATATTTTGTTTGTTTATAGTATCAGGAGGAGCTCTGGTAGCATAGTGCCCAAGGCACTTGACTGCTAACCAGAAGGCTGGCAGTTCAAACCCACCAGCCACTCCTCGGAAGGAAGGTTGGGCAATCCTACTTCTGTAGTGATACTGCCTCAGAAACCCAAGGAGGGGTCGCTATGAGTCGGGGCCGACTCGACGGCACATAACAACAACAACAACATAGTATCAGGTGGACCCTGTTTGGCCAATAGGATCTATGCTTGTATTACCTCTCTCTAATTCATAGGGAATCACCAGAAGAGTTTAAACAAGGGAAGAGTGACTGTCAAATTTGCTTAGCAACCTAGAGAGTAGATGTAGAGCACTGGAGACAAGGAGACCTACTTACATTTGAAAATATATGCAAAAGTTAAATTGTGGACAATCCTGCAGAAAAAAAATAAATAAATGGGACTAATATGCTAATTGTTTTTGAATTCCAATCATACAGCACAAAATAGAGAAATAAGCCATTTTCTTGACAGGTTACACCCTTCTCCCCAAAAGGCTCCTATTGCTCACTAAAACCAAACAAAATCACTGCCGTTGAGTCAGACCCGACTCATAGCAACCCCTCCTTGGGTTTCCAAAGCAGTGTCACTACGAAAGTAGATTGCCCAGCCGTCCTTCCAAGGAGTGGCTGGTGGGTTTGAACCAGTGGTATTAATACAAATCTGAATATTACCTGGGATATAGAACAACACCCCAGGTAAACTGTTGAAGTCATTTTCTTAAAGTTTGAACAGAAATTTGATAGAGATTTTAGTCAGAATATGAACAGAGAAAGTGCTAAGTTGTGATAACTTTCTTTATATCAGCAACAGTGGGGTAAACCCATACATTTATGAAATACAATCAGAACAGGATTTAAGCTTCTGACTAATCTTTTAAAGAATTTGAAGCCTTTCATAGATTTAGCTTCAAAGTGATCTTGGTGTATCAGAAAAGAAGTCAGAAGCAATAAAGTTCAATAGCTATGTGAGTAGCAAAATAGGTATAAATAAAACAAAATAAATTTCAGTACAAAAGAAAAAATTCTAGATGCCCATTGAATCATAAACAGACCATAATTGGACAGTCACAAGTACAGAGTAAAATTTAATCCAACTACAATGATGGAAGATAAAATGTTTGTATTTTACTTTTTTCACTGACAGTATTACATCTAGTACTTGACTGTACAATCAGAGAATGATTTGTGGAAGGGGAAGAAGATTCCATATTACCATATTAAAGCTGTACTTCTTTGCTCCCTGAAAAAAGACCCTGGTGGCTTAATCTGCTGTTTAAGGAACATAGGCTAGAATAAAAGATTTAGGGAGAAAAAAAAACACTAAACATTGAAAAGCCATCAGTGAGGTCTTAAAGTATGGTTTTAAAGCCATCTTTTAAGAGTTGCTTAAAATTAAACTCTATTTTCATATACCCAAGATGCTTTATATATAAGGAGCCTAAAAACTGAGAGAAAAAATAAAATTAGTTCACCAAGAATTTGAAGTTTACCTGGGATTTACATTAATAACTTAGTGCTCAATAAACATTTATTAATATGATTATCATTTTTATTCTATAATTAATATCCAGTATACCTGACAGTCTCCAGTATAATTAATCTAACTATATCTGGACTTAAAGGACCTGATCCTAAAGATTAAAACATGGTTATTCTATGCACTTCACAAATTGTGTAACTTGCTAACTTATGTCCTTAGCATCATGGGTGGCATAACATAATGACCATTAAAGTCACAGAAGTTTTAAATAAAAAAAATAAAGTCACAGAAGTTTTATAATTATACTTTAATCCTCCAGTAGAGGGTATCAGATAGAGGTATGTCTTAGAATATAGCAAACTTATAAGTCAAACCTTTTAATTTACATTAAAAGTGATATATAGAGGGTTATAGAAAAGCCACTGATTTTTTGAGTCCCCTGATTATCTTAATCTTTTTTTTTTCTGGTTTCTATTTTGAACTAAAACTGTTTAGTGATCTCCAAGCATCAAACATACTGCTGTAAAAAAAAAAAAAAAAATCACAATATATTATCTATGGTGAAATTAAAACTATTAAATAAAGATTTATTTTGATTGTTGTAATTTTCATTACCAAGAATACTTTTTCCTATTCTCTAAAAATTAGGACTGAGAGGACATGAGAGAGGGAGGTAATACTTCTCAAAGCCTTCCGTGTATCCTGGACTCTGTTAGATGCTCTGCATACATTATCTCATTTGGTTCTCACAACCCTATAAGGTGGGTGGAGTTATCCCTATTTTAAATAGGAGAAAAATTGAAGTTCAGAATAAATAACTTGCCCAAAGTCACACAGAAAAATGATAAAGAAAAGACTTAAGCTCATGTCTAATTCCAAAGGCAAATGTTATTTTCACTATATTGGCCTACTCTTGAAAAGCTATTTTTATTTAGAGTACAATTTTTATTTATTTTTTATTTTTATTTAGATACAATTTTTAGGAGCTCTGGTAGTTTAGTGCCTAAGGCACTTGACTGCTAACAAAGAGGCTGGCAGTTCAAACCCACCAGCCACTCCTCGGAAGGAAGATGGGGCAATCTACTTCTGTAGAGATACCACCTTGGAAACCCAAGGAGGGGTCGCTATGAGTCGGGTCCTACTCAACGGCACATAACAACAACAACAGATACAATTTTCATAATTAGATTTTTTAGATAAGTTATGAAAGGCTATGAGCTGCTATGAGTCAGAATCTACTCAATGGCAGTGGGTTTGGTTTCTTTCATTAAAGGTTTACCTTTTAAGAATAGCTTTTCTTTGATCATAACAGTAATATACTTATTGCATTAATTTTAGAAAATAAAAATCACCTATAGTTTTCCAAGGTTCTTTACAAACATAAGTAATATGTTAATTCAAAGCAAATACTTGAATTGTAGCAAAATCAAATTTGAAGAAATAAAAAGATCATTGAAAAGAGACTCCATTGTTCTCTTTTTTATTTTCCCTACTGCCATGAAAAGTATGAAAAAGTGACTGTCTTCTTTAATAGAGGACTTCATTCCCCTTTAGGTTTCTCCATATTTTTTCAGTTGGTCGCCATATCCACCACTGAAAGATAACAGTTAAAATTCTAAAATAACCCTTCCTATCCTGTGGTTAACCTAGTTAATGATATGAGTATCTATAACTAAAGATAAGTGTTTTGGTTACCTAGTACTTCTCTAACAGAAATACCACAAATGGGATTGCTTGAACCGACAGGAGTTTATTCTCTTATAGTTCAGGAGGCTTGAAGTCCAAGTTCAAAGTGCCAGGCTCTAGGGGCTGTGTGAAAGCTCCTCGACCTTGGGCTTCAGCTCTGCCTCTTGCTCCCAGCCCACTGAAGCTAGAGGCATCTCTTCACTCAGGCAGCTACTGGCTGCTGAGGCTAACAAGCCTAAGGTCGACAAATAAAATGACACAGTGCCGATGTTACCAAACAACACAGCAAGCCATTGATTCAAGTCTTTTGAAAGTCCCAGAATCAACAGAGCATGGCAGGCTGCTGAACAACGACTTGGCTACATGCAGGGTTCAAACATGCCATAAGCTAGAGACCATTCTTCAAGGCCTCTCTCTATATACAGGAAGCAGACCACATACCAAATCACAATAGATTCCACCATGGAGTTGATTACCGTCTTATGGGGAATACTATATCCAGCTGCCCAGCCACTCAACCAAGCCCAGCCAAGTTGACACACAAACTTAAACACTGCAATAAGTACTATATGTAAAAGTATATTTCCTAGATGTGGTAGATGGAATGGTAATACAGTGGTTTTTACATTTGACCCATAAAAAAACCCATGATCTTTTCTGAAAACTACATTAAAATATGTAGATTCCTGAATTTTCTCTGCTTTACCAAATACAGGTGCTGTGGTGGTGTAATGGTAAAAGCATTTGGCTGCTAATCAAAAGGTTGTTGGTTCAAACCCACCAGTGCTCTGTGGGGAAAAAATGAAGTAGTCTGCTTCTGTAAAGAAATACAGCCTTGGAAACCCTATGAGGCAGTTAGTTATACTCTGTCCTACAGGGTCACCACTATGAATCAGAATTAACTTGATTACTGGGTTGATTTTTTTTTTTTTACAAAATACACATAATCTAACCATCATAGATGACTAATTTAATGGCACATTAACATGTTTATTTGTCAAATAAATATAATAAACAAATATACTTTAATTCTCTAGTGAAAAGTATATATGGCGTTATTATTATGACTTCCTATAGAATTGCCTTTCTGTTGAGAACAGAAACAGAATTGATGTGCCTTTCAAGGTAGTGATAGTTAATTTGAATAAATTAAAGACAATTCCTGTTAGATTTATGACACACATTAAACTCACAGAATAAGGAATAGTTATAATAGTGAAAGTCATGTAAAGATACATTTTATTTGTCAAGATAAACTGTGTTCATTTTGGCTCCCCTCGGTTTACAGTTTTCTAATTCTTCTGGAGGTGCATAGATATGAAACTGTGTAGGAGTCCCTGAATAGAGTAATGATGTTTCAGTCCTCCCAGTCCAAACCTTAATTGCCTTTTCACAACTTGGTCTGCAAAATTATTTCATCTTATTGTCTGGTATGAACTCTACAGTGAATTAGAGAAATCTGTTGGGGAATTTGCAATGACTCCAATAAATCAGCAATCTGTTCCCCATGTGATATTTGATGTCAAATTTCAACCCACTGCACAGTGGGACCCCAGTATATATTTACTATCAGTGTAAATAGGCACATATTCACCAACTCAGGTGCTTTGCCTTCCAGGAACTCCAAAAATATTCTGCATGGAGTGCAGAGTATAGTAGCCATTAGTTTTTGCAGCAGTTTCCTTTCCAACAGATAACAGTATCAGGAGATGAGAGAGGTGTGTTCCTCTAATGACCTATTTGCTTGAGAACCTTAGAGAAGAAAGAACAGCTAAAAAGTTCTCCAAAGACACTTGTAACTTGGATATTTTTCTGGGTCAAAGTAAAATAAGAAAGGTCAGTTGAAATTGCAGAATATATGACTCCAGTATCAACAATAAAAGACGGGAAAAGATTAAAGAAGGAAAAAGAAACAGGCACAGAAGAGTCTCATGCCAGCTTCAAGGTTCCTCTATTTATGGAAGTTTTGCCCATTAGTTTGCACCATTTGCTAATTATTTTCTGTCTGGTTTCCTGAGTAGGGGAGAGTCTCCTGGAGAGGTAGTAAAGCTGTATAGTTAGGTGGCATCCCTTGCAGCTTCCTCAATCTCTTCTAGCAGTCCTTCTTCCCATATCCCAGCTTCTTACAATAGTTGCGTATTGACTTTTCATTCTATTCGTTGGTGCCCCCAGATAACAGTTTACTCTCATTGGGCGTAATTTCAATTTACTGGTAACACTGCAATCTTAAGTTTCTTTTTGATTTCTTTGTCTTTCTCCATATGTTCCTAAGACTGTTGCTGCCTATCATTACTCGAGAAATTGTCTATCCTTGCCATCTAATTGCCTTTTCTCCTATTTGTGTTTGTTGAATTCCTGGCAACAAGGCTGCCACAAAAGTGGAGAGGACCAAGGATCTATTCTGAGCTTCCTCTGAATCCATCCCTATAAATTTAGAAAATGTCTCCATGAGCCACTGATGAAAATCAGTAGGGGCCTCTCCCCCAGCTCACCTTCACCCAGCAGAAAGGCTTCAAGGTCTGCCATAAGCAACCCCTCATGGTGAATTCCAAGGTGGGAAGAGTGGCCTGTGTTGTTGAATAGTTGGCTTCTGAGGTCATGAATTCCCTTAGGAAGATGTTGTCATTTTGCTCCCACCTTCATGACTCAAGCAAAGTCAGCCAGAGGCAATACTCTGCAACAGCCACTGTGCATCCCATGCCTACGGCTGTTAGACTGAAAACGTGCCATGGAACACCTTGTCAAATTTTGGTAGATCTTCTCAGGGCAGTGGAAAATAACTCTTAGAATGGGTAATAGCATTCTAATATATGATAGGCATGTTTGCCATATCTGGTCCTCCCGGCAGTCCTGGGTAACTTCTAAGAGGCATAGGACTGATTTATTTTATGTAGTTGATTGGTGTAGCACTGTACTGTCAGTCTGATTTTGCCATTGAGTAGCCTGACTCCTTTTTATTCCCTTTCTTGCAGGTTACCAAGGCAATCACTCACCAATCTGATGTCGTAATTCTTGGACCCAGTCTCTTATCCAAATTCTCAGATTTGTTCTTTTCTCTTAATCATTTTGGCTTCCCTAACTATGTTTTCCATGTGTTTTTTGTTTGTTTGTTTGTTTGTTTTTAAGTTTCTTGGGGGGGGGGGCATGTCTTGGAATGGAGTCTATATCAAGACATGTGAATAGGGTTGGCAGTTCTTCCCCTTTCCAATGGAAGTCATCATCAGGGTCCATCATTGTTGGGAACACTCCATCCAAGAGGTCATTATCCCTCTCCTCTAGGTCCTGGATTGAGGCAAAGAAGGTTAAAGAAAAGTAAGACAGAGGAGCAACAGCAGAGAAGGGTTGAGAATGTGGAAAGATAGAAAATTTTCAGTTTTTTAGTCATATCCTCCAGTTTCTTAATTCACTTTTTCTGGCTGTCTAGTCCATTCTTTCATTTATTTCTTGAGATCCAGAAATAACAATAATTTTTTTGTTTTGAATAAGTTTTTTCTTTTTTCTAAAAAGCTCTATAAATATATCATCTTGTCTACCTCAGAAGAGCCTTCCTTTGGCAATTGATAAGTATACCTATTCCAAACATGACAGAGTAAGTTAAGCCTTTTAAGAGAAAGACCTGCTGATATAACATTGTGATTTTCCCATATTTTTCAACCATTAAAGCCAATGGTGAATCAGATGGGAACTCAAAGCCTGCATTATCCATTTTGCTCAATAATAACTCAAAATTTGCAGTGAAAGTTTGAAATTTTCCCAGTGGGAGAACTCAATCCCACAGACACTTTTTAGCAAACAAGGTATTTTAATCAGATCGAAGTTGGCCACAAATCCTACACAAATGCCTAGTTTTTTTCCTCCTCCTCTGTCAATTAGTGTGATTGTGAATTTGTTCATTTCTTCTAGTAATTCTGTCATCTTTTGTATTACTCTTTTAGAGACCTTTTACATGCATACAAGTTCAGATTTATCATACCTTCTTTGTGAATTGTTCATTTTTTATCAATATGTAAGAACTTTTTTTATCCTAGTACTGTTCTTCCTTAAAGTGTATTTTTTTCCAATTTTAATATTAATAGAGCTGTATCAAGTTTCTTTTGGTTTACAATGCCTAATGTAGAAGATAAGAATATGTTCAGCTGCAAACAACAGAATATTAGAGTACAGTTGCTTAAAACAAGCAAGGGTTTCTTTTTTCTCAGTTAACAAGAAGCTCAGAAGTAAGTATCAGTCCATCTGCTCAGTAACCCATGCTTGTTATGTTTCTGTTTATCATTCCCAGTGTAGCAGCTTTCATCTCCATGCTTGTTTTCTCCCCACGAGAGTGCTTTTTATTGGGAAAACATACCCAGCCATACTTCTTCTTACATCTTGTTAGGAGAATCTACTCTTAGACCAGTCACTGGCCAACTGAGATGAGAGTAGCATGAGTACCTTCATTCATGTTAGGCCCTTTCCTTGTCATCTATTTTCCCTTTCCCTTGTGTAAGGAAAAAAGGAAATAGGAAAAGAAGAGGATGCTGAGAACAACATTTATTATGTCTATGGCATGCTACAACATCCTGTTGTAATTCTCTAGGGTCTATGTCCTGTAATTGCAAATGATCTGCTTTACACACGTTTTATGAAAGTTCTTTAGTTAGAAGTTGGCCTCTTCTATATCTAGAAGGAATAAAATGTGAGAGTTGCCCTTACTAAATGAAATCACCAGGAAGAAAATGGTTATGCAGGCCTCTCTCTATAGCCAAAAGCAGTTAAATGCTTGTCCCAGTAAACCAAACATCATTACCCATTGCTGTCAAGTTGATTCTGACTCATAGAAATGCGATAAGGCAGAGTAGAACTGCCCCCACAGGGTTTCCAAAGCTATAATCTTTACAGACACAGACTGCCACATTTTTCTCCAGAGGAGCGGCTGGTGGGTTCAAAGTCCCAAAGTATCCCTTAGCAGCCAAGCATACAACAACTGCACCACCAGGGCTCCTTCAAACATCATTAGTGACTAATAGAAAAACTGTACTTCAATTCTAAAGCATAGATGTTGTTGTTGTTAGGTGCCATCGAGTCATCTCCGACTCATAGCAACTCTATCTATGCACAGCAGAACAAAACACCGCCTGGTCCAACACCAACTCCACAATCCTTGCTATACTTGAGCCCATCACCAAAGCCTTCCCCTCTTTCATCACCCCTCCACCATACCAAGCATGACATCCTTCTCCAGAGACTGGTCCCTTCTGACAACATGACCAAAATAGGTGAGATGAAGTCTGGCCATTCTTGCCTCCAAGGAGCATTCCAGCTATACTTCCTCCAGGACAGATTTGTTAGTTCTTTTAGCAGTCCATGGTACTTTCAGCATTCTTCACCAGCACCACAATTCAAAAGCATCAACTCTTCTTCAGTCTTCCTTATTCATTGTCCAGCTCTCACATGCATATGAGGTGACTGAAAATATCATGGTTTGTGTCAAGCGCACCTTAGTCCTCAAGGAGACATCTCTGTTCCTCAGCACTTGAAAGAGGTCCTTTGCAGCCAACTTGCCCAGTGCTATACATCATCTGATGTCCTGACTGCTGCTTCCAATGGTATCAGTTGTAGAACCAATCAATGCGAAGTCTTTGACAACTTCAGTCTTCACTCCACTTATCGTGATGCTGCTTATAGGTCAGTTGTGAGGATTTTTGTTTTCTTTATATTGAGATGTAATCTATACTGCAGACTGTATTCTTCATTCTTCATCAGTAAGTGCTTCAAGTCAACCTCACTTTCAACAAGCAAAGTTGTGTCATCAGCGTATTGCAGGTTATTAATGATTCTTCCTCCAATCCTGATGCCACGTTCTTCATATAGTCCAACTTCTTGGATTATTTACTCAACATATAGATTGAATAAGTATGGTGAAAGATGCAACCCTGACACACTCCCTTCTTGATTTTAAACCATGCAGTATCTCCTTGTTCTGTTCAAATGGCAGCCTCACAGTCTATGTATAGGTTCCTCATCAGTACAATTAAGTGTTCTGGAATTCCCATTCTTCTCAATGTCATCCACAGTTTGTTATGACCCACACAATCAAATGCTTTTTTGTAGTCAATAAAACACAGGTAAATATCTTTCTGGTATTCTTTGCTTTGAGCTAAGATCCACCTGACATCAAAAATGATATCCCTCGTCCCATGTCCTCTTCTGAATCCAGCTTGCACCTCTGGAAGTTCTCTGTCAATATATTGCTGCAACCATTTTTGAATTATCTTCAGTAAGATTTTACTTGTGTGTGATATTAATGATATTGTTTGATCATTTTTGTCTTTTGTGGGATCACCTTTCTTTGGAATGGGTGCAAATATGGATTTCTTCCAGTCAGTTGGCCAGGTAGCTGTCTTCCAAATCTCTTGGCATAACCGAGTGAGTGCCTCCAAGGCATCTGTTTGTTGAAACATCTCAATGGGTATTCTGTCAATTCCTGGAGCCTTGTTCTTTGCCAATTCCTTCAGTGCAGCTTCAACTTCTTCCTTCAGTACCGCAGGTTCTTGAACATATGCCACCTCCTGAAATGAATGAACATCAATCAATTGTTTTTGGTACAGTGACTCTGTGTATTTCTTCCATCTTCTTTTGATGTTTCCTGTATCGTTCTGTATTTTGCCCATAGAATCTTTCTATATTGCAACTCGAGGCTTGAATTTTTTCCTCCATTCTTTCAGCTTGAGAAATGCTGAGCATGTTCTTCCTTTTTAGTTTTCTAACTCCAAGTCTTTGCACATTTCATTATAGTAATTGGCTTTGTCTGCTCGAGCTGGTCTTTGAAATCTTCTGTTAACTTGTTTTATCTTGTCATTTCTTCTATTTTACTTTAGCTACTCTCCACTCAAGGGCAAGCTTCAGAGTCTCTTCTGACATCCATTTTGGTCTTTTCTTCTTTTCACATCTTTTTAATGACCTCTTGCTTTCTTCGTGGATGATGTTCTTGATGTCACCCCACAATCATTAATCCCATAATCTTAACAAAAGCATTAATACAGAATAAAAATATAGTAAGGGTGTAACTAGTTAAGTTTTATATTCATAAATAGCAGGTTTATATGTTCTCTGAAAAGCAGAAGTTTAAGTGATTTGTCTTTCTAAACTTCCACATACAGGACTATTAAACTACCTACTGTACATGGCACAATACTTATATAAATTAATTCCTTTGAAATAATCAACGTGTGTGCACATGAGGTCTTGAGTTATATCATTTCTATTTAATTCCTACTAGCTTTCTTCAGTTTGCTGCTCTTCAGTCATTCCAGAAACAGCTTTTGCCCTACATGTGCTTAGTGATTGCAGATCCAAATGCTTATGACACTATTATTTACCACAGTTGTCAGGAGACTAATTCAATTTCATTATTTTCCGTGAAACTTAACATCACTTTTACATCATTTTGTTACACAATGACCAGGCTATCAGGTAGCTTTTTTACTTAGAAAATGTTGTTGTTGTTGTTATGTGCCATCGAGTCAGACTCGACTCATAGCGACCCCTCCTTGGGTTTCTGAGGCAGTATCACTATGGAAGTAGATTGCCCCATCTTCCTTCTGAGGAGTGGTTGGTGGGTTTGAACCTCCAGCCTTCTGGTTAGCAGTCAAGTGCCTTAGGCACTACACTACCAGAGCTCCACTTAGAAAGTAGGACCACCAATTCTTTGTGAAGAAAACCACAAAACTTTTCAAATCAAAAACAATTGAAAAGACTACCTACCATGTACCTGAAATGGAAGGCCATTATAAAGATGTTTATTCTGACCAAATTCCCTTATCCCATGCTCTGAAACTTCCAGTGTGTCTGAATCTGCCTCTAATCTTGCCTTGGACCATTAGGATGGGCCTATTGAACTAAGAACAATATTTTTGGTTTGGATTTGTAGCCTTCGATGTCAACAAAGTCGGTCTATTTCTGTTTTGTTTTGAAAATGACTAGCCGTATGTTAGATGGTTCTAGTGATTCCCAGGAGACCACTGCAACAGTACGTATAGTAATAAACCTAGTGTTTGTGTTGCACTTAAAAGTTAAAGCATTTACCTACATTGTCTCATTCAGCCATCGTCAGCTCCAAGAAGTAAATAAGATCTGTCTCTAGATAAGAAAATGGAGGCCACTCCTTGGAAGGAAGATGGGGCAATCTACTTCCGTAGTGATACTGCCTTGGAAACCCAAGGAGGGGTCGCTATGAGTCAGGTCTGACTCGATGGCACATAACAACAACAACAACAACAAGAACTCAAACTGTAGAAGAATGTAATAGTTGCATTCAAGGCAGGAGACGTTTTCTTTTAAAGACATTGGATTAGTGAATCATCAGGTTAAAGTGTACAAGCAGAGCCTGGTGCTAGATAAATACTTCTTGAATGACTACACCCTTTGAGTTGGGCATTTTCTTTTAGACACTAAGACTGCTAATCCAATTTGGAATGCCCTTTAGTCATTGTTAATCCTTGTCCAACACAATATTATTGGACAGAAACCAGGTGTCTTTTTATTGGGAGAAATGGAAAGTATGTCTTGTATGAGATTAGGCATCGTGAACATGTATTTCTCTCTGTGAAGGTGTAGTGCGTTGTTTTACATTGGTCACCTAATTGTGTACGTTATTTTAACCAGTGGATTGAAATACAGGCTTAAATTCTTGAAAAGGAACAGTTTTTAGCAACTCGTAAATAATCCATTCCACTACCTTTACAGATACTTTTCTGTGTGACTTGTTTTTACATTTGAATGAAATTTTTACTGTGGTTGAAGCCCTTTGTTTTTTCCCTATCTTGATCAAAAAGGACTTGTGTCTTTCTGACTAATTAATCTTTACAACTTTACATTTGAAACCACTTTATTTTCCACCATCAGAATTTTCTTATTTTTTTTCTTACAGATCATGATATTCAGCATCTAAGTTATCTCACTGTTTTCTAAACTCTGTGCAATTCCACCTTAAATTGTAAATCTTCTGTTGTTATATGATCATTTTTGCTTAAAGACATGAATTAATTTAATTGAAATTGGGTTTTGTTGTGTTTTAAGTATTCTAAAATAATCTTTCAGCCATGGAAACAAAGAAGTATTTTCCTGCCGTGGAATAAAATTGGCAGTAGATTGGTTTTTGGAAAGAGGCCACAGAGATGTTACAGTTTTTGTTCCTGCTTGGAGAAAAGAGCAATCCAGACCTGATGCTCTCATTACAGGTAAGCCCTCTTAGCTGTTTGTTCTTAACTTCTTTTCACCACTGCCAGGTGTTCTGTTGAATAATATGTTAACATGGTTAACAAAATCTGTTAACCTGTTTACTTAATCTGTGTGACTGTCATATTCTCTTGGATGGTACATTAAAGTTGTTTTCAAGTTTGAAAATTACCTCACTATGTTAACTAAACATTAATTCTTGCTACATAAGTCACTTTTTTTCCTCTCATTTGTCTAGTAATTTTGACTTAGGATATTGTAAATTCTGAATTTTAGAGACATACTAGAAGTCAGGAGACTAAAGTCAAATTCCAGCTTTGCCATTTACTGGCCATAGGACTATGAGTAGCACACTGGACCTCTGGCCCCCAGTTTTTTCATCTGCTCTATGAAGTTAGACTAGGTAGCTGTCAAATTCTAAGTATTACAGGTCAAAAAAGCTGTCTGATGTCAAGTAAAAGGAAAGACTCGATCCCAGTAAAGTGTTTATATTTGCATTATTTTGTACTTTTTAAATGTTTTAAGTTTCAAAGATGTCCTCTGTAACTGTTAATTATCGTTTAACATTTTCCTCAAGTTCCATGATTCTCACTCAGCATCCAACCCTTCTCATCCCTCTTTCCCCTGCAACGTTAACAAAAACTTGGAGGGAAACTAGGTGAAGAACACCACACAGCTTTTCAAATCAAAAACAATTGAAGACACTACCAACCATGTACCTGAAATGGAAGGCCATTGCACAGATGTTTATTCTGACCAAATTCATTTACATGTATAATGTTACCCTGTCTCTGTGTCCTTTTTTTCCTTTAATACTTGACAAAACTATCCTGAGCCATCTGGAAAGACAGGTGCAAGAATAGCTAACGAAGTATAATAGGAGATGGTGACTGGCCTATCAAATGTTAAAATATTCTCTTTATCTATAATCATTAAATCATTGTTAAACTAGCACCAGAATAGATAGGCAAGCAGTGACAGAGTTCAAACCCATGGAATCAGACCCTAGTGTGAAAAATGTAAAATTGGAAACGCATAAGCATAATTCAACTAGTAGTACCGAGACATTGGAATACTGTCTGGAAAAAAATTTGTGTATTTATATTCTTATACCATATCACAATAAATTCCAGATAGCTTGTAGTATTAACTGTCAGAAATCAAGCCACCATGTAAATAAATAGCCTTTGAATAACAGAGGAACACCTTTACAAATTTTAATGTTTTAGAAAAAAATTACAAAGTATAAAATAGATTTAATTATATCAAAGTTTAAACTTTTGTGTCTTGGGGAAATGTCTTAAAAATGTAAACCAACTGATGGCCTACAAGAAGAAAAAAAAAAGAATCCATGCCCTTAATGCAGAAAGAACTTATACAGATTGGTAAAACAAACACAGAGCTCTCTCCAGTAATAAATAGTAAAACGACACACACAGACAACTCACAGAAGAAATACAAATGTCAAGAAGAAAAAATGTTTAACCTCATTAGTAATGAAAGGAATACAAATTAAAACAGTTGTTATTTTTCACCCATGAAATTAGCAGACATTTAAAAACTGAGAATATCCAGTACATGGAGGGAGTTCCACTGCTGTGGAAATGTAAATTGTTGCAACCATTTTGGAAAGCAATTTAATCCTAAAATATTAATACTCTTGGAGATACTAGTTCCCCCTTAAGAAAACGTTACCAAAAGATAATCAAAGATACAGGCAAAGATTTATGCCCAATGACATTCAGTGCAGCTTTATTTATAATAGAAAAAAAAAATGGAAACAAACTATACATTCATCATTAGAAGAATGATTCAATAAATTAGTGCACCTCAGTGTGATGAAATGTGCATTAGAATATTTAGGAAGAAGTTTTAATGATCTAAGGAAGTGCTCCTTTACACTATCAGCAGATTTTATTATTGTGTGTCTTTACTCACACGTGTACATATACTAACAATGGGGGAAGAAATTAGAGAGAAAATGACTAGAAGGAAATACACCAAAATGTTAACAGTAATTGCCTCTGGGTTGTAGCTATACGAGGTCTTATTTCCCCTTACTTCTCTTTTTCTTTATTTTGTACAGATAACTTTTAATGCTTTGATAATCAAAAAAGTAAAGTAAAAAAGAAAAAAATATTTAAGTGTGTAAATGACTGGAAGATTTCTAGAGCATGGAACTGGTATGAGATCAAGAGGAAGGGAAAAGTATGAGGTGTGGCAGAGTTTAAGAAATATCAGCATGCCCTGTCTCTAGAATACATCAGTTATACAATTTCCTTTGTAAAATTCATAGAGTTATTGTCAAAAGGTTTTAGCATCCCCCATCCCAGGGTAATAATTCTACTGAGTAAAGCCTTCAATCAGATAATACGTGGTAAATTGAATAGTTCACTGTTTTTTTCACTTTTAAATATTTCACTTACAAAATGTACCAGAAAAAGAAACTTGATGAGAAATACTTTCAGCCATTCCTCGGAAGGAAGATGGGGCAGTCTACTTCCGTAGTGATACTGCCTCGGAAACCCAAGAAGGGGTCGCTATGAGTCAGGTCCGACTCGACCGCACATAACAACAACACAAGTGTCATAGATTCACACTAGTATCCTTTTCTATTCTTTTATTTATTTAACAAATATTTAACAAGCAGTAGAAGGCTGGCGGTTCAAACCCACCAGCCACTCCTCAGAAGGAAGGTTGGGCAATCTATGTCCGTAGTGATACCCCCTCGGAAACCCAAGGAGGGGTCGCTATGAGTCAGATCCGACTCAATGGCACATAACAACAACAACAGCAGCTCTGTATCAGGTAGCAGTGCCTGGGTGACACCGATGGTTAATGTGCTTGGCTACTAAACAGAAGTTCGCAGTTTGAGCCCAACCAGAAGCCCCTCAAAGAAAAGCCTGGTGATCTCCTTCTGAAAAATCAGCCATTGGAAACCCACAGAGCACAGTTCTGCTCTGACACATATGGAATCACCAAGATTCAGAACTGACTCAATGGCAACTGCTAAGTGGTACGTGTCAGGTTTTGCACTGTTGTTATCATTGTTAGGTGCCTTTAAGTCAGTTCTGACTCATCGTGACCCTATGTGTAACAGAACAAAAAACTGCCTAGTCCTGCACCATCCTCACAATCATTGCCATGCTTGAGCATCATCACAGCCACTGTGTCAATCCTTCTCATTGAGGGTCTTCCCTTTTTTCACTGACCCTTTATTTTACCAAGCATGACATCCTTCCACAAGGACTGGTCCCTTCTGACAACGTGACCACAGTATGAGAGACAAAGTCTGGCTATTCTTTTTTGTAAGGAGCATTCCGGCTGTACTTCTCTAACATAGATTTATTGGTTCTTCACCACAACTCAAATGCGTCAATTCTTCTGTGGTCTTCTTTCCTTTGTTGTCTAATTCTCATGTGCATATGAGGTTGTTTAAAATAACATGCCTTGGGTCAGGTGCACCTTAGTGTTCAAAGTGACATCTTTTGCTCTTTAACACTTTAAAGAGGTCTTTTGCAGCAGATTTGCCCAATGTAACACATCCTTTGATTTCTTGACTACTGCTTCCATGGAGGTTGATTGTGGATCCAAGTAAAATGAAATCCTTAACAACTTCAATCTTTTCTCCATTTATTATGATGTTGCTTATTTGCCCAATTTTGAGGATTTTTATTCTTTTAGGTTTAGGTGTAATCCATACAGAAGACTATAATCTTTGCTCTTCATCAGTAAGTGCTTCAAGTCATCTTCACTTTCATCAAACAATGTTGTGTCATCTGCATATCACAGACTCTTCTTCATGTAGTCCAGCTTTCCAGATTATTTGCTCAGCATACAGATTAAATAAGTATGATGAAAGGATACAACCCAGATGCACACGTTTCCTAACTTTAAACCATGCAGTATCCCTTTGTTCTTTTTGAATGACTGCCTCTTGGTCTATGTACAGGTTCCTCATGAACACAATTCAGTGTTCTGGAATTCCCATTCTTGGCAATGTTATCCATAATTTGTTATGGTCCACACAGTCAAATGCCTTTGCATAGTCAATAAAACACAGGTAAACATCTTTCTGGTATTTTTTGTTCTCAGCCAAGATCCATCTGACATCAGCAATGATATCCATCATTCCACACCCTCTTCTGAGTCCAGTTTGAATTTCTGACAATTCCTTGTCAATGTACTACTGCAATTGTTTTCGAATTAGCTTCACCAAAATTTTACTGGTGTGTGATAATTAATAAGGAGCTCTGGTGGTGTAGTGGTAAAGGCATTTGGCTGCTAAACAAAAGGTTGTCTGCTAACCCACTACCCACTCCATGAAAGAAAAATGAGGCAGTCTTCTTCTGTAAAGATTTACAGTCTTGGAAACCCAGTGAGAATAACTGTGAGTTGGAATTGACTCGATGGCAATAAGTTTGGTGTTTGGTTTTTGGTTTTGATGATAATGATTTAGTTTAATAATTTCTGCATTCTTTTGCATTACATTTCTTTGAATTGGGCACAGATATGGATCTCTTCCTGTCAGTTGGCCAGGTAGCTGCCTTCCAAATTTAATAGCATAAATGAGTGAGTGCCTTCAGTACTGCATCCATTTGTTGAAACATCTCAGTGAGTATTCCTTCAATTCCTGGTTCCTTGTTTTTCACCAATTCCTTCAATGCAGCTTGGACTTTTTCCTTCAATATGATTGATTCTGGATCATATACTACCTCCTGAAATGGTTGAAGGTCAGTTTGGTACAGTGACTCTGTATTCACTGGCCACTGAAAACATTGTCTGATATAGTGCTGGAAAATGAGCAGCTCAGGTTGGACGGCACCATAATAGGACTGGGGAAGGGCTGCCTCCTCAGAGTAGAGTCAACCTTAATGACAAGAATGGAATAAAACTTTCTGGACCTTCATTTGCTGATGTGGCACACACAACTTGAAATGAGAAGAAACAGTGGCAAAAATCCATTAATAATTAGAAAGTGGAATGTACAAAGAAAATCTAGGAAAATTAGAAGTTGTCAAAAATGAAATGGAACACATAAAGATTGATATCCTAGGTATTAATGGGCTGAAATGAGCTGGTGTTGACCATTATGAATCAGGCAGTCATACTGTCCACTATGCCAGGAATGTCAAATTGAAGAGGAATGGTGTCACAGTCGTCAAGATCTGTCCTGAAGTACAGTGCTGCCAGTAATAGGATAATATCCATATGTCTACAAGGAAGGTCAAAATTATTATTCAAATTTACTTACCAACCTCTAAAGCCAAAATTGAAGAAATTGAACATTTTTACCAACTTCTGCAGTTTGAAATTGACTAAACATGCAATCAAAATGTACTGATAGCTACTGATGATTGGAATGAGAAAGTTGGAAACAAAGGAGAAGTTTCAGTAATTGGAAAATATGGCCTTGGTGGTAGAAATGACACTAGAGATTGCATGATAGAACTGTGCAAGACCAAAAACTTATTCATTACAAATACCTTTCTTCAACAATGTAAACATATGAGTATACATGTGAGTCTCTCCAGATGGAATACACAGAAATCAAATTGATTAGATCTGTGGAGAGAGATGATGGAGAAGCTCAATATCATCAGTCAGAACAAGGCCAGGGGCTGACTATGGAACAGACCATCAATTGCTCATATGTAAGTTCAAGATGAAGCAGAAGAAAATTAAAACTAGTCCAGGAGAGCCAAAATGTGGCATTGCATATATCCCACCTGAATTTAGAGGCCATCTAAATAATAGATTTGATGCATGAATACCAGTGGCCGAAGACCAGATGAGTTGTGGGATGACGTCAAGGACATCATACGTGAGGAAAGCAAAAGGCAATAAAAAAAGACAGGAGAGGAAGAAAAGACCAAAATGGATGTCAGATGGGACTCTGAAATTTGCTCTTGAATGGAGAGTAGCTAAAGCTAATGGAAGAAATGATGAAGTAAAAGAACTGAACAGAAGATTACAAAGGGCAGCTTGAGAAGACAAGGTAAAGTATTATAATGAAATGTACAAAGATCTGGAGTTAGAAAATAAAAAGAGATGAACATACTTAGCATTTCTCAGGCTAAAAGAACTGAAGAAAAAATTCCAGCTTTGAGTTGCAGTATTGAAGAATTCATCAAAAGAAGACAGAAGAAATACAGCATCACTGTACCAAAAAGAATTGGTTAATATTCAATCATTTCAGGAAGTGTTGTGCTTTGTTGTTGTTGTTATGTGCCGTCGAGTTGACCCCAACTCATAGCGACCCCTCCTTGGGTTTCCGAGGCAGTATCACTACGGAAGTAGGATTGTCCAACCTTCCTTCCGAGGAGTGGCTGGTGGGTTTGAACCGCCAGCCTTCTGGTTTGCAGTCAAGTGCTTTAGCCACTATGCTACCAGAGTATTGTGCTAGGAACAGGATATTCAATGGACAGCAAAAAAATATATAGTTCTGTGGGTATTGAGAAGTATACATGAGTAATCACCTTCACAAATAATAAAGTACCATGGATTATTTACAAATATAAAAATGATCAACATACTGGAAGGTCTAGAAGCATACATCTTTAAGTAGTTCATTTATTAGTTCTACAGATGTGTTTTGAATACCTATTGGGTGCTTCGTGTGCTGGATGTTGATGAGTACAAAGATAAATGAAACATGGTATTTTCCATCAAAGTGTCTTTTTATGAGGAAACGCACAAAATAATTACAGTTTGACCAGGCCTAAAGTTGTATATCAGCAGGGAACTGCCAGAAATTCAAACTGGATTCAGAAGAGGACATGGAACCAGGGATATCATTACCTTTATCAGACGGATCTTGACTAAAGCAAAGTATACTAAAAAGATGTTTATACCTGTGTTTCATTGACTATGCAGAGGCATTCGACTGTGTGGATCATAACAAATTATGGATAACATTGCCAAGAATAGGAATCCCAGAACACTTAATTGTACTCATGAGGAACCTATAATAGACCAAGGGGCAGCTGTTTGAACAGAACAAGGGGATACTGCTTGGCTTAAAATCAGGAAACATGTGCATCAGAGTTGTGTCCTTTTACCATACTTATTCAATATGTATGCTGAGCAAATAATCTGAGAAGGTGGACTGTATGGAGACGAGTGTGGAATCAAGATTGGAGGAAGACTCATAACACCCTGCAGTATGCAGACGACACAGCCTTGCTTGCTGAAAGCAAAGAGGGCAAGAAGCACTTACTGTTGAAGATCAAAGATTCCAGCCTTCAGTATGGATTTCACTTCAATGTAAAGAAAACAAGAATCCTCACAACTGGAGCAATAATCAACATCATGTTAAACAGAGAAAAGATTGAAATTGTCAAGAATTTCATTTTACTTGGATCCACAATCAACACCTATGGAAACAGCAGTCAAGAAATCAGACAACATATTGCATTGGGCAAATCTGCTGCAAAAGACCTCTTAAAAGTGTTAAAGAGCAAAAATGTCACTTGATACCTGATCCAAGCCATGGTATTTTCAGTTGCTTCATATGCATGTGAAAGCTGGACAATGAATAAGGAAGACCAAAGAAGACTTAATGCCTTTGAATTAGGGTGTTGGCAACAAATATTGAATATACCATGGATGGCAGGAAGAAGGACCACATCTATCTTGGAAGAAGTACAGCCAGAATGCTCCTTAGAAGCAAGGATGGTGAAACTTCATCTGTCATACTTTGGTCATGTTGTTAGGAGGAACCAGTCCCAGGAGAGGGACATGATGCTTGATAAAGTAGAGGGTCAGTGAAAAAGCAGCCCTGAACAAGGTGGATTGACACAGTGACTACAACAATGGGCTCAAACATAGCAATGATTGTGAGGATGGCTCAGGACCAGAAAATGCTTTGTTCTGTTGTACATAGGGTTACTATGAGCCAAAACCAATGTGACATCTAACAGGAACAATAACAAAGTTGAGGCTGGGTTATTGATTTTATATTGTTTTTCTATCATCTTTAAAAGAGATCAATAATTGTGTCTATTAAACAAAATTAGGTTGAAGAGCATATGTTTTTGGAAAGCTTGCTGGCACTGTACTAGGTGTTTTACATGTGTTAACTCATTTTCTCCTTACAACCTATCAACTGTATTTTAGGAGAGGAAGAAACAGACCCAACAAGATTGTGACTGCTCTATTTAGAAAGTAGCAGAACCAGGGTTTTACCTATGATTTTCTGACTCTATTGGCCATATTTCTACTTCTCCTCCATACTCCTTTTCTAAACCACATTCTGGTTCTGATGAACTCATTTGTTAGGAACAAGGCCTTAACCAGCATGAGAGCTGACCCATATTGCTCTTCCATTCCTCCTCTCATACCCCACTTCTACTGTAGCAGTTACAAGTTTGCTCAGCCCACTAAGACTGAGAGCTCCTTGAAAAGAGGTCTTTTTTAATCCTGGTGGCCACTGGCATCTAGTCAAATACTTACTGTGGAGTAAACAATAAAAGTACATTTTCTGGTTAATAAGCACTAAGAAGCAGTGATCCTCTCTCTCTCTCTCTCTCTCTCTCTATATATATATATATATGTGTGTGTGTGTGTGTGTGTGTGTGTGTGTGTGTGTGTGTTTTAATTATGACATCTGTAGGTCTATACCTGGCATCTGTGCCAGAATTTACATTGGTGGGACAATACAGAATGGAGAAGGAAATGTAGGAAGAAGGGTTGATTGAGAGAAACCTTTTATAATTGATCAAACTGTGAGCTGTTACATCTTTTCTCTTTTACCATGAAATAAGTCGTTAGGTTAAGTGGTATGAGAGTATGCTGACCAAAAACAAAGTGAGTGTCTTCTACATATCTTTTTTTCCTGTCTACTGCAATTTTTCCCATAAAACTCCTAATCTCTTCTTTAAGGAGCACTGGCGGCTCATTGGTTAAGTGGTTGCCTGCTAAGTAAAACTTCAGGAGTTTGAACCCACCAGCCACTCCACAGGAGAAAGATATGGCAGTCTACTTCTGTAAAGATTACAGCCTTGGAAACTCTATGGGGTATTTAGTTCTACTTTGTCCTACAGGGTTTCTATGAGTTGGAATCCACTCGATGACAAAAAGTTTTTAATCTCTTACTTATTTAGTCTAGTAGCATAGTGCCTAAAGCACTTGACTGCTAACCAGAAGTCTGGCAGTTCAAACCCACCAGCCACTCCTCAGAAGGAAGATGGGGCAATCTACTTCCATAGTGATACCACCTCAGAAACCCAAGGAGGGGTCGCTATGAGTCAGGTCCGACTCGATGGCACATAACAACAACAACTTATTTAGTCAACCCCCACATTTGTAACCACGTGCATCACAGGAAAAGTCATGGAACAAATCATGGCCTTGTGTACAATGAGAGTTCTGACTTCCACTGCCTTTTTCTTTGAACCTTCTACTGCAATTTAAAGCTTTTCCCTTTGCCACCTCTCTTACTTCTTGTCAAAGTCTCCCACCACCACAGGCACTAGTTAGCAGAAACAAATATAAAGAAAACAAACTTGGGGAGAACATCTACTGTCTCATATCTGAACCCAGCAAAGCTGCTTTGTTAGAATGGCGTTGTGCTGGGGACGTGCAGGCAGCTATGTTCATGGTGGTACTGCTGGTGGCTCCAGCTCAGCATTTGTTCAAGCATGTTTAGGTTTTATGCTGTTTCTTTTCTGGCTATTTCTAAAGCCTGTGCTATTGAATTTCTTCAAGGAAAAATAACTATTACTGGGGCTTGCAGATCACATTATATCCACTAACTGTAAATCACAATCTCTAGTTAAATGATTACATGTATCCAGTTCATGTTGTGAAAGCTCACATTTTATGAAAGTTGCTGTATGTGTTTTATATGCATTTATTCCTGAAATTTTACCCTTATTGTTCTGGCAGATCAGGAAATTTTACGTAAATTAGAGAAGGAGAAAATCCTGGTGTTCACGCCATCCCGGCGCGTGCAGGGGAGGCGAGTGGTGTGCTATGACGACCGGTTCATTGTGAAGCTGGCTTTTGAGTCGGATGGTATAATTGTATCCAATGACAACTACAGGGACCTGGCTAATGAAAAACCAGAATGGAAGAAGTTCATAGATGAGCGGTTATTAATGTATTCATTTGTCAATGACAAGTAAGTAAAACCATTTCCTTTTCAATGATATTATTCCTTCCCTGAAAATCTGTCTGCGGTAGCTACAGCAGATTGCCTCTTTTTGCAACTGACCAGGACTAAGATTTCCTCTAACACCTGATTTTCCCACTGATCCTCAGAGCAAGTCAAATAAACTGCCCAGTTGTGCCTCAGAAGTTCTCTCAGTGGCAGGTCCCTGCCCTTTCTTGTAAGTCCCTGACAGGCACCTTAGGCAGAGCAAGACTGCTGAGACTGTAATAGCTGACAGGGACAATTTCCATCTTCAGAGAATGAAGATTTTTAAAAAACACAGACATGGAAAATAGTTATATTAGGATTGTGGGAGTGAGTGAACTTTTTTCTTTTAATGTCATATTGGTTTATAAAAACTACTAAATACTACATTTTTTAAAAATGTAAAAAAATATTTTTTTGAAAAATCTTCAGCCACAAAAATGTTGGAAATCTACTTAAAGCTTTGCTAGCTTCCTAAATAAATGATTTTTGTTTGAGTTATATAGAAACTCTAGTCATAATTAGAGGCTACAAGTTGATAAAGGACAAATTATGTGAGCAAGCATAACCGGTGAAAAGAAATACAAATATGTAGGAAAATGTCCAACTGTTGCTAATCAGAAATGCAAACGAAATCTACAAAGAGTGTGTTTTTCACCTATTTAATTCCCAAAAGTATTTTTGTGTATACTTTATATTAGTACAAATGCAATGAAACTGATACATTTTTGTCATAGTTCATCAGAATCCTTCTCAACCCTAAAATCCCATTTCTAGGAATAAGGAAAAGAGAAAAATCAGAGATCATTACTGTATTATTTATAACTGCAAAATATATAATGCAAACTTAATATATAATAGAGAAATCAATTAAATTATGAAACATAGTCTCATGAAAATTATACAGCTGTTTAGAATTATTAAGGCTAATTATTATTATGGATATATTTATTTGTTAAAAGGACAAAGTATAAAATTATATTTATGTTTGCGTAAAGCCATGTAAAATATATATACATATGGAAAACTTCTAAAATATAACACAGACATGGAAAATGGTTATATTAGGATTGTGGGATTGAGTGAACTTTTTTCTTTTAACTTTTATGTCATATTGTTTTATAAAAACTATTAAATACTACAAGGGGCTCTGGTAGCATAGTGCCTAAGGCACTTGACTGCTAACCAGACGGCTGGTGGTTCAAACCCACCAGCCACTCCTCAGAAAGAAGGTTGGCAATCTACTTCCATAATGATATCGCCTGGAACACCAAGGAGGGGTCGCTATGAGTTGGGGCCAACTCAACAGCACATAACAACAACAACAACAACATTAAATACTACATTTGCTAAGTACTATTACTCAGTCATGTTAACAATCCTATGAAAATTTATATATTATTCACATAATATGTAAACACTTATTTCAAATTCAAACTACAACATAACCGGTATTAGAACTCTTCAGGCATAATCATGCATGCCAGGAATTCTTCTTGCCTTCCTTGAAGAATCCTTCCAAAGAATAAGTTTACTTTCTTAACACTTTTTCTATCTCAGCTAAGAATCACCTTAGTATAACGGACTAGGCTTTGGACTTGGACATAATTGCATGTTAACTATGCCATGTGACCTTAGATAAAAATTACTTAAAAGCACTCTACTGCTAACCTAAAGGCCACCATTTCAAACCTACAGCCACTCAGTGGGAGAAGGTGAGGCAGTGTGCTTCCATAAAAGCTTACAACTTTGGAAACTCTATGGGGGCAGTTCTACTCCTTCTCTAGGGCTGCTATGAGTCAGAACCAATTTGATGGCAGTGGATTTGGTTTGGGCTTGGGGTTTACATTAAAAACATTTGTTAATCTATCAAAGGGAGCTAAAGCATCATGGGAGTATTTTTAGGATAAAATGAGATGGTGTGTGTAAAGTATCTTGCACATAATGGGTATTTGGTAAGTTTTAGTCTTCCCATTAGTTTCCAACACCTCTGCCTCCTCTTCCTCAGCTGCCTCCTCACTCACTCACTCCTCATCTGCTTCATTCTATTTCACAAGATGTTGTTGTTGTTGTTGTTGTTGTTGTTGTTAAGTGCCATCAAGTCGGCCCTGTCTCATAATGACCTGTCCTTGGGTTTCCAAGGCGGTATCACTATGGAAGTAGATTGCCCAACCTTCCTTCCAAGGAGTGGCTGGTGATAGTGTTTATAAAATATTCTTTAAATGTCATTATGATTGTTTTCTAAAATCCTTACAAAATCCCAAAACTGAAAGGAAGAAAGAACTAATTAATATATGCTAGACTCAAAATTTGAAATAAAGCAAATACAAGTTCCGCTTCAAACATTTTAATTTTGCTTTCATTAAGAAAACAGAAGTTCAGTTACTGATTTTTTTTTTCTTTTTATCCTGTAAATGTTATTCAAATACTTGGATTAAAATTTCAAAAAATTACCTTAAAATGAGTAAATACTTGTACTCTGTATCTTAAGAATTCGGTTATCAACCTCCTACTTGAGAAACAATTTCTTATTATATCCATGACAGGTTCATGCCCCCTGATGATCCTCTTGGCAGACACGGCCCGAGCCTGGATAATTTTCTGAGGAAGAAACCTATTGTTCCTGAACACAAAAAGCAGCCTTGTCCATATGGTAACTTTCTTTATGAGTATTTAATAACATGGCTTTAGAACACAAGATATTGTTAAACGTTTGTTAATAAAAATAAACATTTTAAAGTTTGAATGGCACAGTATGTGGTTCTTTTGACTGTAATGAAAGTCTTAGGCATGAGAAAGAATTATTTAAACCTAGTTGCATTCAGTGCAAGTGGATTTCCCTGAATTAAAATACGGTTCCAAAAATTCAGTTAATACTATATGAAGTTAGTTTGCAGGTGGATAAAAACATGGGCTTCTTCCACCTAGAAACAAACCAGATGAGTGTGGTTTTGTGGTGTTACAGCAGCATGTGGTACTCATCAAAACACAATTGCCAACCTGATCATAAAGTCTCCTGGAAGAGAAGAGGCAGGTGTGAGTCAGGCACACAGGTTACTAGCCAGGAACTTTGGAGGTGATTATTAATCATTTAGCCAACTTTCTTACTGCTCTTGATAGAAAGGAATGGGAAGACTAAAGGTGATATTTTCAAAAGTAAGGAGCAGGGTAACACTTCGCATACCTCCTATTTCTCCCCTTGTTTCTTTCACATATTAAAATTAGTGTCAAACTGAAATTTTGAGGATCTGATGGTATACTTCTTTGCCTAATTAATTTTACTCTTCATAGGAAAGAAGTGTACCTATGGACACAAGTGCAAATATTACCATCCTGAAAGGGGCAGTCAGCCTCAGAGGTCAGTGGCTGATGAACTTCGTGCCATGTCTAGGAATACAGCAGTCAAAACTGCAAATGAAGGAGGATTGGTGAAAAGCAACAGTGTTCCCTGTAGCACTAAAGCTGATAGCACTTCTGATGTCAAACGAGGTGCTCCAAAGAGGCAATCAGATCCAAGCATAAGGACTCAAGTCTACCAAGACCTAGAGGAAAAGCTTCCCACCAAAAACAAATTGGAAACCAGGTCTGTACCTTCCTTAGTTAGTATACCGGCTACTTCTACTGCAAAACCCCAAAGCACTACATCTTTAAGCAATGGCCTTCCATCTGGAGTTCACTTCCCACCTCAGGATCAAAGACCACAGGGACAATATCCTCCAATGATGATGGCAACCAAAAATCATGGAACGCCAATGCCTTATGAACAGTACCCAAAATGTGACTCGCCTATTGACATTGGATATTATTCCATGTTGAATACATATTCAAATCTGAGTATCTCAGGCCCACGAAGTCCTGAAAGGCGTTTCTCCTTGGATACCGATTATAGGATAAGTTCTGTAGCTTCTGACTGCAGCAGTGAAGGAAGCATGAGCTGTGGGAGCAGTGATTCCTATGTGGGGTACAATGACCGCTCCTATGTCAGTTCTCCTGATCCACAACTAGAAGAGAATTTGAAGTGTCAACACATGCACCCTCACAGCCGCCTTAATTCCCAACCCTTCCTGCAGAATTTCCATGACCCCCTAACCAGAGTGCAAAGTTATAGTCATGAAGAACCAAAGTACCATCACAAGCCTCCACTTGCACACCTGGCTGTCCATCTGCAGCACCCGGCTGTGGGCGCCCGGTCCAGCTGTCCTGGTGATTACCCCTCTCCCCCAAGTTCAGCCCACTCTAAGGCACCACACCTGGGGAGGTCCTTAGTGGCCACAAGAATAGACAGCATTTCTGATTCTCGGCTCTATGACAGTTCACCTTCAAGACAAAGAAAGCCTTATTCCCGCCAGGAAGGGCTGGGAAGTTGGGACAGGCAGAGTTATGGGATTGATGCATATAGCTATCGGCAGACTTACTCGTTGCCTGATAACTCCACACAGCCGTGCTATGATCAGTTCACCTTCCAGAGCCTACCTGAACAGCCAGAACCTACTTGGCGAATACCATACTGCGGAATGCCACAAGAACCCCCAAGGTATCAAGACAACCGGGAAAAAATTTTTATCAACTTGTGCAACATCTTCCCGCCTGACCTTGTGAGAATTGTCATGAAAAGAAATCCTCACATGACAGATGCCCAGCAGCTAGCTGCAGCCATTTTAGTGGAGAAATCACAGCTGGGTTATTGAAAGATGATGCATCTTTGTGGTGTTTAGTAGTTTTTTGTTCAGCTCAAATGCTGAGGGAGGTTTGCTACAATAGCACATGTAATCTCCTTCTCAGCAAGGAGGTTATATAGTATCCATTTATGTGAAATACTGTATCATGGAACCTGTATGTATAGCCCCACATGGTGGAAGTATCACGGGATTGCTTTACATTCAAACTTTTTTTTAACATTTCCTTTTTAAAGCTATATTCTTGGCTGGAAATTTTTCCAGTTTGGTTTAATAGATGTATCTGTGATCTTTGATATTAATCTTTGGTGCATCAGGGGTTTATATGCAGCACTTTTTATCCTTGTTTCATGTTTTATTACCTTGGTGTTTATCTATCAATTGCAAGCAATTACAATACCTACAGAATGTTGAACATTTGACTAGACCTAGCAAACTATTTTTTCAAGCCAAGCTTAATTAGAATCTTTTACAACTTTTTAAGTTATTTTTATTTGGGGAAAGTGGGCTTCTCTGTGCTAGAATCATTATTTATAGAAACAAAGAAATACTACAGCACTGACTTTATATTTTAAACAAAATGTAAGTTACCAGTTTATGTTGAAATGGGTAACGATATGTACTAGAATGATTTACAAGATGGCACTTTTTATAGTTTTATTTTTGTTTGAATTTTTTTCTCTGTTACATAATTAGTTAATTTAATATGGTTGATTTAAAGGAAAGCAGATGCAATCAATGGAAAAAAATTTCCATTTTTTTATATGAATAAGGCAAAAGCCGTAACTGTTACTGTTTAGAGCTTTGTTATCCAGCTATTATGTGCTTCTAGGCAGTAGAAAGGGAAGTGAATTCTAGATTTTCATTAATTTGTCTTTTTAATGTGTTTGTCATTTTGTTTGGGGGCACAACAATACTGGATAAAATAACCCTTTTACAGTACTTGCCTATTTTTAACGAATCTAATTATTCTCAATGCAACTTTTATATTTAATATACTCTTCAGCTTTCCTGCTGTTTATCCAGGCTGGCCGGATATGGGTTTATGTGTTGAGGATATGCACCGTTTATTGATACTGCACTATAGACATGGTGAAGGAGGGGGTGTAAATGGTAACTTAAATTGTTTGTAAGATACTGTATATTTTCCATTTTCCTGAAGGTAGTTTTTTGGAGGCCTGTTATATTATTAAGGCCAGATTCTTGCCACAAATAGTGTAGATTTAGATACAGACTAAAGTCTGTTCTAGTATTAGTAAGGGATATTTCTGGTTGAAAGTCATGGGTTTTGCTAGATGTGAATACATTTCTGTGGGTTAGAACATAGATTTTGCAATCAGTGGCAGATAGTGGTGTGATTGACAGAACTTGGACTGTTACCTCCAGTTTTTGAATTTTACTTAGTGTAACAGCCTTATTAAGATCGGTTTCTGTAGTCAGCCTAGATGCCCCTGGTTATTCTGATTTTTCTACTTGCTACAGTGTAAAGCCCTGAAAAGCCAGAAAGTACCTTTTACTGTTGATACAAATTGTATCTTTTTAACTATAAGAACTATTTTGATTTGTAGATCTAGTTAAAACACAAATGTGTAACTATGATTAGACTTTTGGGCAACATTTTATCCCTTATTTAAATACAAATTTTTAAAGTAAAATTGAGGTCTAGACTAGGGTAGAAAATAAAAGTAACAATTTAGGTAAATAAAAGTGTCTGTCTTAGTTTTATATACTATATTAAACCATATTAAATAAATTTATTGGCATTTCATTTCTCTTAAAACTTATCTAGTGTGAACTTAAAATAAAGGTAAAATGCTGCCTGAAAATAATGTCCAAGCACCTTTGACTAGGATAACATTTTCACTACTTGTGTGACACTGTGTGTTGCATAAAGTAGGATTTGGGTATACAGTAAATGCTTCTAAAAGGCATTGTGCATATTGACATATCCAATAATCTGAACCGTGTTCAGCAAACTTAATTCAGGAAAGTGGTGTTCTACACAATTATCGCTGTTGTTTTTGCGGTGAGTACAGCACTCTTCTGTACCCAGATGTAGTACAGGTGATGCCACCCAAACCATTCTGAGTGGTGTCTGTCTGAGAGTGGCCCTACTCACTCGTGAAAATTGTTCTCCTTGATTTTGTTAGTCAATACCTGTAGAACAAGTTTAAATGTAGAGGCTAAACCAGTGCCAAATATAGGGTTACAAATGTGTAGTAACTTTTTTTTCAGTCATATTCTAAGAATTTTTTAAAATATAAACTCACACTTGTAAATTGTATAGGTTTTGCTTCTGATTTTTTCATTATAGCATTTTAATTATTTGAAAAGTCTGCCAAACTTGACCAAAGTCTTGTTTTAAGTCAAGTCTTAGGTGAATGTATATATCACATTTTTAATTTGGCCTTCCAGTGTTTTTAACTGATTGACTACATGTCAATTGCTTCATTGATGTTTAAACTATGGAGAAGTGTTGTAGCCTGCCACTGCCTATACTGCAGTGAATAGTTCTGAACTACACATACTGAAATCCTTCAGTAATAATTAATTTTGAGTTAAGAAATAGCAGCCTTTATATGGCAAAAGGACAATTTGTCCCTTTATTTTGAAGCACCAACGTTGCTTCCAGAGCTTTAGAATGAGATATTGGCAAATTGTATGTACAGCAAATTCTTAATTATCCAAAGCAATAAGTAAAGAGGGTCCTTCGTTAAATTAAATCCGTAGCTGATCCCAAACCTACACGTTAGCCAAAACTTTCTCCCTCATCAAATCTTTTACCATACTTGCTAATAAGTAACCAGAGAGAGATTGGTTAGTTAGTAGTGAAGTTTGCCAGATGTAGTCGACTGATAAAGAAAAACTCAGATTTGAATATTCTGCCCCTGAATAATTGGCAGTTGACTGTACTTACACAGTAATTAGCCAGCTCATTGTCTCTGTGTCTTAGAACAGAGAAACTAGTAGCCAACTGGCCAAATACTGGCCCTTAGTATATCCTTCTTCCTTGCATGTGATACCTAAATTTTCAATCTCGTTTTTATGATGTCGATATCCTGATAGAGTTTGTCATTGACCTAAACATTTAAAAGAAATGCACACCAGTATAAAAAGATTTGGTGGAACCTTGAGCTTTGTGTTTTTTATGAAAATTCATTTATGAGAATATATAATATAACTGAAAGAATGTTTTATATCTATCTATATGTATATAGAGAGATGTATATATAGACATAAATACATGCATAGTATTATGGAGTATTAAAAATGAGGCGGGGGAACTTTTGATGGCTGACTTCCTCATTGAACTATGTTTCTTTGAGATGTTGACAGCCAAGTCTGGGGTCTGGGTGACCAGTGATAAGATTTAGAACACTTGAATGGAATGCAACTCTTCACTGGTTTTCTTCCTGGTATTTTTAAATAATTATTTTAATAATTTTAATAGCACATGTAATTTTAAAAAAAACAAAAAAGCTTAAAGTAGTATTGATTATACAAATAATTATTTAGGTGTCTTTTATGGATGTATCTATGTGTATATAAACAGTAATATATTTATGAAACAGATAGGCTTTGGTTATGTTGTAGCTATTACTTTGTGATAGGTGTGTTGGGGGGACTATGGGATGGGTGTGTGTGTTGAAGACTCTCAAGCTCTTTCCCCCTGATTTAATGGTGTTGGCTCTAAAGCATATTTGGTTGTCATTACTCTTTTTGCTAGCACTTACTTATCCAGCTCCCTTATTCCAGATAAAATGAGATGTACTGTTTTCTGGCCATTCTCTTGGCATTTGGCTCATCCATTTGATTATCATACAACATCTGGAGAATTCCTAGGTGACTGAAATGAATCAGTTTATGGACAGAAATAATGCTTCCGTTCCAAGTAGATGAAAGATGAACACTCACCATTATGTTTCCCATGTATATACCAAAAAACAAAATGAAGTATGAAAGAGATGGGTTACACACATACATCAGAACAAGAGAAACCAAAGTATTAATAAAAGTAGAGAAACATGTGCATTATTTTAGATTGGTCTGGGAAAATCCCTATGGCAAAGGTTGGCAAACTTTTTCTAAAAGAAAGAACAGAAATAAATATTTCAGGCTTTGACATGGTCTCCAGAAACTACTCACCTCTGTTGCTATAGCACAAAAGCAGCAATAGGCAATATGTAAACGAATGGGTGTAGCTTTATTCCAATAAAACTTTATTTATGAAAACAAGCAGCAGGCCAGATTTGCTCTGTGGGCCACAGTCTGCTGACGCCTGCCCAAGAGGGAGAAAGATAGTCATATTCAGCAGCAAACCCTGATATATATATATATATATATATATATATATATATATGATTATAAGAAAGAATTTATTTTAGTTGCCATTAAAATAAATAATGGATGATCTTCAAAAGAAAATTGTGAAACACACATATTAAAACATTGAAATCCATGTATAGTTTTTACTTGGTCATACCTAGTATTTACTAGAGACATTTCTTGTGTTTAACCACAAAAAAGTATTCTGTAAAAAGATGTTTTAATAAGTATGATTTTGTTTTCCCATGAACTTTGCATTTCCATTGATAGATGGGAACCCTAACCTATCCTTTTTTTTTTTTTTTTTAATGGCCTCATGGACCAAAAATTCTGCTGTATTTTGAAAATTAGCACATAATTAATTTGCCACAAAAATATTTGAAAGACTCTATTGAGTACTGTTTTCTGCTGGTTTTGAGCTTCTAATGAATAACAAATATGCCATTCTTTGAAAATGGCTTTAAAGAAGATAAATGTATTGCAATTCCACATACTGTATGTAGCTTTATATGATTAAAAATTGTGAATAGTATAATTTTAGCTATGATGTGAGTGTATTTGTTGTGTTGTGACTATAAGAAACAAAATATCCTTGCTTTCTCTGTCTAAATCTTTAATACAGACTTTTTAGACACTGGTGAATGATATTCTTAATACAATCATGTATCATTTTAAACTCATTGGAAACACACATTGCTGAACACGTTCATTCTCAGTGCTTTATAAATTATGTTACATCAATAACATTACCATAAGAACATTAAATTGTTTTGAACATTACCATCTACTTAAATACTTATACTTTAAAAAAAAATACAACTCTTTTTAAAGTGCTTATTTGAAATGTTTACTTAATTATTTTTTTTTTTTCTTTAATGGTGTCTGCTAACCTGCTTATTACTTCTGTCACAGTAATACTGTTATGACTTAGAAGTGGATTTTTCCCTAAGGTCCTTACTCTTTCTGATTCAAAAGCTATGAAAGATTTTGACCACAAGACAGTAGAAAATGCCTGCGCATGTTTTAATCCAGTTTTCCCAAACTGGGAAAGTTTCACATTTTAAATCATGTACCTGATTTTCCAATTTTCTGTCCAAGTATTTCACAGAAATAACAAATGTAGTTCATTAAAGCTTTTGCCCCCTTTCCTAAAGCAGCTTATGTGTCAAGAGAAAAAGACATTGGAGAAAAATGATTTTTATTTTAAAAAATCTATTTTAGATGTCCTTCAGTTCTTTGAAATTGTAAATTTCCTACTTAACAGGAAATACCCACAAACACACAAACTTCCATAGAGTCTACCAGATCACTGACTTTATCTTTTTCTTTTAAGTTTTTTCTCCCAAATCATAGTTGTATACTGTTAGTAGGATGTCTGATTTGATCCACAGCTTTTTTTACAGGACAAGTAAAGCTAAGTATCTGGTTAGAGCAACCATCTGATAACCTGGTGTGATTTGACTTATCCTCTGTTCTGTATGTTTCTGTAAAGGAAGTTCTACGACTCCAAAAAGCAGTGCTTTAGACCTGCTGGAAATCCATGTCAAAACTCCTATGTGATTCTGCCACTGAAGAAAAAAATTAAAGTATTCATTTTTCTTGTGGTGGTTCGTTTTTGTTTCTTGAAGAAATGGACCTCATATAGCAGTACCAATGCTAGAAAATGAAAGCAGCATCCTTCCCCAGGCCTTGCCTGCACCTGGAGCTTAAGGACATGTTGAGTGTTCTAGCAGATAAGCACAGGTTCAGTATCACTGTAAGTGTTGGAGCCATAAAACGTCATGTGAAAAAGTGAAATTAAATGCTGAAAACAACTAGTCATACCCTAAGGCATGGTGAGAGTGATTTTTTTTTTTCCTAATCTGTCACTGTTTCTGGTGATTTGGGATATCATATGGCATCTGGCTGAGACAGTGATTGTTAATAGGGACCATGTCCAGTGAGTTTATAAGAAATGCTGATGATATTGGCAGTGTCTTTCCTAATTATGATGACTACTAAACAGAAGGTTGGCGATTCAAACCCACCAGCCGTTCCTCGGAAGGAAGGCTGGGCAATCCAATTCCATAGAGATACTGCTTCGGAAACCCAAGGAGGGGTCGCTATGAGTCGGAAATGACTCGACAGCTCATAACAACAACCACCACCAAGCAATTGGGAGCTCTGGTGGCGTAGTGCCTAAGGCACTTGACTGCTAACCAGAAGGCTGGCAGTTCAAACTCACCAGCAACTTCTTGGAAGGAAGGTTGGGCAATCTACTTCTGTGGTGATGTTGTTGTTGTTATTTGCCGTCGAGTAGGCCCCGACTCATAGCGACCCCTTCTTGGGTTTCCGAGGCAGTATCACTACGGAAGTAGGATTGCCCAACCTTCCTTCCGAGGAGTGGCTGGTGGGTTTGAACCACCAGCCTTCTGGTTAGCAGTCAAGTGCCTTAGGCCCTATGCTACCAGAGCTCCTCAGAAACTCAAGGAGGGGTTGCTTTGAGTCAGATCCGACTCCCCGGCAGTGAGTTTGGTTTGGTTTTGGTTTTACCAAGCAATTAGTATTGAAAAGATTTATACCAATGGAATAGTACTTACAGGTACTGTGCCTTTGGCCATCTTTGAGCATGTATGTGCTTGAAGCCTGACAGGCCCTGGGGGTGCAGAGAAAAGGGTGGGGAAGGGAAGCCCATCCCTTCGAGGAGCTCACCTGTGTGTGACTGGACTGGAATATACAAAAGTCCACTTAGTCAACAAAGAAAGGTTTTCAAAAATAGACTAAACAAATCCTAATGAACAGAAATGGCAATCTGTGTCTCTCTGATAGTCCAGGCTGATAAACTTAGATTCCTCGATGTGGGAAATGCTCTGCTTCTGAGAAAAACCTCCACAGACATGGGAGAGATTGTAGACAGCTTTCAGGTATTCAAGGAGCTCTGGTGGTGCAGTGGTTAAAGCATTTGGGTGCTAACTAAAAGGCCAATGGTTTGAACCCACCTGAGGCAGTCTGCTTCTGTAAAAATTTGCAGCCTTGGAAATCCATCGGAGGTCACTATGAGTCAGAATTGACTTGATGGCAGTGAGGTTTTTCAGGTATTCAGGGGGTGCTGTTTGAATCCCAGACCTGCATGTATTACTCTTACATACACACAACATGTAGAAATGGGCATATTGCCTTTCAGAGTCTTTTCAAACTCAGTTATAAAATGGTATTAAAACCTGTTTCATAGATGTGTTGTCATAAATAGTGGGCACAATGCCAACTCAAGGACAGATGCAAATAAACACATAGTGGGCAGTGCAGCATCCACCTCGTTCTTATTGAAACGAAATAAGAACCTTTACCCTTGCTGTTCTAGGGACCCAAGGAGCCCTGGTGGAACAGTTGTAAAGGGCTTGGCTTCTAACTGGAATGTCAGTGGTACAAATCCACCAGCTGGTCCGTGGAAGAAAGACGTGGTGGTCTGCTTCTGTAAAGATTGCAGCCTTGGAAACCCAATGGGGCAGTTTCTACTCTGTCCCATAGGGTCTCTGAGTCAGAACCATCAACTTGGCAGTGGGGTTTTAGAAAACAATGTCTTCCTAACCCAATTGTTCTAACAAGTTTCTATTAATAATTACCCAAGTTTCAGATTTTGCTTTGAGGCTGCTACTATCACCTTGTTTTGTTTTGTTGGTCTTTCCCTTCATCCAAATCACTTTCCCTCCCTACTACCACCTCTTCTGAGTGATAAGTTTTTTGTTATAGATCTTCCTAATTTTCTGCATTTCTCCTTACATGAATCAAGCTTTATGTTTTACTAATGCCTTTCACACACACACACACCATAATCCTCCAGGTTCATTTTTATGACCTTTCAGGAATTGAAAATGCTGCATTTCAGTTATAGTCACAATGTCATAATGATCAGCATTTAAAATACTCCTGTTTCATGTCAGTTGTCTTAGCTTCATAGAACTCCGTGACAAAATACCACAAAGTGGGCTTCTTTAAAGAATAGAAACTCTTTCACAGTGCTGGAGGCAAAATGTCTAAATTCAGAGCCTTGGGAAAGCTGTGCTGTCTCTGTAGGCTGTAAGGGAAAATTCTTCCTTTTCTCTTTGCCTTTCTGGCAGCCCCAGGTATTTCTAGGCATTCCATGGCTTGTGGATGGATCCTCTCAGTCTGTCTGGCCCCTGTGTGTGACTCTGTTTCCATATCTGTTCTCCCCTTTTATACAACAGCATTTAGAATGGATTAAGACTAGGACCCTCTCCACTTCACCACATCCTTATTTAATTTAGCCTCATTAACATAATGAAAGAAGACCCTGTTTCCAAACAAGGCCTCATTCACAAATACAAAGGTTGGGATTTCAACATGTAGTTTTACAGGACACAATTCAGTCCATAACATCAGTGCGTATTTTATTGCATCTGGCAGATTTGAGGAGCTCTGGTAGCATAGTGCCTAAGGCACTTGACTGCTAACCAGAAGGCTGGTGGTTCAAACTCACCAGCCACTTGGAAAGAAGATTGGGCAATCTACTTCCGTAGTGATACTGCCTCGGAAACCCAAGGAGGGGTCACTATGAGTCAAGGCCTACTCGACAGCACGTAACAACAACAGCAGCAGATTTTTACCCTTCATTGCTTTTTAGACCTTTGGTTTTATTATTTTATCCTAATATTGTTATTTATCAGTGTCACATCATTCTTTTCTCCACATAATTGTCCTGAACTTTTTAACTAAGATCTTGTGGGCGTTGACAATTTATTTTCTCTCTGGCAGCAGATTTGCTCATTGCTATTCAGTGATAGCTGCTGAAGGAGCCCTGTTGGTGCAATTGTTAAACGCTTGACTGCTGATCGAGAGGTCAGCAGTTCTGTGGGACAAAGATGTGGCAGTCTGGTTCCATAAAGATTTACAACATTGGAAACTCTGTGTGGCAGTTCTACATTGTCATATAGGATCACTATGAACAGAATTGGCAACAGGTTGGTTTGGGTTTTGGTGGTGTTTTTTTTTTCCTTTTTGTAGGTAGCCAAAGGCAGCTTTAGGTGGCAGAGGGTTCCCCAGCACCTGCCCCTGCTGAGCTGAGTCTAGGAGAACATTAGATGAGGCTCCAGTGTGACCTAGACCTAGTGCTTTATGCTTCCATTGGCTGGTACCCTCACCTAAAGAGATACTGTTCATACAAATTTACGAATTAAGTAATGTTTGGAAAGGTGAGAGTTATAAGAAAGCAACTATAATTGTGAGCTTATCCAAATAAACGCAAAACCTCTGCACCTCACAAGCTGAAGGTGTGAGCTGTTAGCACTTGGACCTCAGCCGTGGATATTGTTTGATGGTCAACAGTGTTCAACAGTTTTGCTGGTTTGCTTTGGTTTATTAAAAGCATTAAAAGAATTTTAAAGAAATCTTTTAAAGTTTTAAAGGTTTTTATCTTAAAAGATTTTTTAAATAACTTAAAAAAAAAAAATACACATTTTCTTCTCTAGGTCTAGTCGTCAGCCTGACACAGAGGACAGACTCTAGTGGCTAACCCTACTCCACCCAACCCACCAGCTGCTGTCAACTCAGTTCTGACTCATAGCAACCCCTCCTTGGGTTTCCGAGGCGGTATCACTATGGAAGTAGACTGCCCAGTTTTCCTTCCAAGGAGTGGCTGGTGGGTTTGAACCACCAGCCTTCTGGTTAGCAGTTAAATGCTTTAGGATTTTTTTTCAGATGTTCTCAGAACCTTCTCTCTACTAGTTATGCTGTGGAAGAATTTTAATTCTAACAATGTAATTTGATATATTCAGTTGTTGAAGTCTACTTTGGGAAATCAGGAGTGGTGCTTTAACCTCGAAGACCATGATGTATTTTCATACTGTACAATAGAGCAGGTTAGGAGTCAGAGAGCTTCCCAGCTCTGTGCACTTCTGGGGAGGACTCAGATCTGTTCCAGTTGCAAGGCTGCATTCCTAGTGGGTCTGAATGGAGGCCAAACCATGAGCTTTTCCTGTCTGGATGTTGAGATACTTTTCCTGTCTGGATGTTGAGATACTTGCTAGAGAATCTCCAAGAATCGATCCTGCACTCACTAGCTTTGAACTGAAACAAGCTGCCTAAGAAGCCTACTCTGCCTGGCCTTCTCTTTGCACAGGTGGAACTGTGGCCTAAGAGCAAGCCAGAAGCTGAGCAGTGGGGAAAATAGTCTTGATAAGAAACCCATGGTTACTTGGCGATAAACTAACCCAGGTAGTGTTTGAGCACTTTGCACCTATGTGAAATAATATGTCACGATAAAAATGTCACTTGTCTTCCAGGAAGAGTTCTCAGGTCCAATCTACCTGGCCTAAGGCTCACAATGACAGCTCTGGCCCAAGACTCAAGCCAGATGTCCAGCTCAAGTGCTCAAGCAAGGTCCTGCTACCTTTCTAATAAGAAAAGCTAGAGGGCCCTGTGCAGGAAGGAGGCTGGCTACTTTAGACCCTGGGCTCCCACCTTCACTCCCTGCATTCTCTGTAGTCTTGGAGAGAAAAAGACAGTACATTTATTTCTAATTTTTCCAGTCATGCACAGAGTCCTTCTCGGGTGTCTTTTGAAAAGCCCCATTCAGCTTTCAGATTCTTGACAATGCCCACCGCAAACACAACACCTTTTATGTTGAAGCAGCTGCCATTTGCATTTCTTATGCTTTTCCATTTGCACAAATTCAGCATGAGACTAGAAATAGAAAAGTTTAATTAGATGGTCAAATAGATTCCTTTCCCAGTTTCCCAGGAGAACTCAGTGAGGAACAGAATACATACTGAAGAGTAGGAAAGACAACGGCTAAGTGCAACTCTCAGTCACCAAATCCCTAGCCGTCCTTTCCCTGCTCTCATCCAGAGGCCTCTGCAGGCCTCGGTTGGTACACACTGGTCAACCACAGCACCTCACGGGCCCACCAGCACCACAGCCGCTCAAGTCCAAGCCACAGCTTCTTCACATCTCAGTCTTCAAAGATCTTTTCTCTCCCCCTCCCCACTCTCCAAGGATGCAATTATCATTCATTTAAATAATTGTTTCAAATATGCATGTGAAAAGATTGAGGATGATGGCAAACACAATTTGGTAACTACATGAAAAGCTATTCGATAAACTCCGAGGAGATTTATGAGTTTACTGTGTATGTTACCAAATTAACAAGACTAGGACAAAGCACATTGTGCCAGCCTGAATGCAACAACATTAAAATGCTGCAAAATTCTAAAGGAAGGAGCGGAGCAAAAGGCATTTTCTAGTCCCAGCTCAACTTCATTAACTCTGTGGAGCAGAGGGAGGAGGGGATCTGGGAAGAGGCTCAAATGGGGACTGGAGGAGGCTACTAGCCCAAGGGGCAGTGAAGGAAGGTTCAGGTTCACCAGGATCTTAGAAGTCTCTATAGCCTCCTGTCTGGCTGCAGCACACCCAGCTCGTGCCTTCACTTGTCCCATCCCCTCTTCCTGGTTCAGAGTCATCCCAAAAGGTAAAGATTCCTGGCTCTGCCTCCTCACCCTCACCAACCAGAGGTCAACTGGGAACATTGAGATCATCCAGTTGGCAGTGATTGAGGAGATGGGGAAAGGGGAGGATGGCAATTAACTTTGAAAGGTTCTCTTCTAACAAGAATTTGATTTACAACCTTCTAATACCACTTTCCAGATTGGTAGCAGGAAATTCCAAGTGTTACTTAATATCTTCCTTTCATCTGGTTAACAAAAAAAAAAAAAAAAAACTCACTGCTGTCAAGTCGATTTCTACTCATAGTGACCCCTCCTTGGTTTTCCGAGGTGGTATCTCTATGGAAGTAGATTACCCAATCTTCTGAGGAGTGGCTGATGGGTTTGAACCGCCAGCCTTCTGGTTAGCAGTCAAATGCCTTAGGCATTGTGCTACCAGAGCTCCTAAATTCTTTTTAATGTTGTTGCTGTTAAGTGCCGTCTTATAACGACCCCTCCTTGGGTTTCCAAGGCAGTATCACTACAGAAGTAGATTGCCCAACCTTCCTTCCAAGGAGTGGCTGATGGGTTTGAACCGCCAGCCTTCTGGTTAGCAGGCAAGTTCCTTAGGCACTACGCTACCAGAGCTCTGCAGGGAATATTCTAATCTAGCCACAAGTCCTTGTTATGTTGTTGAAAAAATATAAGGCTTTAGAACAGTTGGGTCACAGCTTGTTCTCCCCAGACTCCTAAGGGAGACAACGGTGGTGAGTGCATTTCCTGGTTTCTTGCCTATCTTGCTGCTCTGTTTGTTCATCTAAACAGATAGCAAAATCACTGAACTGTTTTTCTGAATCCTCCTTCTTAACCTGAAGGCAATAGCCCAGCCTTCACACGGAAGTTGGTTCTATCCTAGTCTGCCCAGTGTCAAAATGACACCTTTACCTCCCCTTCTGCCACCCAGTAAGCTTTGCCTGAACAGGCCTTCTGAGAAACCCAGTTTCCTCCCAGAGAAAATGAAATGCTTTTTGAGAGACACTGGCCCTTTTAGGTTGTAAAGCAGATAGTTGTGCTCCACATTAATACTGCACATAGGGCCTTGGGGACAAAAGTAAGAAAGTACTAACCATGAGAAGAGATGGATGGAGAAAACTGAGGGCTCAGAAGAATTGTTTTCCTCACCTCCAACCATTGGCAGTGGGACTGGTGAGGTGCCAACTAGTCTCTGGCCTGAACAATAGCAGTGCTGACT
The DNA here is from genome assembly GCF_000298275.1 of Orycteropus afer afer. Classification (NCBI taxonomy): domain Eukaryota; kingdom Metazoa; phylum Chordata; class Mammalia; order Tubulidentata; family Orycteropodidae; genus Orycteropus; species Orycteropus afer. Next base: position 14,909,898 of record NW_006921623.1, on the reverse strand, counting down.
CCTGTTGATGAAGGAGAGGTAGCAGGCAAGTGGGAAGAGTGTGTGAACTCTCGAGACTGACAGACCCGGTTGCCAAACTGGTGCCCATTGCTGCACTATACAATCTTGAATGGGTCCCTTAATCTTGAAGCTCTATTAAAAAGAAGGATAGGTTTCACACACCTCATGGTGTTGTCAACATTCAGTAATTAGACACAATATCTGTGTAGAACATCCTGCACTAAAGCCTGGGACATAATAACCAAAAAAAAAAAAAAAAACCACAAGAAACCAAATCCACTGGAGTCAAGCCAGTTCCAACTCATCATGGAGCAAAGTAGAATTGTCCCATGGCCATAAATCTTTACAGAAGCAGACTGTCTCAATTTTGTGGTGGGTTTAGCAGCCAGGTGCTTTAAGTACTGTGTCACTGGGGCTCCTTGGGACATAACCAACAAAAGCAAACCCACTGCCATCTATTTCAACCCATAGCAACCCCCATTGGGTCTCCAAGGCTGTAAATCTTTATAGAAATAGATCATCTCATCTTCTTCCCATGGAGCACCTGGTGGGTTTGAACCATCAACCTTCTGGTTAGCAGCCAAACGTCTTACCCATTATGCCACCAGAGCTCCTTAACAGGTGCTGAAAAACATAAGTTCTCTTTCCAGTTAAAGATGTGAGCCTTGTCCCCAGTTCTTTCCTCCCCCTCACACTGCACATTCAAGAATTCAGCTCCACTCAGCCCTCTTAACAGATTTCACATTTACTACCTTCTTTCCGCCCCCATTGCTTAGGCTCAGGCCTTCTTATTACAACAACATTCTACCAAGTTTCTCTCCTGCTTTTCCCTCCTTCATATGTTGCTTCCACCCTCTAGTGACTGGAGTTAAGCTTCTAACGATGCACTTCTTAGAAGCCTTTGAAGCATCACACACACACACTGCCTGTTTGTCAAGCCAAACTTCATTATTATAATATTCAAAGCCCACCCTAGTCTGGAGCATCATTTGCCCTCTACACTCACTGAAGACTCTCAACCCCTGACCTTTCCCAATGTATGTCCAGCATACATACATGCCTCCAGGGTTTCTATGCCTATGGTAACCTCTGCAACGAATAAGCCAAAAAGTCTGAGGGAACAGTCCCCACAAGACTGCCCTTACTTCATTCAGACCAGCTGACTGCAAGTTTAAAAAAAAAAAAAAAAATCAAACTCATTGCCAGCGATTAAATTCTGACTCAAAAAACAACAACAACAACCAAACTCATTGTCCCTGAGTTGATTTCAATTCATAGCAACCCCTGTTGGTTCTTCCTCTAAGGCTGTAAATCTTTACAGAAGCAGCAGATTGCCTCACCTTTCTTCTGCAGAGTGGCTGGTGAATTCGAACCATGGACCTTTTGGTTAGCAGCCAAATGCTTCAACCACTATCCCACCAGAGTTCCCTGGCTATAAGTTCAAACCTAAATAAATAAACTCACTGCCATTGATTCAATTCTGACAGTGACCCCCATTGGGTTTCCAAGGCTGTAAATCTTTACAGAACTTGATTGCTCAATCTTTCTTCCATGGAGCAGCTTGTGGGTTTGAATAGCCAAACTTCTGGTTAGCAGCCAAATGCCTTAACCACTATGCCACCAGAGTTCCTGGGCTGTAAATTCAGTGGTGCCCCAAACAACTCTCAGCTTTGATAATCTGCTAGGACAACTCACATGACTCAGGAAGCACTATACTTAATGTATTATGGTTTTATTAGAGTGAAAGGATACAAATTAGAACTGGCCAAAGCAAAAGACCATGGAGCAAAGTCTAAGGGGGGTCCAAACACAGAACTTGTGGTTGCTATCTCCCTTGGCGTCCCAGACAGTGTTTCCTTCTCCTGGTTAGAGTGTGATAATACTCGAAGAATATTGCCAACATGGGAAGCTCAACTGAGCCTTTGGCCTCCAGAGTTTTGATTGGGGCTTGATCACATACTGTCCACGTGGCTGACTTTTAGTCTCCAGCCCCACCTACAGGCCTAATGACTTTAGTCTCCAGTTGCTGTAGAGGTGGGAACTGAGAAGACATGACCCAAAGCCCCCATCATAAATCCTATTGTCAGACTGTCCAGTGGCCAAAGCCCCCAGCCAAACAAAGACATTCCTATCAGACAGGACATCCCAGGGGCCTAGAGATCACCTGCCAGGAGCTGAGAGCAAAGGCCAGATCTCTCCTGAACCTATTTGCCATCAAGTTGTTTCTTACTCATGGTGACCCCATGTGTGTCAGGGTAGAACTATGCTCCATATTTCCAATGGCTGATTTTTATTTTGTTTTCAGTGGCTGGTTTTTCAGAAGTACCACCAGGCTTTGCTTCTGAGACACCTCTGGTTAGCAGCCAAGCTCACTAACCATTTGCACCATGCAAGGACTGCCAGGGAACGTCTAGTGACTTAAAAAAAAAACTCAAAGGGGGGTACCTGGGGTGCTGATCACACACCAGTCGGGTCAATCTGTGAAGATTCATCAAGGTGATCACTGATATGTGTAAATTCCTGTATTTTCAGTGAAATGTTTTTAAGATCTGTGAATCAGCTTCATCACTTATTAAAAAGCCCTGGTTAGATGTTTATTTGTGCCTAATGCTTTGCAAGATTTTGTCAAAAAAGAACGGCACATGTTTCCTGGCATCTGCAACCAGCATTTCTGGGCTGATTGAGGACTGATTCATCTTGTGTTCTACTTAGAACAGAAATGAGTGTAATCCATTACTGTTTGTTTCTCCTCAGGGCCATGGGCTAGAAGAGGATATCGATTTAAAAGCATTACTCATACTGACCGAAGACGGTTGCTGGCCCAGTTTAGCAAAGGGCGCGCAGATGACGCAGACAGTCTAGAGAACATTCAGTTCTTCCGGTGTTTGAGGGGACCAATAAATAGCACTCCTTCTTTCAGCCACAGGAGAAAGATGAGGCCGTCTGCTTCCTTAAAGATTTACAGCCTTGACTACCCTATGGGGCAGTTCTACTGGGTCCAATATAGGGTTGTTATGAGTGGGAATCGACTCCATGGCAATAGGTTTAAGTTTATGGTTTTTGTTTTTTGGTTTCCCACCTCACTAGAACCAAAAGCAACAGATAATTTATCATGTACCTTTTCTAATAATTTTCTCCTCTATTCTCAGTCTTGGCCAGAAAAAGCTCTGTAGAAAAAAGGTTTGCCTAATGGTAGTAATCACACAAGGAGCCCTAATGGCACAGTGATTAAAGCACTTAGCTGCTAACTGAAAGGTCACTGAGTGATTCAAACCCACCAGCTGTTCTGCAGGAGGAAGACATGGCTGTCTGCTTCTGTAGGGATTTATAGTCTTGGAAACCCCATGGGCAGGTTCTACTCTGTTCTATAGGGTTGCTGAGTCAGAATAGACTGGACGGTAGTGGGTTTGGTTTTTTGGTTAGGGATCACATGAGGACTTGCTGTGGAAGGCAGTAGCTCACACTGCTTCTTCTTTATCTTTTGACCTTGAACTTCAGGTTCTCTGATGTTTCTATTAAAAGGTGAAAGTAAGAATAGAGCTGACACAAGAGTTTAGATCATTATCTACCTGCTCAGTGATCAGAGGGCTCAACCAAATGATTTCCTGAAGTACCTTCCAGTCTACATGTTCTTAATATTTAAAAAGTAGCCTTTCAAGTGCTCAAACCCTGCCATAGAATGTTCTGACTTCTGTCTCCAATTCATTCCCAGATCTTAGAACAAAATGGTTTACTACCATTTCTGCTTATAATCAACAAGAGGTCTGAGAAATACAAGTTGACAACAAACTACAACAAACTGTGTGGTTATCTTTTAGTTATAAAAATGCCTGATAACCAAAGATGTCAACTAAATTATAAGAGCTTAGTTTAGGAATACGTATTTCTTGATATTAGGCAAACAGTACTACATCTGTCAAGTGAAAATGGTTATTTGCTTATGTGTCCCCTATAAGAGGAGACAGCCTCTAAAACAACTAGATTACTTAGCACCCTTGAAAAACATCAGTGGCAGATGGAAAATTCATCATGTTGGCATATTCTGCATGGTTTCTCTTTAAGTGCTGGCTACCTGTATACCTGGCAAGTACCTGTCACTTGATTGGACACAGAAAAATACAATCTTGAAGGATGTAAGTGTGACTTGTGTCACAAACTGTCACCCAATCCCCTAAACTACAGCCTTGGGACATTCAAGACACCTCAGAGTGCCAGGAATAGTGCCAGCTACTGAATTAATAATGCTGCTTCACCTCACAGCTCTGCCATCATACTTTGCAACCTTTTCTCTTCAAATACTGACCAACTCCATGCTAACATTTTGTGAAAGCAGAGATCAGAATCAGAGATGGGGTTGGCAAGCCCTTTGGTAGCAGGGCAACATGATTTGAGAGTTTGATACTGCTGCCTACTACCAGGGAATGGAATCAAATGGAAAGTAATTGCTCCAAGCTGATCTTACAATATATTTATTGCTCATTATATACAATTATACAAACAGCCCAGACAGGAAAGGGGATGTTGCAATTTCTCCAGATTCCACAAATGGGTGCAAGTAAGTAGAGCTGTGCACCACTGGGTTTGTTTTTGGTTCCAAGCCAAAAATAAGTCACATACACTTTTTGAAAAAGTGGGAAATTCTCCCCATATGTCCCTCTTAACAAGCTAGTCATGCAGAAAAAAGTGGGTTCTCAGAAGCCAATGTCTCCAGCAATCTGTTTGAGGGATGGTGCCCGGGACTGGAGGTGCAGTGCAGAATCTCAAGCTCCAGCCCATCTTCTGACAGCCTGACCCTAGGAAAGGCAATTGAGGGGGGTTTAGAGAGAGACAGAACAGCAAGAAAGGGAAAACCGACGGTCAACGGAGATGCGGAGAGAATCAGCAGGAACCCTGGTTGAGGAAATACACGCCCATCCAGTTACAGCTGAGATTGTGACTTCTGGGGAAAGACACATTCAGAACTCCGGCTATGTGTTGTCCTGTCCTTATCCTAAAGCTTGCCATATATCAGATGCCAGGGACCTGCATGAAGACACGGAAAGTGAACAGGAAAGTTAGACAAGAAAGATGAAAACTAAATATTACCACAATGGAGTGGAATAAAAGGCATGACCCTGAATCTTTTTCACACTTTATAGGTTAATATTTAGTTGTGGTTGAGTTCATTTCTGAATTAAGAAGGGGAAAAGAATGCTGCTAAGGAAAACCAGTGATAGACAGTACCAAAAACAACAGTGGATCCACAAACTCAACACTCTTAACCTCAGCCCAGCTAGAATCAATCACCTTTGGTCACCTTTGGCTTCTGAAAGAATCTAACATCTTGCAATGTCCAGATCCAGAATTATGGTGTACAAATGAGATCATGGTATCATGGCACAGTCTTATAAACCTTTGTGATGTGAATCACAAGAGAAATAGTTAAGCAGCCCAAGGAATGAGTTTGCCTTATTTAGAGCAGCTCATAACCTGCTCAGGCCACTAGCCATACCAAGGATCACAGAGGTAGAGTGGGGCCAGGGAGGTGGGGTGGGGAGGGTACAAGAGAAAGTCTTCAGATCAGGGCTAACACAAGCTCCTCAACTACATCAGCATAGAGCTTCAGAGGAAGGACAAGGCCTGCAAAGTTGAGAGCAAGAAGCCTGTGGGTAGGAACCCACCAGTTTATGCCAGAGGCCTTTGTGGCTGATGAGTAATTTAGACACAGGCTTGCATCTGAGACCTAGGTAGGGGGTTCTATCCCTGTCAAAACTAGATCAGCTTTATCTGGTCCATGGCACTCTCTAATTCCTCACCACCACAATCCCATAGTGCCTCAGAAGAAGGCCTGGTGATCTACTTGCAAGCAATCTGCCATTGAAATTCCTATGGAGACAAACATGGGGTCACAATGAGTTGGAGTTAACTGATGGCAACTGCTATTTTTAATGACCTTCTAGGTCCCTTCCCCCCAAAAAAGAAAGACAAGATGAGAGTGCTGGTGAAGAACCCCAGAGGACAGTGGGAGAAAGACTGGTAACCCACTCAGAAATCCCTGCCCTTTCTTTCATGTCAGCAACATTATAATTAGTTATGGAGGGGCCCAGCAGTTCTTCCAAGGCTGCCAACCATGTGGCATTTGAAGCTGAAGGACATGGCAATTGTGAATCCCCTCTAACCCTCAGTAAATATTCATCTCTGGATAATTCCTCATCTCTTTCTGTCATTTGATCTTGACTTTTCTGGTGAGTCATACAGAAACATTCTTTTTTCTACTTCTGACAACAATAGCACAGAGTCAAGTTCACTCCAAGGATTCATTCTAAAAAGCAAATGAAAATTGATGAAATTAAAAATCATAAAACATTAGGCAAATTCTAATCTGGAGAATTTCACCAACCAGCAAATAAAATGGAAAGAATTACATAAATAGATTCCTTCATTGGAAGAAACAGTTCAAAGACGAAGAGCTAAGTGTTGTTTATGACAATATATGGAATGTTAAGAACATATTTTAACCAAGGATTTTCACTCAAATACCAGGAATCAGACTAGCTGGATTCTATGAATTCACAATCAGCTGCACGTTTTCAAATGCTGATGGTGTGTCCGGACCCTTCAGCTGGATTTGAAAACAATGAACGTATCTTAGTGGTAACAGGGAATGTCACAGAGAGTCTTTCCTGGGCTTCAATTCATTTCAGAGCAATCCAAAATTCAAAACCAACTAAGAAAATCCTTTCTAAATATTCTCCACCTGAAGTGAACACATACAACCACCTTTTTTGATGCCATAGTAAAAATCTAAGAAATAATATTGCTAGACAGAACATTTATTCCACATCCTAAAAGTATGTCTCAGATGTATTCACATGTAGCTAGAGTTATGTTTTTAGAGCTTTGGGAGGCTTAACTAGAAAGTCAGGGGAACTCAATTGTGCATTTAAGGTCTACAAGGTCAACTGCCTTGCTGTGGTTTTATTTAGAGATGTTGCTGTCAGTTGCTATTATGTTGATTCCAAGTCATGGCGACCCCAAGTGTGCAGAGTAGAACTGCTCCATCGGGTTGGAAGGCTCTGATCTTTTAGAAGCAGCTTGCCAGGCCTGTCTTCCTAGGTTCGTCTGGGTTCGAACTGCCAAACTTTTGGCTAGTGGTCAAGTGCTTAAACATTTGCACCAGGTGCCCCCTTATTTAGAAATAGGATGGGTCAAACTGTTTCTGCCAAAGAAATCAAAGAAGTTAAAAATAACATGTTATCATGGTGAGTCACGCTGCTCACTGATTTTAAAATCTTGCCAAACTGATGCCACCACATATTATTAAGTTAACCTTATTTATGAATCAATTCCAGAATTGTTCTACTTAAACGTATACATGACATTTCACTAGTAAATATACACGAGTTTTTTAAAAAAAGAAAAGGACTGGCACTGAAAACTTTGATTCTCACTCCATATCCACAGAGTTCTTTCACAAACATAATATAATGTTCCAAAGTGCAGGTCCAATCAGCTTATGAAGATGAACAGCAGAATCTCATTTTAATAAACTCTAACTGGGCACAAAAGGATTAATTTGGAGGGAGATGTTCTTGGTTGGCAAAGAGACCAAGAGATGCAAACTACTGAGAGAGCCTGGAAGAGGTGGAGTTAGAGGGTGTGACGGTTAGGGCTGCTCTCAGTCATCTCATTTGCTAGACTAGATGAAGGGTCCCAGGCTGTGGATGAACAACAACAGGCTTGATGTGGTCCAAGCAACATCCTGACAGTGGAAAGCATGGCAGGTGTAAAGGGAAGGTGAGCTGGCCCTCATCACGGCTGTCAGTTGTACTTACCTAGCGAGGGAGGGAGCCTTCTTCCTAACTGTTACATTTGCTTTATACTGCTTTGGCAAGAGCGCATCTGGAACAACGCATACAGTTTGGGTCCCCACCTTTCAAAAGAAACATCAAGAGGTTAGAAAGCATTTAGCAAAAGAACACAGGAGGAAACCAAATGGGGGTGGGGTGGGGGAGGTAGGCTGCCTGCCCAGCCATTAGAAAGCCAGCAACACCCCTGTTGCCCTGGATTATGGAGGACCTGTCCGGTAGCCAAACTGACAAACTAATCTTCATACAATCGTTAACGTCTAATTTTTCTTTTTAACTCACCTTTGAAACTTTATTATTAGAATGTGGAAATAAGAGTAACTTTAAATCTCCCTTTTCAATAAATGCTACAGTTCTAATATTTGCAGGGACTCTGCACAAACTAATGCATTTCACAAGAATAATGGGTTTTAAAGCCATAAGCATCAATGCTTTGTGAGTGTCAGAGCAAACTGAGGTCCAGGTTAATATTTTATTTGAAGTTTTCTCTTAATTGACTTAGGAGCTCTGGTGGCGCAGTGCCTAAGGCATTTGACTGCTAACCAGAAGGCTGGCAGTTCAAACCCACCAGCCACTCCTCAGAAGGAAGGTTGGGCAATCTACTTTCGTAGTGATACTGCCTCAGAAACCCAAGAGGGGTCACTATGAGTTGAATCTGACTCGATGGCAGTGAGAAATGTCTTTCAGACACCATCCAGACTTATGGACTCAAAATACTTTGCAGTAGCTACTTGAAATCAGTAGTTCTGACTTTGAACAAGCAACCTCTCAATATACAGTACCTGTCTGTTAAAGAACTGGGGTGTTGTTGTTGTTGTTATGTGCCGTGGAATCGGACCTGACTCGTGGTGACCCCTCCATGGGTTTCCGAGGAGGTATCACTACGGAAGTAGATTGCCCAACCTTAATGACAACTACCTCCCCTGCAACCACGTTGGCATTGAAGTGGTTAAAGAAATCAGTGCTAGCCTTCCCTTCTCTGATCTGTCTTCATCAGCTGACTCACCTATCATTCTAAACTCACATTGTCTTCGGGTGGATTTGGACTCATAGCAACCCTATAGGACAGAGTAGAATTGCCCTCTAGGGTTTCCAAGGTTGTAATCTTTATAGAAGAAGACTGTCACATCTTTTCCCACACAGAAGTGGGTGAGTCCAAACCACTGACCTTTTGGTTTCCTGCTGAGCACTTAACCACTGCAACACCAGGGCTCCTGGAACCAAAAAACCAAACCCACTGCTATCGAGTCAATTCCAACTGATAGAGACCCCCACTGGGTTTCCAAGGCAGTAAATCTTTATGGAAGTACAATGTCCAGTCTTGCTTCCTCAGAGCTCCTTGAGGTAGCCCTTAAACCAAACCCACTGCCTTCAAGTCAATTCTGACTCATAGTGACCCTCATGGGGTTTCCAAGGCTGTAAATCTTTACAAAGTAGATTACCTTATCTTCTTCCCACAGAACAGCTAGTGGGTTTGAACCACTGACCTTGAGGTTAGCAGCCAAATGCCTTACCCACTATGCCACGAGAGCTCCTTGAGGTAGGCCTCAGAGATACTGAAAACAAAGTCAGGATTAACTCAACAAAAACCAAACCAAACTCACTGCCGTCGAATTGGATCCGAGACCCCCTCCTTGGGTGATTGGTGGGTTTGAACTGCCAGCCTTCTGGTTAGCAGTCAAATGCCTTAGCTACTACATTATCAGAGCTCCTCAACAAAGCAACTGCTAAAGAGGCCAAGCTCATTTTTGTGTCAATTCCCTGACACAGGGGAATGCTGCCTACATTATTATCTATAGCTCTGGTAGCGTATTGCCTAAGGCATTTGACTGCTAACCAGAAGGCTGGAGGTTCAAACCTAACAGCCACTCCTCCAAAGGAAGATTGGGCAATCTACTTTTGTAGAGACATCACCTTAGAAACCCAAGGAGGTTTGACACCAATGACTTTAGTTAGTAGTGCGTTAATTAGAAATGTACTACTCACTGGTGGTCTCTAGCCTATAAACAGGTTATATACTAAAAGAGAATCTGTAGTGGATTGTTTCCCATGGAAACCATGTTATGGACAGTGGATCAGTTTCTAGGCAGTTTAATCCACTCGTAACAAAAAACTGAGCCTTTGCAGTAAAATATAGTAGAAACGCAAAATTTGGCAAATCTAGCAATAAAGGAACTCAGAAACCATGAGATTTATTAACCACTTTTAATTTTTCATTAAGACTTGAGCTTGATTTAAGCTGAGCAAAATGAATTAGAAGATGATGATCATTGAATTTTAAGAACATTTTAAAGGGAATTTTAAGTATTCTTGTTCAAGGGTTTTGAAGGTTAGAAGACATTGCATTTCATTGTATCAAATTTCATTTCAAGTACTGCTCTTACCATGCTTAACCGTGATGAAGGTAGATTTATATTTAGGACAAAGGGAGAAAGAGAAAAGAAAGGAAAAGAGAATGATTTTCATTAGCACACTGGGAAAATTTGGAAGAGCAAGAGAAAAGATGATAGAGGAATGAAATGTATAAATGCAAAGTACAAGGAAGAAAACAGAATGGTTAACAGTGGTAACAGGAAATGACACATATGCACATTTCTTGAAGAGGGAAGAAAGACATTATCAAGACAGAAATCTCCAAGATGTGTCACCAGGTGGTGCTATGAGATTACAGACTTTGATTGAAGCCAAAAGCAACAATTGAAGTGGAGGGAGGAAAAAGATACTATACCTACCAGCAGGATATTCACAATACAGGTGGCTCTGGTAGCATAGTGCCTAAGGGACTTGACTGCTAACCAGAAGGCTGGCGGTTCAAACCCACCAGCCACTCCTCGGAAGGAAGATGGGGCAATCTACTTCCGTGGTGATACTGCCTCAGAAACCCAAGGAGGGGTCACTCTGAGTCGGGTCCGACTCTACGGCACATAACAACAACCTAAAGGCCAGTGGTTTGAACCCATCAACCACTCCACCAAACAAAGATGAGGCAGTCTGCTTCCATAAAGATTTACAGCCTTGAATGGTTGCTGTGAGTGAGAATGGACTCAAAGACAGTGGGTTTGGTCTGGTTTGGTATGCCATAGGTCAGGATATACAGTTATCCCAGGAATGAAAAGTTGTTTTAACATTAGAAAAATCAATTCATCTAATTCAGTGTTTCAACAAAATTTGTAAAAGACACACACATGATGATTTTTATATATTCAGACAATGCATTTGGTAAATTTTAATCTTTCTCTATATTTATTTATTTATTTATTTATAAATAACCTGAAAAAGGGCATGTGCCAAAAACCTACAGCAAACATACTCATTGACACAATGTTAGAAGCATTCTTCTTAAATCAGAAATGAGGCAAGAATGTCGTTTATCACCACTTAAGTTAAACACTGCACTGAAAGTTTCAGCCAAGCCAACTCAATAAGACAGGAAAACAAGAAAAAGTTATATGGATTGAGAAGAAAAACAAGACTGTCATCATTGTAGAAGATGATTATGGAGAAAGCCCAAAAGACTTCACGAATTAGAAACAAGGGAGAGAAGAATTTCTTAAGCAAGATACAAAACAAACCCACAAATCATAAGAGAATAGACTTATACATTAATCTGTAATAAAATTTATAACTTTTATATATCAAAAAGTCATAAAGATGTGAAATAGAAGATACCTGTAAAACATAAATGTCAGAAGAAATAGGCAAAAAGTAAAACTGTCATTTCAAAGAAGAGGAGATACAAAAGGCCCATAAATACAAGAAAAATTCTCAACCACATTAGTGATCAAGAAAATGTAAATTAGATGCATGACAAGACACTATTTTAAACCTATCAAACTGACAGAAATTAAAAAGTTGAACAGTATCAAGTGTGGCAAAGATGTGGAGTAACAGGAATCTTATACCTGCTGATGGGAAATCTTTTGTCTCGATTGCTCTGGGCAACAATTTGATGGGTGCGTGTTAAAGCTGAAGATAAGCATGCTGTGTAACTCAACAGTTCCCCTCCCTAGGTCTCTGCACTAAAGACACCACTGCTCACATTCCCTGCAAGACATGTACAACGACATTTATAGCTATATTGTTTGTACACTTAAAAACTCTGGAAACAATCCAAACATGCATCAACAGGGGAATGGGTAAATAAATTACAATGCATTCATAAAATAGATACATGCACAGCAGTGAAAATAAACGAACCACAGCTGTAATCATCAAAACAGATGTATGTGTACCTGTGTGTGTGATGAAACCATTTCCATAAAATTCATATATATGCAAAACTAAACATTGTAGTACTTAATATATTGCTTAAGGATGCATACACAGTAAAGTCAAAGAAAGGGATAACATGATGGAGGAATCTGGAATGCTACAGTTACTGGCAATACAATATTTTTTAAACTGATACATGTAAAACAAACAAACAAACAAAAAAAAAACCATTGCCATGGAGTCAAATCCAACTCACAGTAACCCTAAAAGATAGAGTAGAACTCCCCCATAGGATATTCAAGGCTGTAAATCTTTATGAAGGCAGACTGCCATATCTTTCTCCCATGGAGCAACTGGTGGGTTCAAATCACTGACCTTCTGATTCACAGCTGAGCACTTAACCACTGTGCCACCAGAGCTTAGATTGAGAGAGAGAAAGAGCTCTGTGGCGTAGTGCCTAAGGCATTTGACTGCTAACCAGAAGGTTGGCGGTTCAAACCCACCAGCCACTCTTCAGAAGGAAGATTGGGCAGTCTACTTCCATAGAGATACTGCCTCAGAAACTCAAGGAGGGGTCTCTGTGAGTCAGAATTGACTCGATGGCAGTGAGTTTGTTTTTTGGTGTTTGTTTATATATTTATATTTATATATCTCCTGGGCATATTTTCTTCTCAAATATTGTTGTAAAATAATCTCTGGTTTACAACAGCCAGAATGTGATAGGGCAAAAATGCTACAATGGATGTTGTTGTTATGTGCCATCGAGTCAGACCTGACTCATAGCAACCCCTCCTTGGGTTTCCGAGGCAGTATCACTACGGAAGTAGATTGCCCCATCTTCCTTCCAAGGAGTGACTGGTGGGTTTGAACCACCAGCCTTTTGGTTAGCAGTCAAGTGCCTTAGGCACTATGCTACTAGAGCTCCTGCTATAATGGACAGGAAAGATATAAATTTGGTTTCAAACATCTTTGATCTTTGAACCATTAGAATTTCAAAGGTGTCAAGAAATCTATCCGTATAGAAAAGTCACCAGTTACTCTAAGTACATTGAACAAAAGATGACAGTGTTATTTTCAGTGTTGGGCACCAAAACAAAACAAATCCATTGCCATCAAGTTGATTCCAACTCATAGTAACCCTATAGGACAGAGTGAAACTGCCCCATCAAGTTTACCAAGGCTATAAAACTTTACGGAAGTAGACTGTCTCATCTTTCTTCCGTGGAGCATCTGGTGGGTTCAAACCCCACCAAGCTTTTGGTTAGCAGCCCAATGCTTTAACCACACCACCATCAGAGCTGCTTCTATTGGGCACCACATCTCTCTGAATTAGTGGTTTTCAAAGTACAGACCCAGAACAGCATAACTACCTCATCTGTTAGACATGAAACTTGGCCCATATTGACCACCAAATCAGGTGGGAGGGTGCGGGACAATTTCTGTATTCAGAGCCCTCCTCCAGGTAACACTGTTGCAAGCTAGTTTGAGAATCACTGCTAGAAAATTTTCAAATGTTTAAGGAAATCCCTTCACTATAACAAATGAAGACCCCTATATGGTTACACCAAACTTCTAGACATACAAGAGTACCATACTATTGACCCTTAGAAGAATGTGACTGGGTTGTTTTGTTTTTTTTTGTTTTAATCATTTAATACATTGATCAGCAAACTAAGGCCCAGGGACCAAAAACATCTTGCCACCTACTTTCAGTGTGTGATCTAAGAATTGTTTTAACATTTTTAATGGCTAAAAAAAACACGATAATATAATGTGACACATGCAAATTACATGAAATTCTTATTTTTGTGTCCATAAATAAACTTTTACTATAACACAGCTACTCTGGTGGTTTAGTGACTAAGGCATTTGACTGTTAACCAGAAGGCTGGCAGTTCAAACCCACCAGCCACTCCTCAGGAAGAAGGTTGGGCAATCTGTTTCCAAAGTGATTCCACCTCAGAAACCCAAGGAGGGGTCTCTATGAGTCAGATAAGACTCCACAGCAGTGAGGTTTTTTTGTTTGTTTGTTTGTTTGTTTTTAATAACACAGCTACACTTTTGAGTGTATAGATTGACTGTGGCTGTTTTGGGCTATAAAAGTAGAGTAGTTGTGATAGACAATTTGGCCCACTAAGTCAAAAATATTTAATATCTGGACCTTCATAGAAAAAGTTTGCTAACTCCTACTTTAATTTGATAATCAGAATTTACTAACCAAAAACACACCTTAACATAAAGAAAACAAAAATCCTCACAACTGGACCAGCAAACAACATCACGATAAATGGAGAAAAGATTTAAACTGTCAAAGATTTCATATTACTTGGTTCTACAATCAATATCAATCGAAGCAGTAGTCAAGAAATCAGATGACATATTGCACTGGGCAAATCTGCTGCAAAAGACCTCTTTCAAGTGCTGAAGAGCAAAGATGTCTCTTTGAAGACCAAGGTGTGCCTAACCCAAGCTGTGGTATTTTCAGTAGCTAATTTGCATGTGAAAGCTGAACAGTGAATAAGGAAGACTAAAGAAGAGTTGATGCTTTTGAATTGTTGTGTTGGTGAAGAGTATTGAAGTTACTACGTGGACTGCCAGAAGAACAAACGAATCTGTCCTAGAAGTACAGCCAGAAAGCTCCTTGGAAGCAAGAATGGCCAGACTTAGTCTCACCTAATTTGGTCATGTTGTCAGAAGGGACCATTCCCTAGAGAAAGATATCATGCTTGGTAAAGTGGAGGGTCAACGAAGAAGGGGAAAGCCCTCAACAAGATGGATTGATTCAGTGGCTGCAATGATGGGCTCAAGTATAGCAAGGATTTTGAGGCTGGAGCAGGACTGAGCAGTGTTTCATTCTGTTGTACATCGGGTCACGATGAGTTGGAGCTGACTGGACAGCACTAACAACTTCAACAATAACAACAACCGCAAAGCAAAGTATAGGTAATTTTAGTGATTTTCTGTTCTTAAAAAGGCAATTTTCATTTTAATCCCCAAAAATGTAATAGTTTAAAGAATCATAAGGAAAATTAAATCAGATTCTTTTTTTTTTTTTTCCCTACAAAGTAAATCAAATAGCACGCAGAGAGCATCTGGAAAATGTTATTAATTATGCTACTTTCTGTCTCTCTTCAAACATTCTAATAAGTAACAAAGAGCTGCCTGGTGAATTTTAATGAAATAGTCTCGTACATTTGGTTCTGAAAATTAATTTATCATTCTCCTCCCCAGACATGCACTTGGTGGTTAACAAAAGCTAAAAATGTCTTGAATGCTGCTGGGACTTCATCCTCAGACCTCTCACTGTGGCCACCTTCCTCCTTGGCTCTTCCTGACTCTCTTCCCTGTTCATGCTGAAATTCTCGAGGCAAGAATCTTCTCTGATCCTTAACCTCTTGATTTTTGTTGTTTGGTGTCGGACTGAAGCAGCCAAGATCCCTCAGGTCCTGCTCACTGAGTTCCTAAAGTATTTTAACACCTGCTCTGTGACCCCAAAAAGGCAGTTTTTCTACGTACATTCACCTTCACTTCTCCAATTTCATTGACCCTCTAATTTCTAAGATCTCTTGAGCCCAGCCCTTTGACTCCAAGGGCTCCAAGTCAATAAAAACAAAAGGTCATGTTCTCACCTTCACAATAGAAACCAAAAACCAAACTCACTGCCCATCGAGTCGAATCTGACGCATAGTGACTGACCCCTCCTTGGGTTTCTGAGGCAGTATCACTATGGAAGTAGATTGTCCAACCTTCCTCCCAAGGAGTGGCTGGTGGGTTTGAACCGCCAGCTTTCTGGTTAGCAGTCAAATGCCTTAGGCACTACACCACCAGAGCTCCCCACCCTCACAATTGTTGTTGTTATTTGCCGTCGAGTCGGCCCCGACTCATAGTAGTCAATCACATATTTCACACTTCAATCTTTAAGTCACATTCAGCTGATCTTGAAAATAACAGCA
This sequence comes from Orycteropus afer afer, assembly GCF_000298275.1. Classification (NCBI taxonomy): domain Eukaryota; kingdom Metazoa; phylum Chordata; class Mammalia; order Tubulidentata; family Orycteropodidae; genus Orycteropus; species Orycteropus afer. The sequence continues at coordinate 14,893,886 of NW_006921623.1, read as the reverse complement.
GGTTGGGGTTATTATCCTTAGTTGCCATCAAGCTGGCTCTTCTTGATGTGTGACCTTATGTTTAACAGTACGAAACGCTGTTTGGCCCTGTGCCATCTTCATGATCAGTTGTATGTCTGAGTCCATTGTTGTAGCAATTATGTCGTCCCCAATCTACAGAGCTCATCTTCCAGCACTGTATTAGACGACATTCTGTTATCTATAACCTTTCACTGGCTAAATTTCAGAAGTAGATTGTCAAGCCTTTCTTCCTAGACTGTCTTAGCCTGCAAACTCTGCTGAAACTTGTCCACCAGGGGTGATCGTATTGGTATTTGAAATACTGGTTATAACTTCCAAAGTCATAGCAAGATGCACACCACCACAATATGTGACAAACTGACAGATGGGTGATGGTGGTGTTAAAAAAAGTTGAATGAGCCTGGTCTCCAATTTCATGGGAGTTTGATCTCTAGATCACTTCCACTCTGTATTCCACTTAAATTTAGTATTTAAAGCATTCTTCTTTGGCCTCTAAATTCATGGATACATTCCTTTTGAGTTACGTCAACAAGAAAATCCTCCAGAGAGCACTGTCATGTGAGCAGGTCTTGCTGGCTTTAAACTGGAAGGGCAGTAGTATATCGTTGAAAGCATATAAGCTTCCAATTCAAAGAAAACCAAAATTCAAATGCCGATTTCACCAAAGTGATTGCTTTTGAGCAGATTGCCAGGCATGTTTTCTCAACTGTAAAATGGAACAATAAGCCTACCTACAAGGACACCTTCAATTCTAGTCATCTTTGTATGGATTAGCAAAAGGTGCCCCTTCCGCAAGGCAACTGAAGCCCTACGTAACATCAGGGTACATGTTTTTTGTTTTTTTTTTAAAGTGGAATGCAAACTTAATTTCAACCATTGCAAAGATTAAGCGCTCAACTGCTAAACAATAGGTTGGTGGTTAGAATTGACCCAGCAGCTCTGTGGATGAAAGATTTGGTGATCTACTTTTGTAAATATATAGCCAAGGAAACCCTATGGGACAGTTCTACTCTGTCACATGGTGTTGCTGGGTCAGAATCAACTCATTGGCTCTGAACACCACCTACTCTCATGTCCACCTTCTGTCCCTCAATCTTCTACTGAGTCTATCTTTTCCTAACTTAATTCTGGCACCCATGTTTTTGTCCAGCATCAAACTTTTCAGTGGACATTTGGACTAGACCCTCCAGGCTTCTTACCTTGCCTTAGACTACCCCTTGTGAACTGGCCCTTGCATACCTGTCCAACTTCATCTCACACACCACTCTCCTCTGGGTTCATGCAGCTCTGGACATATATCGCCCTCCTTTCTGTTTCTTGCACAAGTCAAGCCCTTTGCCATAGGCCTTTGCATATGCTGTTCCATCTACCTGGAATGCTTTAAAGCAAAGACTGTATATTGGTTTCAGTGAGCCATTTCTGGCCAACAGATATATTTTATTTGGCTGCAAAGCATGTTCTAAAAATTGTTAAATAGATAACATGTAAAATTTAGGAGATTTTGCATTAAAATTTTATTTGAATTAAATTTATTATCAACATTATTCTGTGACTGCTTTTAAAAACCTGTTTCTGGCTCATCAGAGAGATGGCAGCACTGAGCCTTCTGCAACTGAGGAGCTGAGCTTCCCAATTATACACAATCCCCACCAGACCCAGTGCACTCATTTGATCCCTCTGGTATTTGCATTTACCGTTTTTATTTAAATAAAAGGAGGAGAACATAAAGGAAGCAAGCTTTCTCTCCCTTTAGTTGGCAACTTAACATGCCACCTTCTCAGAAATGTTTTCTGACTTTTGCATTCCCAAATACCATCCCAACATTTTTTCCCCAACTTGCCCTTTGTATCTTTCAAAGTATTAAGTTGATATGAAATTGCTGATTTTATGAATCAAAGGTGGTTAGATTTCAATGTCACTTGATTCAACCTAATACTGTAATTTGCAACTTTTCATTGAGCCTGCTAACTTGTGTCTCTTTCCTACAGAATATAAATTCAGAGGGCAAGAACCTAGTCTTGTTCACTACTTTATTCTAAATACCTAATATAGTACTTGGCAGACACCAGGCACTAAAATATTTGGATGAATAAATGGATGCACTCCTCCCATCAAATGTTCCCCAACAGCTCCAGAACATACACAAAATCCATCTCTACTTCTCCTGAGGCCTCTGGAAGTAGCCCATGATAAGTGGACTTTCCTAGCCTGCAGCCAAGGGAAGCACTACCACTACATGGCACTATTCTATATTCAGCTCTGGAGCTGGCTTTCATCCCAGACTCACATAGCTGATGGCCCAGTTCTAGCACAGGAAGTTTCCTACAGTGGGAATTATCTTGGAGCCAATGTGCAAACCAGCATTGAGAAAACTAATGAGGTGTTCCCCAGCCCTACAGAGAAGCCATGGGGAAAATGGTACTTGTTCCCCAGGAAACTGCTGATGATTATAAAAACCTCTATAGCCTTAAAGGTTGGTTAGACTTTGGTTGCTCCCAGTTCTTTGTATGCATCTCATTTACTTGTTTCATTGTCATGTCATTTCTCAACTCTGTCTTACCCCCCTCTAGACTATGGACTATGTTTTAAACTATGTTTGAATCCTTGAACCTAACTCAGGCATTTAATGGTTAATGAATGAACGGACTAAATTATTGATGTGCCACATGGAATGTTCCTAGAAGGTAAACATAGGAACAGATTGTCACTTTACTAGGCATAATCTCACAGACTTGAGCAGGGGTGGGGAGTGGGGTTCCTGCTAAAGCGTGACAGCTTCACAGCTCCAACACCTGGAGTGACAGAGGACACTGCTAGAAAAAGCATTCCCTTGCTCTTCATTCGTAGCATAAGAATTACATGCAGGTTTGTAGGAAACACTTTCCAAAAGACACTGAACAGCTAAACTAAGTGTAAACCATTCTCAATCCAAAGAAATTGCTATTTTCAATGCCCTTCCTGCTGCCAACACAATGTGCATTCTAAATATCTTAACAGACTTCTCTTTCTCACGTACTATTGGTCACACATGCTATTCAACTCTGCCCTATAGTGTCGGTGACAGCTCTTTTTCTTGGTGGTCCTTGACATTTTGTCTCTCCTGAAGATGCTCCTTTTCCTTTGTGTGTACCTGATTGCTGGTGCTCACCAACTTTCTGTCCTCACCCCACTGTTGCTTTTCACATTTTCCACTTTGGCAATTTCACCTGATATTCCACCAGCCCTCCAAACTCATAGTCTGAAAAGAAATGTCACAGGTACATCTGAACCTACTTCCTTCCATGGTTTTTCAATGTTTCATGGTACCCTCTTCTGAGTCTCATATATGACACCTTTGCAATGCAAATAATGGCAGTTCCATGTGGTTTTGGGCCTTGAAGTACTTGCTTATGTAATTCTTTTATCTGGACAGATCTTACATCTTTGTCCATCTGATTAAGACCTGCTCATCCTTAAAGCCTTGGCTTAAGGATCATCTCCAAGAAGCCTTCCCTGGAAATCCCCATTAAGATTACATGCCTCGGAGAGAGGCGGGGCAAGATGGCGGACTAGGCAGAAGGATTGCACAGACCCTCTTCAACAAAGAAAAGGGAAACCAATTAATACAGACACAGAAGATAATCTTGGACCCCTGAGCCTTGAAGGAAAGGATGCAGATTTGGACTAAACCCCAACTAGCAGAAGAATT
>NW_006921623.1:14861667-14883687 GCF_000298275.1 Orycteropus afer afer | reverse complement strand
TGGATGAACTTGGAGGACATTATGCTGAGTGAAATAAGTCAATCACAAAAGGACAGCTATTGTATTAGTCCGTTTTTGTAATAGTCAAGAAAACATTTAGCTATGGAAAGTCATTTTCTTTGTTGGTTACCAGGGGTGGTAGGGGAGGGGAGGGAATACTGTTAGATAGATAGAGATAAGTTTTGATTTGGGTGAAGAAAAAGGAAATATACCAAATGTGAGTGATCAATATAGTGGCATTGAGGAAAAGAAAGATATAGAAAGGTACGTGGGAAGTACAGAAAACAAAGATGAACCCTTTTGCACATATAGCACAGTGTGCTCAGTGAAGGCAAACACGGGTATATGGGTGGATAGATGGGTGGACAGGCTGAAATATTAGGTATGTATATGAAGTGGAGAGTGCACTCAAGAACATGTATCGGGCTGGCAGACAATGGTCCAATAACTTTATGTGTATGATCTGAATTCCCAGGTGTATAATGGGGCTGACAAGGGGCAAGGTTGTAGTCACTGCTTTGTCACAGCCAGCTACCCAGAGGGACCAAGTAGTTGAACCTATGGGCTCGGGACCATAGCCAGAAAGGACATCAAGCTCGTTTGACATGGCATACTACGCAAAACATTGTTCCACCTCCTACTGTGGCGAGTGGCGACTGAGATCTTAGAAGCTTGAAAGCTGCCATCTGGATGCAATGATGGGTCTCTTCTTGTCCAGAGCCAAGAAGAATGAAGAAAAACAAAAATTCATGGAAATAGTTAGTCCTGGCGACTGGTACACTATCCGATCTGCAGCCTATTTGACTATGAGACCAGAAGAGATAGATGGTGCTCGACTGCTACTGTCAACCACTTGGAAGAGGATCTTTGTAGGAGATCCTGGATAGACAGGGAGAACAGTGTGGAACAGAAATCAAAATCATTTGGGGGGAAAAAAAGCAGGAAACAGGTTTGCTGGCCTGATGGAGCCTGGTGGAACCGCTGAGACTGTGGCCTCTGGCTGCCCTTTGGGTCTGGAATTGAACGCACACCTGTGGCTTCCAGCCAAGCAATAGACAGGCATATCAGTTGAGCATTTACCTGAGGTGGATACACTCCTTGGAGAGAGCAAGCATGAGAGAAGGAGGGGCTGCTCAGGCACAGGGAGACAGCTCAGGGGGTAGGAGTGTGTGGAGGAAGGGACACAGGGAGGAGGTAACTATTGGGAGGAAGTGGGAGGGGAGATGTTGCATTATGCTAAATTGTGGTCAATGTCATGAGACGAAGTGTATGTGAACTGCATTATGGAAAGTGTATTTGCTCTGTGTATTTTCACCCAAACCACAATTAAAAAAAAAAAAGAAAGTGCTGGGCTTTCTCATATCAGACTTCTCAAAAAAAAAAAAAAAAAAGATTACATGCCTCTCTTTGTGCTCCCAAAACTCATCCATCCCATTCCTTTAAAAATAATATCAAGCATCTACAGTGTGCCAGGCATTATTCTAGGCACTGGGCACTTACCAGTGTACAAAACAGTAAAATCCCTGCCCTCATGGAGCTTACATTCTCATAGGAGGGCACAGACAATAAACAATAGGTGAAATATATAGTACATTAGATGGTGGTTAAGAGCTAGAGAGGATAAAGAAAAATTGGTAAGGAACACAAGGAAAGGTGTAATTTTGAGTAAGATGGTTAGGGAACAAATCATTGAGGTGACATTTAAGCACAATCCTGAAGATGACAAAAGAGTGAGTCATGAAAGTATCTGGGAAAAAAATGCACCCAAGGCTAAGGTAACAGCAGTAGAAATGGCAGGTAAAGAATAACATGGAGTCAGTGTTACTGCACTTTAATGAGAGAAGGGGAAGCAGCAGATGAGGTCCTAGAGCCACAAGGGAACCAGACTGTGCTGGACTGTGGGTGGGTGGAAAACCACTGGATTTGGGGCAGAAGTTACATGATCTGACTTACCTTTTTAAAGTATCACTCACACTGCTGTCTTAAGAATAACAGACTGTAGAAAAGCAAGAGAGGAATCAAACTGATCAGGAGGCTCCTGCAATAATCCAAGGGATCCTAGTGTGTAATCCAGGGTGACAGCCATGGAGGATTACGAAGTGATCATACTCTGGGTATATTATATATTCTGAATGTTGAGCCAACACATTCGTAGTTGGACTGAATGTGGGTTGTAAGAGAAAAAGAAGAATCAAGGTTATGGTCAAGGTTCTGGCCTGATCAACTGGTAGAACGAAGCTGCCATTCATTACCCAAGAAGAGGAAGACTGAGGCACGAGCCAGCTTGAGGGGCTAAGATTTTGACACAAGTGTCACATGCTTATTAGATATCAAATTGGAAATATCCTATAGACAACTGGATACATGTGTCTGAAGCTCAAGGGAGAGGTTTTGGTTGGAGATTTGAGAGTTTTCATATAAAGATTTAAAGCAATGACACTGGATAAGATCACTAAGAAAGAAAGTGTCAATGAAGAAGGCCTGAGCCTTGGGATACACCAATTTTAAAGAAGCTGAGGAGGAAACTTCATTTGTTCATGACACAAACACATAAATTATTTATTTTGTCTCCTGGGAGTAAACTGTAAACTATTTGCTGCTCAAGACAGTCTTTTTTTTTTTTTTTTTAAATTTCTACACACTGAACACAAGACCACACACACACACAATAAACATATGTTAAGCAATACCTTCTAAGAGAACCACATGTAAAATCCTTAAAAGGCAAATAAGAAGGTATTAAAAGTGGACTCCAAAGGACTAGATTATATATACCAATGTCTATTAATATGGACAGATTAACAAAAGTATTATGAAAAACAACACGACAAGATTACCATTTATTAACATCTTCAGTGTCTGGCTATATAAAAAGTATTCCATGTATATTGTTATAGTCAATGCTCACAAGATCAACAGTATTACTTCTGTTCAGCAGATGAGGAAACTTGATTACCAAATGTCTGAGTGGCTTCCCAAGGTCACAAAGCTAGTAAGTGATAGAGCCAGGATTCAAACTTAGACCATGTGTCCAAAACCCATGCAATTAGCACTACATTAGACTGCCTCACATATATCCAGAAGATTCTCCAAATGCCAGAATGGCTATGAATCTAATCTCCTCTCAACTGATAAACCTGTAAACGTAAAGTACCTGCTCGAGAGCCAGAAGCATCTGGGAAAGGATCCCTGTACTCCTAGATGGAGGAGCCATGGCCGATAATCTGTAATTGACTATTGTCAGCTTCTGAGCAAGCCCAGATAACTGCACAGAGACAGATGGCAGGGATCAGCACTCAGCAGCACTGAGGAGCTAGTAGACGAAGGACAATGCTATGATGGTGACCACTATCAACTAAGGACCGGGCCACTTCTGAGTCTCTCTGGTGCACAAGCTTAGAACTTATTGTGAAATGTGAAAGCCAGAGGGGAAGATGGCCAACCGCTAAGACTGATGTTCTTCTATCTGATTAACAAGAAATATTACTAGCACTTTTGAAATAAATCTACACTGTACCCCTAAAAGTATTTGTTGTCCAAGAAAATCATTTAAGAACCAGGCCAAAGTACGTAAGCACAAGAACAGTATTTGACCTAAACACTAAGTTTCAAAATGAAACATTTTAACTTCAGGAATATTATATTAATAATAATTTCCATTAAAATGTAAATATGCATATATTCTAATTTGTTTCAGTGAAAGTAAGCATCACTTGAAGATGTTAAAAAAAAAAACCAAACCTATGCTGATCTACTTCCTTACTATCAGAAAGAACTTGCAGAATCAAATTTCTTTGAAATATTGTTGTTGTTAGGTGCTTTGGTAAAGTACCTTATATTATTAAATTGTTTTGCAATCACCTGAGCTTTAGACAAATGAAAACTAAGCACTGAGGAACTGGTGCCAAAAAAAAAAAAAAAAAAAGGGGGACCAAATTACACTTAGAAAACCTACCCTATTGATTTACACCTTTTAAAAATAACATGATTATAGAATTTGAAAATTGAAGAAGTTTTAATTATTGGCAGATTTATTTCATTAAGGTCCTCAAAAAGGAAGCATGTAGACTATTATAGCCATATCACCTTTTAAGTAAACCTGATGGATAGAAATCCAATTTATGAAAAGAAGTGTCTAGGTTTCTTAGAAAGGTACTTCAAAAAACATAAACCAAAACCAAACCAAATCCACTGCCACTGAGTTGATCCTAACTCACAGCAGTTCTACAGGACAGAGTAGAACTGCCCAATTGGGTTTCCAAGGCTGTAAATCTTTACAGAAGCAGAATGCCTCATCTATCTCCCATGGAGCAGCTGGTAGGTTGGAACTGCTAACCTTTTGGTTAGCAGCCAAATGCTTTAACTGCTGTACCATCAGAGCTCCTAAATTATCTTTAGTATTTGGTAAATTCAACACTTAGATCTGTTAATAATGGAAATTAATGAGAAATATATTTTTCTTTTAAAAATTTATGAATACATACTTTTCAATTTTTAATGTTAAGCCTAGCTAAAAATTATCTTTCTTCAAAATTTAAGAAAAAAGGAGGTGATTGGCAACTTTTTATATTATTTTAATGCTCAGAAATCTCAAACATAAAAAAACAGCAATAAAAAAGGAATATCCCGATTTTGTGATGCTAAGTATGATGCAAGCTATAATCACAGAAACTTACACAAATCAACACAATTAAGTTGTAGTTGAGATTAATTAGGTACAATTAAATACTGCCTGATATAGCAGATATGCTGATAGTCATCTAAATTAGAAAAATGATTTGCAGTACAAACTGGGAAACATAATGGCAAGTCAGATACAGAAGTTCAAAAAGGCTGAAAGAAAACTTTAATATTAAATTACATTTCAATATTTGCTATTCTAATATGAACCATTATTAATAACGTTGCTTGTACTTAACAGGCTTCATCACAAGAAAATTAGACAGGTATGACAGTTGATAGGAACTCTGGTGACATAGTGGCTAAAGCATTTGACTGCTAACCAGAGAGCTGGAGGTTCAAACCCACCAGCCACTCTTCAGAAGGAAGATGGGGCAATCTACTTCCATAGAGATACTGCCTCGGAAACCCAAGGAGGGGTTCACTATGAGTTGGGTTGTACTCAATGTCAGTGAGGTATTTTTTTTTTTTTTTAATGATAGTTGATATTAAAGAATATATCTTAGGGACAGAGAACTAAGTTAACAAATATACTAGCTAGACTACCTACCAATGAATGTATGACTTTCAATGTTCCCCAGCAGCTATAATTTTACAAATGAGGAAAATACTTCCCAGCATCGTCAGTCATATTCTTGTATGCTAACTAGCATTTATTAAATGCTCTCTCATTTCTAACTTCTGCACATTTAACTTTTTCTGGAGCTTAGTTGTGTTCTTGTCTCAATTCCCTGACTTAACCATGATTTCCTGCACAAGTTACAGGGTCTCATCTATCTCCCATAACTAACAGTGCTTTGCTGTTGTTGTTGTTATGTGCTGTCGAGTTGGACCTGACTCATAGAGACCCCTCCTTGGGTTTCCAAGGCAGTATCACTACGGAAGTAGATTGCCCTATCTTCCTTCCAAGAAGTAGCTGGGGGGTTTGAACCGCCAGCCTTCTGGTTAGCAGTCAAGTGCCTTAGGCACTATGCTACCAGAGCTCCCTAGTGCTTTGCTAATAACAGCAAATTATAATCTAATAAAGAGCACTGGTGATGCAGTGGTTAAGCACTTGGCTGCTAACTGAAAGGCCACCGGTTCAAACCCACTAACCACTCCACAGGAGAATGATTTACAGCCTTGGGAAGCCTATAGAACAATTCTACTGTGTATCACAGGGTGACTATGAGTTGGAATCAACTGGACAACAAGGATTCAGGTTTGTTTATTATCTAATAACAGTTGCACTGTGGATCACTGAAACAATGGATGACTCTGAATGCATGTGTGTTATTTGTCTTACTGTTTTATGGAAAGCAGACTAAAAGCCATGTCTCTTTGTCTCATAGTTCAGCACTCCTTTTAAAACACCAATGAGTTCTGGTGGCATAGTGGATAAGGTATTTGACTGCTAACCAGAAGGAAGGTTGGTGGTTCAAATCCACCAGCTGCTCCATGAAAGGAAAAAGAGGCAATTTACTCCCGTAAAGATTTAGCACCTTGGAAACCCAATGGGTGTCACAATGAGTCTGAATCAACTTGATAGCAGTGGTTTTTTTTGTTTTTGTTTTTTGCTTTGAAACACCATGAAATCGAAAGCCTTTTAAATTTCAACATTTTCCTACTTCTAAGTATCACATGCTAGTGCATGTTTAGAAGACATACTTGCTTCCAGGCTTCCCAGTGTTTGAGAACAGTCTAAAAAGTTTATTACCAGTAACCTCCTCTAAAGAGGCAAAGTTACTTTTCCAATGAGCACATTTTATTATACATTTTTTGGGCAAAGACTTTGATACAGACTAAACAAACAAACAAAAAAGCAAACTCACTGCCATTGAGTTGATTCCAACTCATAGTGACCCCTTTTGGGTTTCTGACGCAGTAAATCTTTATGGAAGTAGATCACCCTTCTTCCTTCTGCAGAGTGGCTGGTGGGTTTGAACCGCCAACCTTCTCGTTAGCAGTCAAATGCCTTAGGCACTACGGCCCCGAATTCATTGTAAATATCCTTAAAATATGGGCTTACACAAGAATAAAATATGGCCCAATTCCAGGTCTAATACTGTCTTGTACTTTGGTTTTTACAAAGTGTAGAAATTCTCTCAAGGTATTTTATGAATACATATAAACTACTAAATGGCAGTGATTTTATTTCATTTTACATCTACCAACAAAAACAATTTTATTTATGATGAGCTACTTTTAAATTAATAGTTCTTGGAAAAAAATAAGTAGCTTCATCAACCTAAAGGTTCCTGGATGGTGCAAACAGTTAACACATCTGCTGATAACCAAAAGGGTAGAGGTTCAAAGCCACCCAGAGACACCTAAGAGGAAAGGCCTGGCATCTACTTCCAAAGTATCATCCATTAAAGACCTTATGGAGCACAGTTCTGCTCTGATGACCATGGGTTGTGACAAGTCAATGGCAACTGGTTAAAGGCTCTTAGAAACTATAATGAGCTAATATTGTACAGGTTTACAATTGCTAATAACTAAAAGAAAATGAGTATTATGATTTCCTTTTACAGACACTGAAAGGTTTTGTCTTTTAGTAGAAAGTGTTTTTAAAATACACAAACTAAAAGTTCCAAAATTCTACATTTTATCTATATACCAACAATTAATCACTACATTTCAAAGTTGGTGGTGGAAAATCATCAGCCTATAACTTAAGATTACAAAATACTATATCTACCTATAACTGAAAACTTTTAGGGGCTAAAAATTGAGAAGTAGATTGCATTAGGAATCTGGAAAAACTAGCAAAACTAAGCAAAAAAATCTGGTATCATATGAGCAAAAGCAGATACATCAAATCATTCCTCTAACAAAAGTTGGCACAGCATGATCAAATATGGTTCCCAACTCAAAATTTAAAAAAATCTAGAAAATCTCAGGTCAACATGAGTTGTTCAAAGGGGTCACCCAAACCCTTTGCCACTGAGATGATTCCAACACACAGCAACACCCCTTAGGTTTCCAAGGCCGTAAACCTTTACAGAAGCAAATTGCCTCATCTTCCTCGTACAGAACAGCTGGTGGGTTTGAATTGCCGACCTACTGGTTAGCAGCCAAATGCCTTACTGTGGACACCAACAGAGCTCCTTTGAAGGTGTCACAGCCAGTGAATTATTTGTGTTTACCTTAAGATAATCTTCAGAGTTATGTTTTGGTGACTATAACCCTGTCAAAATTATCTCAAAGAATTCTTTCTCTAATCCCTAAAAATTTGTGTTTAACAATCCCTTCAAGTTTCCTCCAGTCACAACATCATCAGGATCATTTGGAAGCAAGAGATTGACAGAACTGTTGTCATAAAGTTGTTAGAGTACTATTCTGAGGTAGTAGCTTTTCAATTATAAACAAGTATCAATAATTCAAAAGTACATGGATATTACCCTTGGTCAGACATTACATTTTCAAAACATAATACACGTGGACTAAAAGTATCCATATCTGATTCTAGAAAAATGCTCTTGAACAATAGTTCAGAAATATGGAAGCAATTGTAAAAACTGGAGAACAAGATAGTGTGGATTAGAACCCAGAACTTAATCTAATTGTTCTTGGATGTCTTTAATTTCTAGTTCTCTTCTTGTGCCACTGAAGAATCCATTTCCAAAAGGTCAGAAAACAAATAGAAATTAAAGTCTTAAAAGCATCCTAAAAGGTCATTGAGAAAATAAGCAGAGTGAAAAAAACAGTGCCTACATACAGCACAAGAGAGCAAATTACACTTACATTATTTCCTTCAAATTATAAGGAGTGGGATCATTTCCACGGTCCCAGCCTTTCTTCAGGCTATCATTGCAGTTCTACTATGCTTCCTTTATGCACTGTGCTTTCTAACACCTTACATGTTATTGTATGTCGTTGAGTCCTACTCACAGCAACCCTGTTGACAGAGTAGAACTGCCCCCCAGGGTTCTGTAGGCTGAAATCTTTGTGGGCAATTTCCTGGTCTCTTCTTCTATGGAGCCACTGGTGCATCTGACCACCAATCTTTCAGTTAGCAGCTATAACCACTGCACTACCAGGGCTCCTTATGTTTTACATACCTGCATGACTTTTTTTCAGGCAAGGTTTAATTATTCTCCTTGTAACTGTACATTCCCAAAGACAATGGGTAGCTTCAGGTAGAACTAAAGCACCTCAGCACGGCAGTTAAGTCTCCACAAACCCCTTGCCCACCTGGCTCTAGCTTTACCAACTGACAGTGCACTCACACTGACTCTAATCGCTGTATGTAACAAGCTCTGCGTTGCTTTCTTTTTAGTAATACCTTCCTCACTAAAAACTATTTTTCCTCTTTTAAAAAACATTAAGATTCAACTGAAAACTTCCAATTCCACTGAACTTCTCAATGTTTAATATAGAAATGACCAATTATTACATTTGACTAGTTTGTCAGGTACAAGTCTTCCTAAAGGTTGTTGTTATTGTTGTTATGTGCCGTCAAGTCAGCCCCGACTCATAGCGACCCCTCCTTGGGTTTCTGAGGCAGTATCACTACGAAAGTAGATTGCCTGACCTTCCTTCGGAGGAGTGGCTGGTGGGTTTGAACAGCCAGCCTTTTAGTTAGGAGTCAAATGCCTTAGGCACTATGCTACCAGAGCTCCTACCTAAAGATTAGAAAATTTTTTTTAAAATTAGGGATTTTGTCTTTTAGGCCATTTTTAAATATTAAGCAGTACTTAAAATGGAAATTAATTAATGTGACAGAGAACAAGCAAGCACACTTAAGAAACCTACACTTAGTGTTCTTATTCCCCATCGGTCACTAAATTTCCTGCTATCAGTCCTCCTTGTACTCTTTCAGCAACAGCTGAAATTTAAAAGCCAAAAATTTTATAACTACAACAGCAGCATATAGAATTGGAATGCTAGACTTGAAACAAAATGAAGAAAGGAAACTTATGAGTCTAACCCATGCATTTCTAGGTCCAAAACAGAAGATAGAACATCTTATTAAGTTGAAAAACTGAAAGCAATATCATGGCATATACTATTACACAGTGCAAGAAGAATCCCATATCATCATCATCATCGTAAGTTTTACCAAAAGGATTTTATCGAATGACAGCCACATACATAATCTCAGAAATTATCCCATATCACCACTAGGAAGATGGACATGTGGTACACAATTAGTAAGGATAAAATGCTAAAAACAGCATCATGATTTTTAGGAGCAAACTAAATGACATGCAGAAATATTAAAGTGAACCCAAGTTTCAAAAATGACTGTTAAATAAAAATGAACAATAATTAGAACAGGGTAATAAAAATTTAAGAAATTAAATTGTATGGATGGAAGCAACTGGATAGATACAAGCACGGAGGAATCTGGGCATACAATAGCATCAATCATTAATATGGTACTGTTATTTTTAAAAAAGCTGATACTACAATAGATTAACACAAATGATCTAAGAGCTAAACTAAATGAGTATTACCAAATCCTTCTTAAAGCACTATTTCCATAGTTATGATAGAATAAAGCAAAGGATCACAGTTAGTCTATTCTTGCTTCTAAGTCCTAGAATATAGTAGGCACTTAATAAAAATGTATTGGCTGTATTGTCATGAAATAAGATCTTAGAAATATTTAGTAGATAGGGACTTCAGAACCAAATCAAAAACCTGAATATAAAGAGTGTGTCTTGAGCTATTCTCAATCCTGGGTCTTTACCTTAAAAATCTGTGGGAAATGACAGATCCTTCAATTCCTAAAGCAGCATATATAGCCCCAAATCAGAAAACTCTTATATCACAGAGTTGAAGAGGGCTCAACGTTATTGAAGAGAAAAAGCAGGGAGTCCTATCTTTCCAGAGGGGAAAATGGAAGCTCTAAAAATCTTAAAAGATGGGTATAAAGGTATTAGAAGAGATGTATGAAGTAGATTCACTAAGGGAGTATTTAGGAATGAAGATTAGTTCATTGGAAAAGCCAAGGATGAAATGTGATCAGTTTTGATATATCAGTTTGATAGTATGAGTCAACTTTTTCTAGCTACCAGTGCAGAGCAAAGGCATCAGGCTGTCTTCATATTTTGTTAAGTTATCAGAACATCTACAGATTTTACCAGGCTTTTGAAATGTACTAGAATACTGTACTAGAATAGTCATGGTGGATTACATTAGAATATTTGATATTACTGTCTAGTTTAAAAGAATGAAGAAATAAAGTACAGAATAAGAGAATGCCGAAGTTCTGTTCATTTACCATAAACTAAAAGAGAGAAACCTGCCTATCAGTGGAACAAGACACATGTTTTTCTTTATTCTTATTAATCAAGTTTTAGTTTATTAAACAGTTCATTAAATTAATGCTAATGATAGAAATTCCTTATGTTTTTCTTCCAGGCTTTAGCTTTTAACAAGATGGTTTTAACCTTGTACACATGGAATGGGATGGTTTTGGATTTGAAAAGTGTTTTTTTATCTCACCATCTTCATTTCTAAAAATACCACCAATCACCAAGGTTATTAAAACTGGGACAGAAAATGGTGAGAATTATTTACTTTTTTAAAACACAATCATAAGTGACTTCCAATAAAGTCTTAGATAACTAAAGTGGTAATCCTAGCTATTAAAGGAAAAAACCCTCTAATTAGATGAGAAAACAAAATGATCATATAAAATGGCCTTTTCTTTCCTGACTGAAGAGATTGCTACCTCACCTTAAGAAAAGAAATAACTGACAGTTAAATATTACTATGAACTGAGAAGATATCTGACTTCTAAACTATTAGAATAGATTACTTGTTTATTAATTTTAATAAAAATATTAAAATCAATAAGCAAGTTTATTAGTTGTTAAAAAGTAATAAATTTTTAAAACGTTAATTAACTTCTAGACTTACGGTAATTACTCTGTAATGTTGCTTTCAAATAAAAATACACATTTAACTAAATGCACCTAACACAAGGGTCTTTAAAGAATATTAGTATTTTAATAGTGAAATGAATCAATGACGATGAAATTTATCTTCCTCAGGAAAAAGACACTAAGCATTGTACAATAAAAAACAATGATTAGAAATCCTGAATTGTTTTCTGTTGTCAAGAGAGTCTAATTAATTAATTATATTCACTAGAGAATCAGTAGTAATCACTAAGCTCTGGTGGCGTAGTAGTTAAAGCATTCTGCTGCTAACCAAAAGGTTGGTGGTTCAAACCCCACGAGCTTCCTGGGAGAAAGCAACAGCAATCTGCTTCAGTAAAGATTTACAGCCTCGGAAACTCTATGAGGCAGTTCTCCTCTGTCCTAAGGGCGGCTATGAGTCAGAAGGGACTCGACTTGATGGCAATGGGTTTGGTTTTATTTTTAGGATTTCCATACCGAGGTATAGTTTTGGGAAACAAGGAAGCCTTTAAAGACTTTGAAAATTTTCCTATCCACTCCTCATTTTTAAGATGTGAAGACTCATGGTTCTAATAAAAATTATAATTTTCAGGAAATATGTAAGAAATTCAGTTAAATAACAACAGTGGACCTTGAAGGCATGAGCTTTTTGTTACTTTATTGTTAACCAACGAATGTTATCCAAAATTATAGATGTAATTTAATTGTACAACACAAAATTATGCTAATGGTAAACCTATTGGAATTTACCAATAATTCATGAATGTATTTTTACATTGCTATATGAACATGTGCTCTCACTGCTAATGATAAAAGTTATAATTGGTTTAATCACTATGAAAACCCATATTACAAATGGTTGTTTCTGTTTAGAAAAATTCACACAGCTTTAAAAATGGATTAAATCCATTTTAATCCTAATCTACAAATGGATTATAAACAGCAAATGTAACTGGTAGTTTTTCAACACTGATATCAAACTGATGTAGCAATGGTAGCACACGCAATTCAAAATGAAGAAAATTAATAAAAATTCCAATGGAAGCCTAGGTTTTCACTTTTAATGACAAGTACTATAAGGCTTTGAAAAAAGTGAACACTTAGTTTCAAAGCTTGAATCACAGGGTTCACCTCTATTTCTCTAATGGGCTCCAAGTAAAAACATTTCCTTCCAAAGTTTGAAGCATGTGTGCAACCAATGTACAACAGTCACTTCAAGGTTAACCAGTTATCATTTATCCTACAAATTCAAAAAATATATTAAATGCAACCTTTCCTTTTCATAATGTCTGCCCAGATTAATCCTTTTAAAGTAAGTAAAATCAAAAAAGCACAATATTTTCAGGCATAATTTGAACCTACTATGCATGAAAAATGTTTAATAAAATGGCAATTTTAATAGATAAATGTAATTTGAGTGCATAATACCAAATGGAAAGTAGCTGAACCACACAGAGAAAACAAGGCTATCCTTATCTTCAAATCTAGATGTTTTAAAATAAAGAAAACATTAGAAAATGTTAACTGGAAAGATTCTTTCAGTAAGACATAATTGAAACTAATATAACCTAAAATTAAAGAATTCTAAGATAGGATTAACAAACCAAATTTAAGTATTCTTGGATATTAAAAACAAAATAAGCACAATGATTTAGAAACCAAATATGCTAAAATGATTATGTAATAATTGTTATTAAGAAATGAAAGGTACAGACATTCTCCACGTGCCAGAAGGATATCACTTTCATCCTTACTCACTCTCTCACACACACTCACACACACATCCTCAGTCATACAACACCCCTCCAGGAAGACAGTATACCAGTGAGAGTTTACAATTTCAATACATACAGGAGTCCCACAATTCAACTCAACAAAAAGGCAGTTAAAAAATTTAGCACTCAAAGATATTCTGAAGGAAAATGCAATAACAAAAATAATCCTTCCTGACTAGAAAGAATTACTATGTATTATAATACATATAGCTTACACACTCCATTGTGTTTGAACCAGTCATTGCAGGTGTAGTAGTGATGAGGTAGTAGTATATACTGTCCCCAGCTTGGGACTATTATTTTCATATGCTGCCCTTCCAGAAAGATCCAGGTTTTTCTTAATGATTAAAATCAATTCCCAACAAATGTTCTTTTTTTTTTTTATTAAAGCATCTGTTTTTCTGAATTAATCTATGAAAGAACAGTACTATTCAAATCTTTCAGGGACAACTTTTATTTGCAGGTAGTGTTTTATCAATCAATTTTCCTATGGAACCACTACCTGCTGTCTACATCTTTTTATGAATCACCAAAGAAAACCATCAGAAGATGGCAGGAGATGAAACACCAAATGATCCAGCTGTCAAAGATGACGGTAGTAAAATAAGAAAATATCAAATTTCTGATAATATAATTGGAATTTTTAAAAAATTAACCACCAGCTGCACACTACATTACTAAAACGTTTTATCCTTTTTATGATTTATAGCCACCTTCTACACAATGATCAAAGACTGCCCACCCTTCCACCTCCTCTCATTTTAAACAACGCCAATGATCTGCATAATGGCAGAAATATGGCTATGGGCATGGTAGGATATGAGAAGGCACACTGAGAAAATGTGGGTGAGAGAGAATGTGGAAGGGGCAAGGGAAAAGAGAGTACTCTATCTAAACATTTAAGTTACCATTATCCTTTAAAAATGTTCAAAGTGCTCAAACCACACATACACAGTTGTCAGACATGATAATTAGTGTTAATATTCAACAGAAAAAAAAATGGAAAATGAAAAATGTGAAAGGTGGTGATGGAACACTGAACTCCATTTCCTGGCCTAAAAAAAAGAAACCACACATGATATCACACTGCCTTAATGTTGAAGAGCTCCCCTTAAATTTGTCTCTTAGCCACCACAGTCAAACTGGTATAAGTGCTTTGGCAAGGTGGGATGCATTCCATCACATCTGCAAAGGCCTGCTTTTCTCTGTTGGTGGTTCAGCTTATGAAGAACGTGTATGCAAAATAACAGCTCTCACATTGCTTCAAACTCATCAATACGCTGCTTTGTATTGCCTTGTCGAATCTGTCGCAGAGTCTTGTATTTATCACGGCCTGCTTTAACATTCTCAGCATGAAGAACATCATTTTGTGTTTTCTTGGTTTCATCTCTGGCTTGAGCCAATTCTGAACTTAATGCCTATATTTGAAAAACAAAAAGTATGGCTATTATTTTTTTTCTTAGATTTTAAAAACTTAAAAAAACCTGCTTAAGGATACAACAATGTATGTTAAATCTTTGACATTTTAATATATTAAAATCACTACTGCATGATTTTTTTCTTTAAACTATGCTTTACTTTTAGTAATGGTAGGGGTAGTAGTTAGGAAGGAAAACTCACAGTCTTTCATTTCTACAGTTGTCAACTCTATGTATACTTTTTAAAATTTGCTTAACTTTCTCATCTAACACTTCAAGCGACTTGTAGAAGGTTACTGTAGCCATTACAGGAGTCCCCAGATGGGGAAACGATTAACACTCATCTGCTAAATGAAAGTTGAGTGGTTCGAGTCTACCCAGAGGTGCCTCCAAACAAAGTCCTGACAACCCACTTCTAAAACCTCAGCTATCGAAGATGTTATGGAACATAGCTCAGTGGCAACCAGTATCTAAAATCTGTACTACAAAGGCTTTCACTAAAAGTCTTATTTGTTACAACTATCAACTCATTTTCTTGTCTTTATTAATATCTGAAGATTTCACCAATTCATAAATTATCTGGTAAAAAGTTTTAACAGTAGTAAAATTTCCTGCTTTGTTCTAATTATATAATTTAGTAAAGGGGCCTTTTACCATTAAAAAATCCAGATAGATAATTCAGATTATGTAGTATCTTAAAGGTAGTCTATTAATTATCACTTTTCCAATGTACATTTACTGCTTAAAACTAAATTCTTTTGTTTTGTTTCTTTAAGCATATCATTAGATTACTTTCTACCTTTTAAAAAGGACCAAGCTATACTTAAATAATTCATTTAAGTCCTAATTACACAGAGGCTAACAAACATTTGGAAGAAAGGCTTAGGAATCTACTTCCAAAAAAATCAGCCATTGAAAACCCTATGGAACACAGTTCTACTCTGAAACACATGTGGTTGCCATGAGTCATAGCTGACTCAATGGTAAACGATAATAAACAATGGCTCATTTGTTAATGGGTTCATAGGATGGGTGAAATGACTGTAGGTCACGTCCTCTCAAACCAATCACATGGCCATCTAGTGTTAAAGACTTTCAAACATCATACCTTCCTTTGAAATACATTTGACTGAATAAATGGGAGAAATGCAGGCCATAATTTAAATGTGCATACAACTGCAAATTTTAAGTACCTGGAGTTGTTTCTTAACACGCTCATTTTTCTGTGTTTCTGTTACACGTTCCTCCTCACTTCTATGGTTTATTACTCCTTCATTTGATAATTCAGCACTAGCCTCAGCATTATTCTCATCATGTTCATCGTGCTCATTTTCTGTTGGAGGAATGACTGGTGGTGGCGGAGGTGGAGGGGGGGCAGACATCACAGTTTTTAACTCTTCTTTGGTCTTTTCCAAGTCTTCCTGGGCAGCAAAAGCCTGAACATTAAAAACAAGTTTATGAACAACTTTCTCTGAATACTGGTAATTAAAAGGAATGAACCAAGTCTTTATCTCGTCTTCAAACAGAAACTATTTTTCAGGGTAATGAAAACAGGCCCTATTAATGAAAACTATAGTTTTTATAGAATAATGCCAACAAGCAGAAGGTGTGATAGAATTATAAAAACACTTTTCAAATCCTAATAACTCCATCACCTGCTGGTTATTGTATCGTATCGTGGTAGTTTGCACGTTGTTGTGACATTGGAAGTTATGCTACTAGTATTTCAAATACCAGCAGAATCACCCATGGCAGAGAGACTGCAGCACAGCTTCTAGACTAAGACAGCCTAGGAAGACAGGCCTGGCAATACAGTTCCAAAAATTATCCACTGGATTACAACAAAACACTGTCCAACTCTGTTTTGGACACAACATCAGAAGGGAACAACTGTTGGAGGAGGACATCATGCTTGGTGAAGTGGAGGGACAGTGAAAGTGAGGGAGATGTTTGGACTGGCCAAGTAGTCCCAATAAAGGATTCAAACATGAAGATGTCAGCCCAGGCAGCACTTCATTCTGTTGTACAAGAGTATCTATTATCTAGCTAACAAAATTATTAGTTCTGACAAGGATTATCAATTGTTGCTAAAATTGTTATGTCGGTAGGAAAGGGCTATTCATATAATGTCAAAGCATGCCACAGCTAATAGATTATTTTTTAGCCACAAGAGGAAAAACACTTAACTAGACAATGGAGAAACCAAGACTGCAATTTCTCTAAGCCAATGAAATTCACTAATGGTGAGTTAACTAGATACTAAATGTCTTCTGATAAGATACAAAATAAAGTAACCAACATCTCCAAAGATTTGAGTTACCAGTGTCCTGAATTGCCTGCAGAAGTCTTGTTTTACATAATGTACTAGTGTAATTACCAACAACCTTTCCAGTTGCAGAAGTGTGCAGGTTTAGATGATAAATTATATGGATATCCTACCTATGATGCATATTAGCAAAAAATGTTCTAATTAAACTCTATTTTATATTGCTTACCCCCTACAAAAAAAATTCTGATTTTTCATTTGTGTCCTTCAGACAACGGCAGTTTCATCTACAGGCAATCAAGTTACATTCCTAACCGTGTCTTTAAAAATTTATAGGTCCGTCAGAACAGGTGCATAGAGTTCTTATTTAGCCTTTTCAAAGATTTAAAAGCTGCACATGCAGCAAATGAAGGGGATTGTAATGAAGAATTTGGTGCAAGCAGGGGTTGGTTCTATTGTTGCAAATTTACATTAACAGTAAAGCAGGGCTTCATGGCTGTTCACACCACTTGAAATGTGAATGGCTGCCTACAGTCCTGCCAATAATCCAATCTCATGCATCTCTGTTGTTATGTGCCGTCAGGTTGGAACCGACTCACAGTGACCCCTCCTTGGGTTTCCGAGGCAGTATCAATACGGAAGTAGATTGCCCAACCTTTCTTCCGAGGAGTGGCTGGTGGGTTTGAACTGCCAGCCTCCTGGTTAGCAGTCAAGTGCCTTAGGCACTACACTACCAGAGCTCCATACCTCCTGAAAGGGCTCACTATGCCTCTTCCAAGTCTCCCATTCCAGGGCTTTGACCTGCAATTTGTCCCATTCTGGTTACAGTGATAAATTATCCAAATGGTAAAAATTCCAGTCTGTTCCTGTTTTGTTTTGCTGGTCATGACAGAATTAGTCTAAAGCCCTGTTTAAAGGGCAAGCAGGAGTTGTCCGTACACTGGATATTTATAAGTTGGAATCTGTCTGTACTTAAAAACTTCTATTAGAAATCTCAGTATCATCTTCACTGCATTCCTCTAATTCAACTTTAGTCTTTTGAGTGAAAAAATTTCTCTCAACACTTACTGCTTCTCTTCATTCTCACTGCCATATCCTTTACCAGTTGACAGTGAGTTGATGACTTTGATTCATGGTGACCCCAAGTGTGTCAGAATAGAACTGTCCTCCATGGGGTTTTCAATGGCTGTAATCTTTACGGAAGTAGATTGCTAGCCTTTCTTCCAAGGTGCCACTGGGTGGACTCGAACCGCCAACCTTTTGGTTAGCAGCCGAGCACATTAACTGCTTATAATACCCAGAGACTCCTGCTATATCCTTACTTTTGATTTTTATTTCTTAAGTAATCCTAACCACTATCCCAATCCATCCTTGACACTGCTTTCTAAATTATTTTTATAAATCCTCCATGATTATGTTACAATATGCTTTAAAATCTTCAGAGCTCAATGTCTACAGATACTCCTCATTTAACCCCCTTTGCCTTAGACAGTGCATTTAAAACCTTTCACAATTTCCTAACATCTAACATTCCAGCCACATTTCCCAAATTTTCTAAGCTTTCATTTATTGGTTGTCCTCAATACTTACTGAGTATATATACTTCCTATATTCATTCAATTCCCTCTGCCTGGAATGACTACCTCCTTTAGTCTCTAGCCATTCCTGATCCTTCCGACCTCCCTAAACCTAATTTATTGTTTAATTTATTATTAAACTTGAAAGGGTTTCCCCAACTCTACCTTACCCCAAAGAAATTATTCATATCTTCTGTGTTCCCAAAGTACTTAGCTTATATCAACAGATTTATAATACACACGCTCATACACAGTTTCCTACTTATATTGTGATCGTATTTTAAGATTCATCTCTATACATTCAGCACATCGTTGTGTACAAAAGAGGTATTCAGTAAATACTAGTGAATGAGCAAATTATTACTTTGTGTTGCCACTCAGTAGCTTCCTCTTCCTTTTTCTTCTTGGCTTCTTCTAGAAGTGCAATCTTGGCAGTGAATTCAGCAAGTTCTGCTGCCTAAAATAAACAATTACCAATAAAAACTTTTTAATTTTCAGTAACTCGGCAACATGTTAAATCAACTAACTCTTAATGTTTAATGCTTGGGCTGTTTTGTAGGATATTTTTCAATAGTCTTCCATTTTTAAAAAAGGCAACTATTTCCTTAAGATCTTACATATCTTATTTATAGCAGGCCCTTCAAAAGTGCTAGTAAAAAGACAAAGTAAAAAAAGTTTATTACTTCATAAACAAGTACTTAATCCTATTCAGTAGCCAGAACTTGAAATGAGTCTTTTAGAATTTTTTTTAACTTTAATCAACAAATATCCACTATTTGCTAAAGACTACCAAAGCAAAAATTTGCGTTTTGACAGTATTTTACAATTTAAAAAGCACATTGTCAAAAAAAACCCCAAGTGATTCCCCAACAATCCTATTATGTAGCAAGCATTATTCCTTTCTTAAAAGCAGGACTTCAAACTGGTTCAGCGGGGTTCAGTCATAGCCAACAAACAGACTTACATTCTTAAAATGTGGGTGAACTGGAACAGGAAAACTTATGGGCTGAAGCCCTGCTAGAAAATTAATCTCCCTCTCAGAAGACAAGAGAAGCCTGAATGCTGCATAGCAACTCAATCTCTTGATCTGCAGAGACTGAAACAGCAGTGTCCAGCTCAAAGATTGCAGCCAAATGTGCCACTCTCAATGTGTGCTGCTCTCCGACCCTGGCAAAAATCCAGTTCATTCACACCTCCTCCGAGTCTTCCAGTCCAGGGCTTTCACCTATAATTCTTCCTGTTTTGGTTAGTGTTCTGGATTACACAAATTTTAAAAAGTCTGTTCCAGTTTTGTTTCATCAGTCATGACTGAACCAGTGTGAAGCCCTGCTTCAAAGGAGGGAATGAAGGCTCAGAAAGACCTAAAGATACATAAACTCAAAAGATGAAAACCAAACTCATTGTCATAAAGTTGATTCGACTCATAGCAACCCCTCCTCAGGTTTCTAAGGCAGTATCTCTATGGAAATAGATCGCTCAGTCTTCCTTCTGAAGAGAGGCTGGTGGGTTTGAACTGCCAGCCTTCTGGTTAGCAGTCAAATGCTCTAGGCACTATGCCACCAGAGCTCTGAAGCAACATTTAAATCCTGGATTATCTAAGGGTCACACCTACTGCTTGTTGCATGAAATTCCACTATTCAAAGAAAAAAACCCAACCACTTATGGCCTACAGTTATCTCATAGGAGCTAGAATTTATTGTACTAATTTATCTAAAGCAAAACATACCCATTATCTTATTGAAGAACCTATCCAAATACTTAATCAGAATATTTTGTTGACAAAAGCCTCCATTTATAAATAAATTACAATTGATATAGGCAGAAAAAAATAAATTTAAGTTGCTTTCCAATACTTCGTCATTAAGTTACTTGTATCTTTGATTTGCTTTCCAGAAGTTATTATATACTTCGTTTTAGAAGATTCAGTCTATGCTTTCATTGAAATTTTTCTTTTTTTTTCTACAACAAGCTCCTTACTAGCTGTTCCTGGTTCTTCATCTGGTCAGCGGCCTGTTTTTCTATAGCAGCCTTGGCCTCTTCAGCAGCTCGACGCTCCTTTTCAAGCCGTTCTGCTTCTTCTTTTGCTCGTTTCCGTTCCTGGTCCAGCTCTAGAGCTCTTCTAGTCTGTTCTTCTAATTCTGTCAAATATATGTGTGTATCCCCCAAAAATGATTAATTCCAATTATTCTAATTATCTAAAGTCAAAAGAGTAACAATGAATCTAATCTCAACCAGATGGAAAGAATTACGATCATAAGATGACAATTGGATGAAAATAATTCATAGGCTAGCTTTATTGTCCACATTTTAGAAGCCATATTCTAAAATGAGTACTCCTGGAATTTAGCTGTGGTAACTAACATTTTTGTAATGTTGCATACACTTTCTAAAAATCAGTACATATGCAAATGCACAAATACCTCATTTTTACCTTGGCAAAAGCCTTACCATTTTAAAAAAATCTAGTACACAATTCAAAAACAGGGAGAAGTTAAATTTCTTTCTATTTCAAGTAATTCAGAAAGCTGGAAGCAATAACTATAGTTTTAAAAAGAATTCTTTCCATTTAAAATTTTGACTTTAGGAAACAATTTGCTTTATGCTTCAGAAACCTGTTATCTTAAAACTTATGTAAGTTTTTACTTATCTAAAGTTAAACACTGAATAAATAAAGCAAACAAATTAAGTTTGAAGCAGTATTTACTAACCCAAAATAGGAATTTTAATGTAGATTATTTGGATTTTCAAAAATCTGGGTACAAACGGCATAACGAAAACACTGATATTTGGAAATGAATGACATAAATTTTAATCTGTATGTGTATAAAGGGATCAGAAAATTCCCTTTACTTATTCCTATGAGTAGAACTGGAAAATATTACTGGCACAAACCACAACATTTTAATACAAATGTAAAAGTAATAATTTTAAATACTGTTTTGACAATTCTTATTTACTAGAAAGTAGTTTTGTGTCAGAAAACAATAGAATCCCACCTATTAGTGGGTGTAATGTCCCACAAAGAATAATGTTTCTTTATACTTTAAAACAGAGGGAGAAACATAAAATCTATATGCCATGAGATCTGAAAGTTAATTATAATGTATTACTCTGTAATTCTTAAGCTTCTACTCCGTATTCGTAAGGAGCTCTGGTAGTGTAGTGCCTAGGGCATATGACTGCTAACCAGAATGCTGGCGGTTCAAACCCACCAGCCACTCCTCAGAAGGAAGGCTGGGCAATCTACTTCCGTAAAGATACCACTTCAGAAACCCAAGGAGGGGTTGCTATGAATTGGATCCAACTCAACAGCAGTGTGTTTTCTCTGTTCTTAGTTTTGATAGCCTTGTTGTTGTTGTTGTTGTTGTTGTTGTTATGTGCCGTCGAGTCAAACCTGGCTCATAGCGACCCCTCCTTGGGTTTCCAAGGCAGTATCACTACGGAAGTAGG
>NW_006921623.1:14851996-14861567 GCF_000298275.1 Orycteropus afer afer | reverse complement strand
CTTCCTTCCGAGGAGTGGCTGGTGGGTTTGAACCGCCAGCCGTCTGGTTAGCAGGCAAGTGTCTTAGCCACTATGCTACCAGAGCTCCTTAGTCAGAACTAATTTAAGTTGACTGTAGTTAAAACTGAGCAGGGTTTATGAAAGTTGGGAAAGAAAAAGAACATTGTGATTAGGCTTTTATATTCTTGATGAGAAAAAAAATCAAAACTCTATGCAGCCATTTCTCTATAAGATGAAATGTATGCAACATTACAAAAATGTTAGTTACCACAGCTAAATTCCAGGAGTACTCATTTTAGAATATGGCTTCTAAAATGTGGACAATAAAGCTAGCCTATGAATTATTTTCATCCAATTGTCATCTTATGATCGTAATTCTTTCCATCTGGTTGATCTACATACCAAGTAAACCCCACAGGCTCAAGGTTTTATCATTCATCTAAACAAGTAAACAAATAATTAAGGTTTAGAAATAAAAGCAAAGCTTTATTTTATCTTATAATAAAAATCTTTTTTGGGTTACAAAGTTAAATTTTGAAATAAATAATTCCAATATTACCAATTTTCTAGAATATTTCTGTAAAAAATATCAATTAGAATAATAGCCCAGGCAATGGCTTTTTGAGGTATACTAAGAATTACACAGGGAGCTCTGGTAGGATAGTGGCTAAGACACTTGCCTGCTAACCAGACGGCTGGCAGTTCAAACCCACCAGCCACTCCTCAGAAGAAAGGTTGGGCAATGTACTTCCATAGTGATACTGCCTCAGCAACCCAAGGAAGGGTCGCTATGAGTTGGGTACGACTCGATGGCACAAAACAACAACAACAACAAGAATTATACAAAGGTCTAAACTTTTTTAATTGTTGAAATTAATCTGGAAAAAAAAAATTTACTCCAATCTTTTCTCAGAAAGAGAAGGATTTTTATTGTTTTTCCCTTTCCAGTTACCTAAGTTACAACAGTGGCTGGCAAATGCAACCCACTGACTATTTTAAAAAATAACATTGTACTGGAACATAGCCATTCATTTACACACTGAATATGGCTGTTTTCATGCTACAATGTTACAATGTTATAGTTGAGTAGGTGCAAAAGAGATTATATGACCTGCCTGAAATACGTGCTATCTGGCCCTATACAGAAAAAGTTGGCAAATCCATGAATTAGAGTATTTCTATGAAACCAATGTCTCCAGACCGGGGATCCAGTTACGTAACATCGACAAAGGAGGATCAGTTTTTTTGCTATCTGGTTTGAAACCTGTGTGTGTGTGTGTATGTTATGTGCCGTCGAGTTGGACCCGACTCATAGCGACCCCTCCTTGGGTTTCCAAGGCGGTATCACTACGGAAGTAGATTGCCCAACCCTCCTTCCAATGAGTGGCTGGTGCGTTTGAACCACCAGTCTTCTGGTTAGCAGTCAAATGCCGTAGGCACTACGCTACCAGAGCTCCCAGACCTTAAAATATTTGAGATCTAGCAATGGAAAGAGGGTACTCAAGGAATCTACCTTATTTAGAATATCAGCTCTTTCAGGATAAAAGTTAAAAGTTTACAAGAATTAACTCCTTCTCTCATTAATAGTGTTGTATTGATGTAGATGGCTATGGTGTCTAATTAGGAGTAGATGAGAAAAGTTGCTCTAAATTTAAGCTAATAATAACTATAATAAAATAAAAACTGTAAAAGTTTCACTTTTTCAATCAGACTCGAACCCAAGTATATTTTATTTTGACAGATCTAAGATTTTGGGAGCCAGCTATGTAACTATAGCACATTAATAAACAAAATATCCCAAAAAGATTATAGATTTTTCTTCCTCTTTCCAGTCAAAGACAATGGTTCTTTATGTGTCACTTTTTTTTTTACCCTGGGAAAACTACTATTTTGAAACAAAAGTAAGTAAAATTTTCATAATTGAGATTCTTAGAAATTATAGAATTAAGATATGCTCACAAATAATTCACTGAAAAACAATTTTGAAATACAGGTATGCACAGCTTAACGTCCAAAATATGTTCTGTGAAACAGGATATTATGTGGTTTGGACATTGCATAAACATCATATTAAAACCTATGGGAGGAGACTTCCAGTAAAATGGAGGACTAGGCCCATAAGCTACACAGACCCTCTTCAACAAAGCAAAGAGAAATCAATTGACAGAGATACAGAAGATAATCCTAGAGCCCTGACCTTTGAAAGGAACTATGCAGAAATGGATTAGGCACCAACTAGTGGAAAAACCTGAATGAAAACAGTGAGCATGGAGACAGTTGCAGCAGAGGACTGTCAGCCTCTCACGGAACCAACAGCCTGAATATTTCCAAGTGGTTTTGGGACCTGAGAATTGACCTAAAGATCAGCCCTGGTCACCAAGGGCTGCAGGGACAACTGTGCCGGTGGCCTATGACTGGGAAGGGTAACAGCAAAGAGGGACACAAGCTGAGCTATGGACTTTCAGCTGTCCAGAAGGTACAGCCATTTGATTGTTTACAAGTGGTGGCCATTTTGGATATTTAAAGTGATCGAGGGTGCAGCCATTTTGGATATTTACAAGTGGCAACCATTTGGGATTTTAAAGTGACAGCATTCTTATCCAGAGTCCAGGGACCTAAGAATAACCTCCATTTGCCAAGGATGGCAGCGACATATGGGAGGCTGACAATGGGAAAGGTGGTGAGTGTGTAACTGCTGTCACCTAGTGAAGAGAGGAACACAGCACAGTATCCTACTTCTGTAGATAATACACACACAAAAAAAACAAAAATCATGGGCAAATCACTCCCATATACTATCACCAATTAAAAATAAACACAAAAATGTCACAATGCCTTGGAGACAACAGAACATCACAGACCACACAAAGAAGCAAGATAAAGCAAAAGAAACAAGGGACTATGACAGAGACCCAAAACACTTCCCTGAGGAAGATGCAGCTTTGGAAATCTCTGATAAGGAGTTCAAAAAAATTATACTCAGGTACCTTCAATGGATTGAGAGACAGATAAAGAAAAACACAGAGAAAACCCTAGAACAACTTCGAAAGACAAAAGAACAAAATAAATGAGAAATTAGAAATGTTAAAAAATCTAGACAGACAGAAATCCAGAAGAGTAATACTAAATTTTCAGAAATAGATAACACATTCAAAAGGCAAAGAAGTAGAATTGAATCAGTGGAAGAGAGAATTAGCAAGACTGAAGACAAATACCTTAATACTTCTTTAGAAAGGGATCAATCAGAAAAAAGATCAAAACAAAATGAAGAAAGCCTAAGGTTCATGTAGAATACCATCAAAAGGAATAACCTACATGTCAATGGAATTCCAGAACAGGAAGAGACAGATAAAACCACAGAAAAAACTGTCCAAGATTTGCTGAAAGAGAATTTTCCTAGTATGATGAAAGATGAGAATATACCCATTCAGGAAGTCCAATGAACTCCAAACAGGATAGATCTCAAAAGAAAATCATCAAGATATATCATCATCAAACTCACCAAAACCAAAGACAAAGAAAGAATCTTAAAAGCTGCCTGGGAAAAACAAAAAGTTACCTATAAGGGACAACCAGTAAGACTAAGCTCAGATTTCTCGGCAGAAATCATGCAAGTGAGAAGCCAATGGGATGGTATATATAAAGCCCTGAAAGAAAAAAAATTCCAACCAAGAATTATGTACCCAGCAAAACTGTCCCTCAAATATGATGGTGAAATTAGGACATTTCCAGATAAGCAGAAATTAAGGGAATTTGTTAAAACCAGACCAACCTTACAAGAGATGCTAAAGGGAGTCCTCTGGACAGAAAACCAACAACAGCAAACAATAACTGACCATTAACACAGGATGACATAACCCAGAAACCAACTAGATACAGAAGTATCCAAAGTAAATAAGCCTACATGATTGTAAACAGGGAACCAGAGACATCAATTGACAAATGAGGACAACTACAAATCAAAAAGTGGGAAAAAATTATGTAGTTACAGAACTTCTAAATGACAGGGAAGTCAAGACAACTACAAGATAGAACAGAGTGTTCTAAACTTGGGAAGAAAACTATGAATCACAGGGTAACCTCAAAGAAAAATGATAAACCTTCACATCAAAATAAAAAGGACCAGAACAAATACTAAAACAATAGCAATGAAGTGATAACATGATTCATAAACAAAATGAGCTCAGCACATAAAATTACATGGAACAAAGAAATCAACACCACAAAAAAGCACATAACAAAATAACACCAACAAATTCATACCTGTTGATAATTACATATCTGGCAAGAGACTTATCTCTAAGATTTACAGAAAAATCCAATGCCTCAACAGCAAAGGGATTAACAATCCAATTGAAAAATGGGGAGAAGACATGAATAGACACTTCACAAGGAGGACGATATTCAGGCAGCCAGCAAGTATATGAAGAGATGCTCACAACTACTGGCCATCAGAAAAATACAAATCAAAACAACAATGAATGACATACCATCTCACCCCAGCACTGCTGGCAAGGTTCAATGAAATAGAAAATAACAAATGCTGGCAGGGATGTGGAGAGATTAGGAATTTCATACACTGTTGGTGGGACTGTGAAGTGCTATCACCACCGTGGAAAGCAGTATGGGGATTCCTTAGGAAGCTGGAATTGGACATACTTTGACCAAGCAATCTCATCAGAAGGTAGGTTGGGCAATCTACTTCTGTAGTGATACCACCTTGGAAACCCAAGGAGGGGTTGCTATGGGGTCGGGTACGACTCTACGGCACATAACAACAATCCTAGAGAAGTGAGAACTAGGGCAGGAAAAGATATATGCACACCCATGTTCATCGCAGCACTATTTACAATAGCAAAAAGATGGAAACAACCTATGTGCCCATCAATAGAAGAATGGGTAACCAAACTATCGTACATACACACAATGGAATACTTTGCAACACTAAAGAATAATGTAGAGTCAGCAAAATAGCACATAACATGGATGAATGTGGAGGACATTATGCTGAGTGAAATAAGTGAATCACAGAAGGACAAATATAGTATAGTTTGTTGGCTGCCAGGGTGGGAGGACAGGGCAGGGAACACTGCAAAAAAAAAAAAAAAAGACACTGACCCATGTCACTTTAGTTTTGTGTGAAATTTCACTGTACATAAATTATATTTCAATAAAATGCATTTTTAAAAAAAGAAAGCAATAGAGGAATCTCAGCCTCAAACCCAAACTCAGTTGGAACTTCAATGAAAGTCATCTTTCTTTTGTCAAGATATAATTAAGCAGAATGTATTTCCAAAGTCCAAGACCTCTGACCTGTAAAACACAGAGAATTTCATAAAATGTCCTCCATAGCTAAAGCCTGAAAATGTGCAAGACATATTCACTTATTGAAAATCATTTGTTCAACTTTCTAGTGGTCAATTTTGAAATAAAATTAACATGCTTGTTCAAAGAACAAAACTATCCCTTTTCTCTACCTTGCTAAGCATCCTCTATTTTCAGGAATACTAGATGTATGTTTTTCCAAATGAACATAAGAAAGTTCTTCCTGAATAAGCTAAAATCACAACACCTAGAAATAAATTTTATTATTATTATTACAGGGGAAAAAAAAAAAACCTATGGGAGCCCACTTTTGGTTGTCCTCATCACTACTGTTGCTGCCGCTGCTGCTACTGGCAGAAACTAGAGGAACAGGTACCAGCAGCGGTGGTGGCTGAGACGGTGATGGCGAGAGTGGAGTGAGAAACAGCAAGTGATAAAGCGGAGTGTGCCCAGCTCCACCCGCTGTTCCAGCAAGGGCAGCCTGGCCCTGAAGCCTTCATCATGCCTGCCCACCAGACAAAGCCTGAGAGACTGCACACAGAGCCATGTCCTCTGCCTCCCTGCCTAAATTTCACCTGTGGTTCAGTGTTTTAAGAATGTAGACTGGGTATCTGTAAAATCATAAGGGGGTAATAATAAACAAAAGGAGAGCTTTTACATTATATATAAAAAGAAAACCTTATGAGCTATGGACATATATCTAACTGTATTGTATCTAAAAAATGAAGGGGTATTATGTGACATAAAAGTAAAACAAGAAAGATCTCTATGAATGAATATGGAGTGAATTTTTTCTGTGGTGTAATGCCTAAGGCATTTGACTATTAACCAGAAGGCTGGCGGTTCAAATCCACCAGCCACTCCTCGGAAGGAAGGTTGGGTAATCTACTTCCATAGTGATACTACCTTGGAAGCCCAAGGAGGGGTTGCTATGAGTTGGATCCAACTCCACAACAGTGAGTTTTGTTTGTTTTTGGAAGTAACTAGTCTTTCAAATGACACTCCCAAGTGGCTAAATGCTAGGAGAGTAAGGGAAAACATAAAGAGATAAACCTTCAAAAAACCTGGAACTTAGTTCAACTCCATCAAGATGACCTGCACACATTATGTCTGTCAAAAAGGGAAGGTTGGACAATCTACTTCCGTAGTGATACCACCCTGGAAACCCAAGGAGGGGTTGCTATGAGTCAGGTCCAACTCAATGGCACTTAACAAAAACAACTCTAAAGGAAAATATTATCATCTAAAGTTTCTATAGCTTTTCATGCATAATATTTGCCCATTCAACCAAAAAGTACCAGACATGGCAGGAGATAGAGCCTAATGACCAAAATGAGAGAGCAAGATTAAGAGACTATAGAATAGCTGCACAGATTATTCAGTTACTGGGGTTAAGAAATAAGGATTTTAAAATAACTAGATACTAAAAATAACAAACAGAAAAAAATGTTGCAAAATACATATAATTAATAAAGATATAAATGGAAATTAAAAAAAAAAAAAAACCTGAAAAAAAACAATAGTCAGTTTGAAGTCAATCAATGAATATAACAGCAGATTAGAGACTTCAGAAGAGAGAATTGGTGAACTGGAAAATACTGAAAAGAGCAAAAAAGATATAGAGGATACAATGAAATTATCCCATGTACATGTAATTCAAGTCCTAGAAGGAGAGAGAAAGAGCAAAAGTATTATCTTTTTTGTGGGGGGGAGGAGGTCCACAACGAAGCAGCTGTGTATCTTTCTGAAACCATGATACTGCCATCATCAGAGCAGGCTCATTTATCACTGGAATTATAAATGAATAGTAACATGAAACAACTACTGCTCATCTAGGAGAGATGAAAAATTAAGTGAGATGAGAATGAAAGTTCAGAGGAAGGGTAACAACAATGATATTCAGACATCTCACAAACCCTCTGCAGAGGATGCCAAGGACCAGCATGTTCATTATAACATATAAAAGTTCAATTTATCAGGCTTTTGCTTAGGTTATGAATATATTCTCCTTTGCAACTTTCTAAAAGTTCACTTTACTTTCCACATTAGAGCAACAATCTAGTCCCTCCATAGCAAAACACATACTAAAATTAAGAAACCTTAGACCCAGATCCTACTCATTTTATTTTAGCAAAACCATAAGCCTCTAGAACCAAGTATCTCCACAAAAGATAAAACACTTATAACCAACAAAACTGCAAATCTGATGAGCATGTAGAGGTCTCCTGGTGGCTATGAATGAAAGACTATGAAGGGAAAAAAAAAACAAAAACAAAACTGAAAAGCCAGACTTCAGTTGGTGGGACAGGGAAGAAGATCCTCAATGGAAAATCTGGATATAGATGCCAACTTCAAAAATAAATCAGTTATGAAGCTTGTCACCACATTCAGAAACTGCTACCACGGTATCAATCTGCAGAAACAAATACTGCAAAAAACATTCCAAAAACTGATTTTCCTGTCTGGGACTTTTCATCTCCAGAATTCCCTCTATGGAAGTTCTCTATTCAGAAAAGGATTATAACTAATCAGATGGGAGGCTATATAAGATGTACGGAGAAGAAAAAGACAGTTAATTCAACAAACAAAAAGAGAATACTACCAACCCAGGAATGATCGAAGAGGTGCAACACCTGGCAAGACCACAGGAAAGAAGATTGTTGTTACTGTTGTTATGTGCTATTAAGGTGAGCAGAACTGTAGGGTGTTTCTGGCTGTAATCTTTACAGAAGCAGTTCACCAGGAGACTGGGTATATACTTGAAATATGCAGAATATCCGGGCTGTTGACTCAAATGAAGGCCAGTTTTGGCAGACATTAAAATCTTCTAGAGATTCAGTCTATCCTTTTATAATAACTTTTTCAAGTAATAAATTTTCTTTTAACAACTTCAGGATAATTGATAAAAGTATATAGTATGTGTCACCAAAAGACCTGTACAAAGAAAGCTATAAATGACTACTTCAAAAAACCGTAAGAGATGTACATAAACGGAAGAACACACTTGTGTGTTCTTGTGGATAGGAAGATTAAACACTGTGAAAATGTCAATACAACCTGTGGTAAATTTGTATGTCAACTTGGTTGGGCCTGGTTGAGTGGCTGGGCAGCTGGTGATAGTTATTCCCCATGATGAGACTGGCAATCAACTCCATGGTGGGATCTACCACAAGCAGCTAATAACTGCTTTGGGTATGTGGTCTGCTTCCCATATATAAGCAGCGGCCTTGGGAATGGTCTCTAGTTTATGGCACACCTGGACCCTGCATGTAGCCATGTCATTGTTCAGCAGCCTGCCATGCTCTGCCAACCCTGGGACTTAAATGGACTTGAAGTAATGGCCTGCTGTGTGGGTTGGTAACATCGGGAGTGTGTCTTTTTACCTGCAAAACTTGGGTTTGTTAGCCTCAGCAGCCAGCAGTTGTCTGAGTGAAGAAAAGCTTCCAGCTTCAGGGGGCCACAAGCAGGAGGCAGAGCTGAAACCCACGGATGAGGGGCTTTCACCCAGCCCCTAGAGCCTGACACTTTGAACTTGGACTTAAAGCCTCCAAATAGCAAGAAAAAACTCCTGTTTGTTAAGGCCATCCCATTTGTGGTATATTCTTGTCAGAGAGGCACTGCTGTTGTTGTTGTTATGCGCATAGCAACTCCTCCTTGGTTTCCAAGGCAGTATCACTATGGAAGTAGATTGCCCTATCTTCCTTCTGAGGAGTGGCTGGTGGGTTTCAAGCCCTTTCTGGTTAGTAGTCAAGTGCCTCAGGCACTACGCTATCAGAGCAGAGTGGCACTAGGTAACCAGAACACTACCCAAAGCAATCTATACATTCAATGCAATCCCAATCCAGATCCCATCAACATTCGTTAAGGACATGGAAAAGTCAATCACTAATCTTATATGGAAAGGTAAGAGATCTCAGATAAGCAAAGCACTATTGAAGAAGAACAAAGTAGGAGGTCTCACACTCCCAGATCTCAAAACCTACTATACAGCCACAGTACTCAAAACTGCCTGGTATTGGTTCAACGGCAGACATAAAGACCAGTGGGACAGAACTGAGAACTCAAAAATCAATCCATCGACAAATTGATTTTTGACAAAGGGCTGGAATTCATTAAGTGGGAAAGAGATGGTCTCTATAACAAATGGTGAGGTTCCGGCAAGATGGCGGACTAGGCAGAAGGACTGCACAGACACTCTTCAACAAAGAAAAGGGAAACCAATTAACACAGACACAGAAGATAATCT
>NW_006921623.1:14845666-14849208 GCF_000298275.1 Orycteropus afer afer | reverse complement strand
AGGGGAGCTGTTGCATTGTGGTAAACTGTGGTCAGTGTCATGAGACAAAGTATATGTGAACTGCTGTATGGAAAGTGAATTTACTCTGTAAATCCTCATCCAAATCAAAATAAAATAATAAAAACATAAAAACAAAACAAAACAAAAAAAACAAATGGTACTGGCAGAACTGGATATCCATTTGCAGAAAAATAAAACAAGATCCATACCTCACACCATACACAAAAAAAAAACTCCAGATGGATCAAAGACTTAAATGTGAAACCAAAAACTATAAAGTTCATCAAGGAAAAAAAAGGGGCAAATTTAGGGGCCCAAATTTATGACAGCCACTCCTCGGAAGGAAGGTTGGGCAATCTTCTTCCATAGTGATACTGCCTTGGAAACCCAAGGAGGGGTCTCTATGAGTCGGGTCCGACTCGATGGCATATAACAACAACAATTTATGGCATAAATAGACTATCTAGCATAACACAAAATGCACAAACAGCAGAAGATAAAACAGATTAAGGGGACCTTCTAAAAATTAAATTTTTATGTGCCTCAAAAGACTCCTCCAAAAGAGAACCTACAGATTGGGAAAAAAAGTATTCGGCAATGGCATATCTGACAAGGGACTTACCACTAAAATTTACAGAAAACTCCAACATCTCAACAACAAAAAGAGAAACAATCTAATTAAAAAATGGGCAGAAGACATGAATAGACATTTCCCCAAAGAAGATATTCAGGCAGCCAACAAACAGATGAAGAAATGTTCACGATCATTAGCCATTAGAGATCCAAATCAAAACAAGATACCATCTTGCCCCAGCACGAATAGCAAAGTTCTTCAACAAGACAGAAAATAACAAATGAGGATGTGGAAAGACTGGGACTCTCATAGGTTGCTGGTAGGACTGTAAAATGATACAACCACTGTGGAAAGCTGTGTAGCAATTCCTTAAAAAGCTGGAATTAGAAATACCATTTGATCTAGCAAACCCAGTACTAGGTATATACCCTAAAGAAGTGAGAGCCAGGACAAGAATAGATATGTGCCCACCCATGTTCACTGCAGCACTATTTACCAACGCCAAAAGATGGAAACAACCTAGATGCACTTCAACAGAAGAATAGGTAACTAAACTATGGTACATACATACAATCCAATACCATGCAACCCTAAAGAATAACACAGAATGTACAAAACACCGTATAATGTGGATGAACTTGGAGGACATCATGCTGAGTGAAATACATCACAGAAGGACAAATATTGTATTAGTCTACTATTGTAAAAAGTCAAGGAAAGGTTTACATATGGAAGGAAACTTTCTTTTTTGGTTACCAGGGTTGGAAGAGGAGGGGCAGGAACACTGCTAGATAGGTAGAGACAAGTATTGATTTGGGTGAAAGGAAGGGCAATGTACCAAATGTGAGTGATCAACACGGTGGCACTGAGGAAGAGGAAGACAGAGAGAGGTACATGGGAGGCACAAACAACAAAAATGAACCCTTTTCCATATACAGTACTGCATTGTCAGTGATGGCAAACATTGATCTATGGGTGGATAGATGGATGGACAGGCTGAACCATAAGGTATGTTCAGCCAGGGAGCAGTATGTCCATTACCATGTATAGGGTTGGCGGATAATGCTTCTATAAGCATATTTGTATGTGTTGTAAGAATGTCCAGGTATACAGTATAGCTGACAAAGAACAAGGTTGTGGTGAGTACATGGCCACAGTCAGCTACCTGGAGGGAGCAAGTAGTTGGACCTGTGGGCTTGGGACCACAGTCACAGGGGACATCAAGCTCAATCAGCATAACAAAATACACAAAAGCATTGTTCCACATTCTACTTTGGTGAGCAGCAACTGGGATCTTACAAGCTTGTAAGCTGCCATCTAGATGCAACAATGGGTCTTTCCTCAACCACAGCAAAGAAGAATGAAGGAAACCAAAGACGCACAGAAACAATTAGTCCAAGGGACTGGTAGACCATGCAACCCTCAGCTATGTGACCATGAGACCAGAAGAAGTAAATGGTCCCTGGCTACCACTGTCAACCACTCAGAGGGGGATTGATGTAGGTGGTCCTGGAGAAAGTAAAAAAACAACATGGAACAAAACTCAAAATCATAAAAAAAAGACCAGGTTTGCTGGTCTGACAGAGCCTGGTGAGACCCTTGAGACAGGCCCTTAGCTACCCTTCAGGTCTGGAATTGAACTCATTGCTGTGGCTTTCAGCCAAATAACAGACAGGGATATGAGCTGAACATTTACATTAGGCAGATATACTACTTGGAGCAATCAATCATGGGAGAACAGAAGGGTAGTGTATGCACAGGGAGACAGCTGGGGGTTGGGGCAGGAATGCATGGAAGGGAAGGACACAAAGAAGAGGTAACTATGGGGAGGAAGTGGGAAGAGAGCTGTTACTTTGTGGGGAATTGCAGTCAATGTCATGAGACAAAATGTGTACGAACTGCTGTATGGAAAATGAGTT
Source organism: Orycteropus afer afer (assembly GCF_000298275.1). NCBI lineage: Eukaryota > Metazoa > Chordata > Mammalia > Tubulidentata > Orycteropodidae > Orycteropus > Orycteropus afer. Next base: position 14,846,715 of record NW_006921623.1, on the reverse strand, counting down.
TGCTCTGTAAACTTTCACCCAAATCACAATTTTTTTTTTTTTTTTAAAAAGTACGCAGTATATGTAACAATGAACAAATAATGCCATGCAAGATAATGTAAACTTGAAGTGATGTGGAAGTTTAAGCATTGCCTTTTCTTCAAAACTAACTATATGCATTTTGTTGTATACTTATTATTCATTTATTTAAGATGCCTGTTATAAGCCCTTCTAGACACAAGTAATCTAACAGTGTGGCATTGGCAATAGGATAGGCAAATAGGTGAGTGGACCAAAATAGAGTTTAGAAACAGACCACACATATCTAGTCTTCCTGATTTGTGACACAGGTAGTATATGGAAAATAATAGTCTTGGCAATAAAGGGTACTAAGTCAACTGGATATCCACATGAAAAAAAAAAAAAAAAAATCTTGAATTCTAGAAATATCTGTTGCATATGGATTGTGGACCTATATGTAAAAGGTAAAACAAAGTTCCAAAAGATAGCAAAAGAGAATATATTCACAATCATAAGGAAAAGAGTGATAAACTAAACTTAAAATTAACAACTTCTCTTCATGAAAAAGACAACATCAAGAGAGTGAAAAGGTAAGCCATGGAGAGATTTTTTTTTTACAATACATATAAAGACTCCCTAAAAAACAGTAAGAAAAAGACAATATAATTTTCATAACATAGGCAAAAGACTTGAAAAGACATTTTACAAATAGCTAGTAAGCATTTGCAAACCATCAGTAATCAAGAAAATGCATCGTCTTTGTTGTTGTTGTTGTTATGTGCTGTCGAGTCAAACCTGACTCATAGTGACCCCCCCTTGGGTTTCCGGGGCAGTATCACTACGGAAGTAGGATTGCCCAACCTTCCTTCCGAGGACTGGCTGGTGTGCTTGAACCGCCAGCCGTCTGAATAGCAGGCAAGTGTCTTAGCCACTATGCTACCAGAGCTCCCAGAGCATTGTCTTTAGGGATGTGGAAAAAACTATCACTAACTTTATATGGAAAGGAAAGAGACCTCGGATAAGCAAAGCACTACTGAAGAAGAAAAACA
>NW_006921623.1:14839987-14843110 GCF_000298275.1 Orycteropus afer afer | reverse complement strand
AAAAACAAGTTTAAAAAACAAAACAAAAAAAAGACCCTGACAACAGTAAGTGGCAGAAGTAGTATAGAAACTGAACTTCCATTTGCTGCTGATAGGAATGAAAACTGATAGAATCACTCCAGAAAACCACTGTACTACAGGTAGTCCCTGGGTTAAGAATGAAATCAATCCCTGAGTCCTTAAGAATTTGTAGGTCAGTTAGAACAGGTGCATACAGTTCTCATTTAGCCTTACTTTAGTGCAAGAAAAGACTTCAAGCCTTTTCCATAATTGAAAAACTGTGTATGCAGCAAGTGAAGGTGATTTTGATGAAGAATTTGTTGCGAGTATGAGTTGATTCTATTGTTTCAAAGTGAGAGCAAATTTACATTAACATTAAAACAGGGCTTCACAAAGATGTCAACTGACTGAGACACTCTGAATGTATGTGGCTCTCCACAGTCTGTCCTGTCAAAGATCCAATCTCAGATATCAAACTTCTGAAAGGGCTCACTATGCCTCTCCACAGTCCCATTCCAGGGTTTCGGCTTGTAATTTTTTCTGTTCTGGTGACTATGATGAAACACCCAAACTGCAAAAATTCCAATCTGTTCCTGTTTCACTTCATTGGCCACGACAGAATCAGTATGAAGCTCTGCATTAAAGGGAAGTACTTGTTGTTCATATGTCAGGTGCTTATAACCCGGGGATAGCCTCCAACTTCTGAAGCTGAATATATGCATAACTTTGATCCACACTGCACTCCTAGATGTATAACCCAAAATTAAGACAAACAATAACAAACGGTATGGAAAAGAATTGCACGCAGCCTTATCTGTAATAGTCAAAACCTGGAAATAGCACAAATATCCATCATCAGAAGAATGGGTTAATTGTAATATATACATGCAAGAGAATACTACACAACAATTAAAAAAAAAAAAATTCCAGCTACATATATAAATTTGAACAAAGATAAGCTACATGTAATACATAATTTCATTTATATATAGTTCAAAAATAGGCAAGATACCAAAAGCACAAGTGACAAAAGAAATACTAGATAAATTAAAATACATACCAATTAAAAGCTTCCAGGCTTCAAAGGCACAACCAACAAGGTGAAAAGAAAACACACAGGATGGGAGAAAACATTTCCAAAACTTATCTGATATAAGATTTGTATCCAGAATCAAGAACTCTTATAAGTTAACAATAAAAAGCTAAAAGGCCCAATTGAAATATAGACAAAAACGTGAAAACGTTTTTTTTCCAAAGAAGATATACAGTCCACAAGCACAAGAAAAGATGCTCAATATCAACTATCATTTGGAAAATACAAATCAAAACCACTTCACACTTATCAGGATGATGATCAAAAAGACAAATAACAAGTGCTAGAGAAATCATACATAGCCAACAGGAATGTAATGTCCAGCTACTTTAGAAACTAGTTTGGCAGTTCCTCAAAGAGTTAAACAGAGTTTATCATATGACCCAACAATTGGGTATGTACTCCTAGGTACCCAAAAGGAATTAAAACACAAGCCAACACAAATACCTATATATAGATGTTCACTGCAGCATTAGCCACAATAGTCCCAAAGTGGAAGTAACACAAATGGCCATCAACTGATGAACAGATAAATAAAATGTAGTTTAGCCACAAAATGGATTATTCAATAATAAAACAGAATGAAGTACTGATACATGCTGCAGTATGGATGAACCTTGAAAACATTATGCCAAGTAAAAGAAGGCAGTCAAAAAGATGGCATATTATAGGCAAATGTGGGGAGAGAGAAAGTAGGTTAGATTAAGGTTGAGGTGGAGGGAGGGGATTAGGAAAAGATAGGAGTGACTACTAAAGGTACAAGGTTTCTTTTGAGATGAATGTGCTTAAATTGTATTGGCTGCATAATTCTGCAGATATAGCAAAAACATTAAATTGTACACTTTAACTGGTATCTGAATTTTATCGCAACAAAGTGATTAAAAAAAAAAAAAAAAAACAGACTAAACTCTATGATGACATAAGCCACAATGGTGCCCACTTGAGGCATGGAACAGAAACTGAAAAGGGACACAAGGAGGCTCCCTGAGTGCTGTAATGTTCTAGATCTTTTAAGGTGGTAGTTACGGGATTAAATTCACTTTGTAAAATTCATTGAGCTTTACACTTTAGAGGTATGCACGTGCAGTGTCGTAAATTACATAGTGTGGCTTTTCTAGCCATAAGTCTGTAAATTCTGTGGTGGAATTTGCCATGAGCAACTGAGTAGCTCCTGACTGTTAAAGTTATCCAACAGGGGTATTTCTGTTAAGAGTGGCACGAAGTAGGATTCTGGGAACTCTCTCTCTTGTTCTTTCTCTCTCTCCCTCAGGTTGGGATTGGTTACTTTGGGCACTCTGCCAGGCTCAAAAGGAACCCTCCCTAGAGGCAGAAGGGATATCACTGCCAGCTGAGAGACGTGAGAGACATGCATTGCTGAGAGAGAGATGTGAGAGACACGCGCTGCTGAGAGAGAGACTGCTGGCTGCTAAGTAAGACAGCCAGTTGCAAGAGACGGAGTGCATTTCTGAACTTGAATTGTAGCCTGCTGCTTCCCTAATAAACCCCATAATCTGTGAGTTCTGGGTGGCCACTGCAGCGAATTTCCAAACCCAGCAGAGAGGTGATGGGTGCTGCGAGAGGAATGGTTGGTGTGTCAGGGTTGGTGAAAGGTCTGGAGGGAGGCAGCATGTCTGGCCTCACAGGGCTAGGCCTTGAGCTACTGATGGTGATTCTGTCTTCCTCTTGTGGCATTAGAGGAGATCAGAAGATGCGGCCTCCCTGCCCCTTTCGCAGCATGCTTCAATGACAAAGTGTTTGATTTTTAAAACACAACTATTTAAAAAAATATCACAAAGCTGAGTTAGAGATTATTACTTCCATTTTAGAAATCTGAATCTAAGGAAAACTTGAGAAGTGAAAAATTACTTGCTTATGATTCATATTCTAAATTAAAATTACTTGCTTATGATTCATATTCTAAATTAAAAACAGAATTAATGATTGGCTAATTGTATGTTGTTGCTGTTAGGTGCCATCGAGTCGTTTCCGACTCATAGTGACCCCATGCACAGCAGAACAAAACACTGCCC
>NW_006921623.1:14829178-14832480 GCF_000298275.1 Orycteropus afer afer | reverse complement strand
AGTATAGCAGGGATTGTGGGGCTGGCGCGGGATTGGGCAGTGTTTCGTTCTGCTGTGCATGGGGTCGCTATGAGTCGGAAACGACTCAACAGCACTTAACAACAACATTTATATGCATGTATTTATACATACATACACATACATAACTACATATATAAATACACACACAGAGACACACACACACAGACACATGAAAGGAACCTAAAGTTCCTTTACGTAGAAATAGCATCAATTTGGATTTTAGGGAACAAGTCTGCCCTTGACTGACTTAAAGTCAGTATCTTTACTACTCTAGTATTTTCAACTAAATAGTTTCTAGGTGTTTTTCTAGTTTGGAGAAGTAAGCCTTCTAATGAGTCAGAATAAAATTCAGCATCTATTTCTTCTCTTAGAAATAGTATTTCCAATCTCTTGGAATTAAAATGGTGAACTAGTTTGTGGATTAAAAGCAATCATCTTTGTGACTTCTCTCAGCTACCTACATGCAAATTTATTCTATCCACTACTTAAGGACATCTTCCTAGCAAGGTAGCTTAGTGAAATAAATAGAAATAAACTTTAAATAGATTACTGGCTATTCCAATAGATCTGAATGGCTGGTTCTATTACATGGTATTAAATCTAGTTTTGTAAGTAGATTTCATGTTACCCCTTGAGATCCCACTGTTTAGGAAGAAGCAAAACATCTTATTTTGCTCAATACATTTTTTTTTGTTCTCCCCATTATTTGTTCACATATAGCAAATACTAGAGTTACCAAATATAAACTACACTTTATAAATCCAACGTATCTTGTCTATACATCTTAGTATCTTCATTAAAAACCGCCTAGGAGCCAGGTTCTTACAAACATGTTACCAAAAGAACAAACAATAAACAAAACACTATGTATTGTATATTTTCTAATATAATGAGATCAAATCTTTTTTAAGATAGGCTCCAATGTCAGTTTATCAAGTTTATATAATGACAATATGTTAAAATTCCTTGAAGTACTTAAATGCCCATTTATTGCAAAAACAATTTTGTTTAAATGCCACAAAGCACTGAGTATGTATTTCTGCTTATGAAACCATGAACTATAATAGGATATATACAGTCATAATATGTAAAAGGACAAATGTAAAATATTTGCATATTTAAGTGAACAAAAGGGAAAGAACACATATGCACTGTATTGTTGAATCTGCCTTAGTCAAACATGTTTATAATGTGACCCTGGTTAAGTATAAATTTGCCAAAATTAAATGCAATTATTCTACATAAGACAAATAAGAGTAAATAATAGTAAGAAAATACACAATATAATTAACAGAGCAACAATGTTGAATCCACTGTCAAAAAGAGACTCTTACCTTTCTGTGCTTTCATTGTCTGTTCTTCAATTTGCCTTAGACGTTCCATTAATTCTTCCTTTTCACGTTCTATTCTTTCCTTTTCCTTTTCTGCTATTTCTCTTTTCTTCTTTTCATTCTCTAATTGTGCCCTTACACAGAATCAAAATTGCTGTGTTACAAATTAATAAACAAAAGTATTACTCATGTGAAACCTGAGTACTAACTATGAATCAACTAGGAAGGACCACAGTATGCTGGTTTGTCACGGGCAGCTAACCCAAAGGCTGGCATTCAAACCCACTCAGCAGCTCTGTGGAAGAAAGGCCTGGGGAACTGCTAAGATCATAAACAAGAAAATCCTATGGAGCAGTTCTACTCTGTAACATGTGGGGTCACCCTGAGTCAGAATTGATTTAATGGCAACAGGTTTTTTGTTTTTTTTCTTTCCCCATTATAGTCCGTTGTGTTCAAAGTATCATCTGGTTAAAAATACTGGCCTATTCTTTATGCTGAAGCCCTGGTGGCAAAGTGGTTAAGCAACCAGCTGCTGACGAAGGGCCAGTGGCTTGAACTCACTCAGTGGTTCAGCAGGAAAAAAGATATAGCAGTCTGCTTCCATAAAGATTACAGCCTTGGAAAGTTTCCTATAGGGTCACTATGAGTTGGAACTGACTTAAAGGCAGTGGGTCTGGGATATACATTCACATGTATATATACATAAATGCTGGGTTACAGTGTATTTCTTATTATGGAGTTACAACTTAAAAGCACAAAAAGAGTTAACCGCACAGTTGCCATACCAAGAAAGTATCTATTTTAGTAGGAGCCCTCCAGCGGGTAAAAAAAATGATACGTTGAATGGAGCACACAATGGTAAATGTTTTAAAAGTAAAAATAACCTGTAAGGACACCAATTTTTAATTGATAAAAATAAATTATTAAAAAAAAAGAATTATAAAGAGAAATGAAGCTCTGATACATGCTATGATAGTTGGAACTGTGTGTCAACTTGGCTGGACCACAGTTCTGTGTGGTTTAAGCAATTGTGATGTGGGTTGTTCCCATGATGGGATCAGATATATACATATGGAGCAGCCAATCTGGTGAAAGGGAGTTTCCCTAGGGGTGTGGCCTGCTTCCAGTTTATTTATGGACATCCTGGGAAAAGATACACTCTTCTGTGGATCGGCATCCTGTTGTGCTGCCTACAACTGTCCGTGAACAAACAATCCAGCATTTGGCCTGGAGATGCTGCATTTGTCATTTGTTGGCGTCAACAGCTGGTATTGCCTGCCAACCTTGAGCTCATCAGCCCCTGCAGCTGTGTGAGTCGGGAAACGCCTCCAGCTTGACGTTTGATCAAAGAACTTGGGATTGCCAACTTTTATAAGTGTGTGAGCCATTTTCCTAAGATAAATTTCTCTTTCTCTATATGTATATATAAGCTTTACTGCTTTTGTTTCTCTAGAGAACTCAGCCTAACACACATGCCATGACATAAATGAATTAGGAAAACATTATGCTGAGTTTAATAAGTCAGATACAAGAGGACAAGTATCATATGATCCTACTTATATGAAATATCTAGAATAAACAAATGCATAAGTACAGAAGTTTATTAGTGGTTACCAGGGGCTAGAGAGGGGAAAAAGAGGAGTTATCGTTTAAGGGGTACTGAGTTTCTGTTGGAGTCCTGTGGCACAGTGACTGAAGTGCTTTTCTGCAAACAGAAAGGTCAGTGGTTTGAATCTACTAGCCACTCCACAGGAGAAAGATATGGCTATCTACTTCCATAAAGATTTACAGCCTTAGAGGCGGGTAGAGATGGCGGACTAGGCAGAAGGATTGCACAGACCCTCTTCAACTAAGAAAAGGGAAACCAATTAACACAGACACAGAAGATAATCTTGGACCCCTGAGCCTTGAAGGAAAGGATGCAGATTTGGACTAAACCCCAACTAGCAG
>NW_006921623.1:14827543-14829078 GCF_000298275.1 Orycteropus afer afer | reverse complement strand
CCCTGTTGGAAACCTCTCGTACCACCCTTACCTAGGTCCCTGAGGCTGACTCTTCTTCTGTCCAGATTCCTAGGCCTTTTAATCCACTCTCCCGCCCTGCTGCTTTGGGCATGCCTGAATTCCTCTCCCCGCTTGGATTCCCGTGGCTGACTGCAGATCCCCGCGGCTGGCTAATTGTATACCAATGTGTTATCTAAATTAGAGCCCCTAACACATACCTACAACTATTATCACACTATCATGCCTACTTCCTTCATAGCACTTGCTACAAAAAATGATTTTCATTTATTACTCTGTCTTCCCTTAAAAGATGTGTAATAAGCTCCATGAAAGCAGGGGCCTTACCCATTCAATACTGTATCCTCAATACTTAAGGACAGTGTCTAGTATATAACGAAACCAAATTCACTTCCATCAAATCGAATCCGACTCATAGAGACCCCTCCCTGGGTTTCCAAGGTGGTATCTCTATGGAAACAGATGCCCAGTCTTCCTTCCAAGGAGTGACTAGTGGGTTTGAACTGGCAGCCTTCTGGTTAGCAGTCAAACGCCTTAGGTACCACATAATACATGCTTAATAAGTATCCACAGCTTAATTCTTTTCTACAATCTTTTTGAAGTGAGAATTTATTATTTGTTGGAATAACAACTGACTGCAGCCCTGCTAATTTATATGTCAGTTATCAATATATCTTAAAGCTGGTTTTGTGGTTTTTTTTTTTCCTTCAAAGATGAATAAAATTAAATAATTTAACAATGTATATTACAGAAATGGTATAACAGAACTACTATATTTAATGAGTTGTGATCCCTTTGAAACAATGACTTCAATAATAAAATTTAAAAGAAATAAAATGGTAATAATAAAAGTATAGAAAAATTCCCTCTACAAACAAAAAAATTACAAGTTAATCAACGTACTGAATATCACAACCTGGCCACAGTTACTTGGGCAATTACTGCATCTGGATAAGAATTTAGCATAAATTACAAGACAATCATGTAGAATTTAGGACAGTCTGGGAAAGCTTTATTATTTGAAATTAAAAACAAAAAAACAAATTGGATGTCCTCTGGCTTAAGATGACTGCTTTGAAATTATTTCATGATAAGAATGTTCTATATTCTTTAATATGTTCTATCTTCCTTGTACTTTTTACTTCTTCTTTCCTTGAGGAGTTTGCTGTATGCAAATCATTAACATTTTTATTATACATCCTAAATAAATAAGATTGAAAAACTTAGCGAGTAGTTATTCTCTCAAAAAAGGTGTTATATACATGAAAAAACTGCTATCATTCAATCTTTTCTTTAAAATCAGATCACTACTATAAATTTTTGTATTTATTACTTATTACATTTATTTCTATATAATTTAATTTATATCTGTGTATTTATATGTAAAAAAACCCAGTCACTAGTGCTCAGACGGCTCCCTTGTTACCCTCCCGAGAGTGACCGGGTCTCCGGGAGCAAGGTAAGCATGGGCGGGCTGGTGCTTACTCACTGATCTGCACTGAACACTTTCCCTTGTT
>NW_006921623.1:14821571-14827443 GCF_000298275.1 Orycteropus afer afer | reverse complement strand
AAAAAAAAAAAAAAGATTTACAGCCTTAGAAACCATATGGGGCAGTTCTACTTTGTCCTACAGGGTTGCTATAAGTTGGAATTGACTTGATGGCAATGAGTTTGATGTAAATTTCATTGGCATTTCTGTTTTGGGTAATAAAAAACTTTTGGAAATAGTAGTGATAGTTGCACATGGTAAATTTAATTAATGTCACTAAATTGTACACTTAAAAAATGGTCAAAACTGGCAAAATTCACTCACACTCACTCACTGCCACTGAGTTGATTCCAACTCATACCAACCCCCACTGGGTTTCCAAGGCTGTAAATCTTTATGGAAGTAGACTGCCTCATCTTCCTGTGGAACAGCTGGTGAGTTTGAGCTGCTGACCTTCTGGTTAGCAGCCAAATACCTTACCCACTACACCATAAGATATATACACATATACATACATATACAAACAATAAAATATTTCTTAAGTAATGAACTACACAACTTTCATTTTCAAGTAGCACCCATTTATGCCCAGATACCAGATGACAAATCAGTTTCATCTCCTTTGACAATTCCATTAGAATGATAACAGGTGTCTAATGCTGTTTTTAAAAGATTATCATCAGAGCTCAGTGGGAAAGAGTGCCTTGATCATTTAGCTCCATCTGCCGTGGGCTTGATGGGACTCTTTCTTTTAAATATAGCCAAATTCACTCATTAAACATCCATCAAAAGCCTACCATGGATCAGACTACATGTTGAGGAATAGAAATACAAAGATGTGCAAGAGAGATAAGAAACTGTGTTAATCATCAGCTAATATTATCTAGTTAATTATATAAATATCCGTAAGTTTAATCACTTTTCAAATCATTACCTTAATATGAATAATTTTCTTATTAAAAATTAATTGATTGTTATTCCATCTCCGAAAGTCACGTGAGTATGCCCAAATGTTCCATAGAAAAACATTACTGCTATTTGGTGTCAATTCTGAATTTTAGGCACAATACTATGTAGTTCCCAACTGTTTGTCTCTGATAAACTTATGAGCAAAATCTTCCTACCAAAGTTTTTCTTATTCTGTAAATCTAAAAATTCTTGTAATTCCTAGATAACTATTCCTACCACAGAAAGATAGCCCAACTTTGGAGCAAACAGCTAGAGTTGTCACAAGTTAGTAAGAGGTAAGACTGATGGTGACCTCTTGGTCTGCTGAGCTGACCCATGAAGTATAAATGTCATCATACCTCTCCACTGACTTAATGCATCCTCACAGCATTTAAGAATTCAGAGCCTGGAGCTCATCATTACGAGGGAAGCCCCATCTCTGTTCTGCGATTCCCACAAAGTACTTTTTCAACTACCAGGAGGAGAGCCACCAACTATATAACCCTCACCTCCTCTGGAACTTGACTAATTCTCTTTCTCCCTACCCTATTTCAATATATACAGCATATAGACACAGGGAGTAAGTCAGACTTGGAAGCACCCATCCCTTTAGAAAACACTAGTGACAAAGGCGTAAAGGAATCTTTGAATTTCTCAAATTCCTTGGGCCAAAGAATTGCCGAGCAGCCCTACAGAGGTTGCTGTCCTTTCTGTGTTCTTTAGACAGCTTAAACAACAGGCTGTCCACGCAGACAAAACCATAGTACTTTTCAAGTAATTGCCAGTGTAGCTAATAAGTACTCTCTTCTCGATGTCAGGCTGCCTGCCACCCTAAGAGGCTGATTGCCCTGTCATAACCACTCTCCAGTCTCTCTTCATCATGTCCAGTGCTGCCACAGTTCTCTCACAGCAGGTACCTTCTTCCCACCCCGAGACATATACTTTATGAGGACTCATTCCACAAACAAATCTCAAGAACTGAAGGCTATAATAATATTCCATCAACACAAAATCTTTCAGGTCCAACTTGCTTCCACAGGGATGGAGATGAAGGAGGTAAGGAAGCAGAGAAAAAAAGGTAACCTGTCCACAAGAAAATTAGGGGTGGTGGAGAGAATTTCAGTCTTCATACTGAAAAATGGAATACACAGCAGATACTTAACCTGATTGTAATATTTAAAACATTTTGTAAAGTTTACTCTCCTGTACTCTTGTGAAGCTCATTTTTTACATAAGAATCTTTCCCTAAGCATAGCTATTACCAGCTTATTTATTAACACAAACATGATTCAATTAATACAAACACTTTTGGTTCTCCACATCACTTGTGATACCTAGTTTTCACAAACCTGTCTTGTCTCCCTTATGAAACTGGAAGGTCTTGCTTCTACATGAAACACTGTATACTTGAGAGGATCAAGTCTATTCACTATCCCCTAGATACGCCATGCATATTCCTATCTGTATGTTTGCTCCTGTGGGCTTTCTCATCTGAAATTATCTTCCTTTTTTCTCTAAGTCTCAAGCCTTAATCAGGGCCCACTTTCACCATAAAGCTTCTTGTGATTACTTTAAGCCACTTATGTAAATATTTTTATTTAGAGTATACCCTGTGGGTCTACTTCAAAGACATAAATATATCAATAAATCATCAATTTTTTGTACTAATATGTAAAAAAAAAAATTATTTTAGAATACCTAACTTTTAAAAAATAGAAGATGAGACAAACTACATTTTTCTTGAGTTAAAATTATAGTCTATTCATATTGAAACATATTGTTAATATATCAAGAGTTATTATATATAACAGCTAGTGTTTATTGACAGAGTTCTGGTGGTAGAGCTAAGGAATTTGGCTGCTAACCCAAAGGTTGGTGGCTCAAATGCACCAGCCACTCCATGGAAGAAGCAGTCTGCTTCTGTAAAGATTTACAGCCTTGGAAACCCAATGGGGTCACTAAAAATCAGAATCAACTCAATGGCAGTGAGTTTGGTTTTTTGTGGGGTTTTTTTTTTTGAGTGTTTATTGATCACTAATTACTTTGCTAAATGTCATTCTCATAAAACACTTCAAGGTAGAACTATATTTTCATATCAAAGGCAAGGGAACTGAGGCGCAGGAGTTATTTGACCAACAGGATTATTTGTCAGAAGAGGATTCAAACTCTAATTTATCTAGTTTCAAAGTCTGTGTTCACTGTATGACACCCCACTCTGTCCTAGAAGGATAGACCATCCTAAATGATATAAGTAGACAGCCATGATATAGAATCTCTCGTAACTAACACCTACAACTGGTATGTGACTATCAGATTCCAAATTGTTAACTTAAGGATCTCAGTTTTTAAATTTGGTAACAATTTTAGCCATATAAACATGTTCAGGCTTTATAGAATAAGTCATCATTTATTTTGGATGCAAATAACTTAAGATCAAAGACAAGAGGGAAAAACCAACACATGACATGTAAGATCATATTCACTGAAAAAAGACCAGTTATGAAACCTATGGGAAGAGAATATGGTGGCCACATATACCAAGGTATCATAGGAGAAGAGGCCTTCTTGCTACCTTTTTCCAACTATTGTTCTTAGCTAAGAGTTTCCAGCAGCACAGACAGCGTACCTCTGTATTCCCCCATGTATGTCTGCTGGCTACTTTGCCATTGGGCTTGATCAAAACAGCTGCCACTTCTTTCTCCCTGACCTATAAAGCAGGTAATACACAAAGACTTGGCATGCCATTTCTGAAAGATTTCTAATCTCTCTGTGACTACAATATGAAACATCCTCTAGGTATTCAAATGAATTAAACAATTAAATAATTCCTACTGCAGAGACAGTCAATGCTTACTAATGAAATGTTGTAAAATTTATCCAAGAGAAGAACCAAGGAATTTTTACTGTGCCCAAAGAGAAATTTAAAGCCTTCCACTTCTGTCAAGGCCCTAGAATAAGTCAGAGTAAATACTCATCCAAGAGAAAAATACTCATCAAAGGATTGTTACTATGACAAAATCTTCCACTTTTGTTGAATTATTAGAGTAACTAAGAGTAAATACAGAGTAAATAGAGCACTATCACCAAATGGTACTTATTAACCATTCTACATATACTAGACGATAGCAATCCTCTTTATGTGCTGCAGTGATGAATACGAGATACAGGAATTGTACATAAAGTAATTTTTCATTTATCTCATGATGAAAGATTTTTAAGAAACAGTGGAATCTTTCAAAGGGAGGAAAAGATGACCAAAAAAGAGCCTATAAAAAGTTTTGCCTTTGAGATGAAAAGACTATGATGGGTAAGAGGCTAGGATGGGTAAGAATATATGAAGTCCACGGTGCATATATATCCACATACATAACAAATCACATAGGGGACACTGTTATAGAGGCTTCCCAGACATATGGAAACAACTTGCAGGATTGTTTACTGGGTCAAAAGGCCTGAGAACATAGTCTCAGGGAAAACTTAGTCAATTGGCACGATATAGTTCACAAAAGTAAACGCTAGTTTGGTGAGTAGTGTCTGGGGTCTTAAAAGCTTGTGAACGGCCACCTAAGATACAGCTATTGGTCTCTACTAAGATGAAACAAAAGGGAACGAAGGAGATGAAAGGTTCAGAAAGAAACTAGCCCGTGGGACTAAAGCCAAATGAACCACAACCTCTTCTAACCTGAGACCCAAAGAACTAGATGGTGCCTGGCTACCACTACTGACCATTCTGACCAGTGACACAATAAAAAGTCCTGAACAGAATGGGAGAAGAATGTACAACAAAACTCAAATTCCTAAAAAAGGCCAGACCTTCTGGACCAACAGAGACTAGAGGAAGCCCCAAGACTATCACCTTAAGAAAGCCTTTGACCTATGAATTGAAGCTATTTCTTCAGGTCACCTTTTAGGCAAACTAAAGACTGTTTGATAAAATTAACAATATCACCCATAAGTAATGTGCTTACTTAAACAATCAACTGTGAGACCAGATAGTCAACATTTACCCAAGAACAAAGATGAAAAGGCAAGGAGGGACAGGGAAGCCGGATCAACGGAAAAAGAACAAACAATTAAAATAATGAGAATACCAATACATTGTATCCAATGGTACACAAAAATCTGTATAAAATTACTGAAAGAGAATCTAATTTACTGTGTATGTTTCACCTAAAATAGAGTATGCTAAAAAAAAAAAAAAAAAAAAAGACAAGCTAAAAGAGCTAAACAGAAGATTTTGAAGAGCAGCTCAAAAACACAGAGTCAATTATTATAATGAAATGTGCCAAGACCTGGAGTTAGAAAACCAGAAGCAAAGAACATGCTCAGAATTTCTCAAGCTGAAAGAACTGAAGAAAAAAATTAAGCTTCAAGTTGCAATATTGAAAGATTCTATGGCATTATACTGAAAGATTCAGGAAGTATCAAAAGAAGATGGAAGGAATACACAGAATCACTGTACCAAAAAGAACGGGTCAATCTTCATACATTTCAGGAGGTGACATGTGATCAAGAATCAATGGCATTGAAAGAAGAAGTCAAAGCTACACTGAATTGGCAAAGAACGAGGCTCCAGAAACTGATGAAAAATCCATTGAGATGTTTCAAGAAATGGATGTCTGACTTGAGGCACTCACTCAGTTATGCCAAGAGAATTGGAAGAAGCTACCTAGCCAAGCGAATGGAAGAGATCCATATTTGAACCCATTCCAAAGGAAGGTGATCCCACAGAATGTGGAAATTATCAAACTATATCATTAATATCACATGGAAGTAAGATCTTACTGAAGATAATTCAAAAATGGTTGCAGCAGTATATTAACAGAGAACTTCCAGAAGTGCAGACTAGATTCAGAAGAGGATGTGGAACAAGGGATATAATTGCTGATGTCAGATGGATCTTGGCTCAAAGCAAAGAATACTAGAAAGCTGTTTACTTGTGTTTTATTGACTATGCAAAAGCATTTGATTATGTGGACCATAACAAATTGTGGATAACATTGAG
>NW_006921623.1:14819001-14821471 GCF_000298275.1 Orycteropus afer afer | reverse complement strand
TAAAAAAAAAAAAAAAAAAGAGAGAGAGAACACATGAAGTCCAATAAAGAATTGTTTTTAAAAAACATGTAAAGACTAGAACCACAATGTGATCCCACCACATGAAAGTAATAAGAAACGGCAGAGCCTAGTGAATGTAATAATCCAACTTAGTATTTTTAATGGTGAGATCAGGAATTACTGGAAAATTCCCATGCCAAGTAAAAACTGTTTGATTCACATGTAATTTGAAGAGAGCAATCTGAATTAATATCTGAATTATACAAAACATTTAATATGTAACCTTTAATACAAACACCAAAAGTATAAGCAAAATGTTAACCAGCAGAGAACCTATTTAATTACTAAATATAAATTATGTTATATCCAGGTATTTTTTTTTTATATATTTAAGGTTCTTTACTTTTGATTCTTTAGAACTTACTATATTTCTTGGAGTATTATTTTGCTTTACAAAGATTTCCTTGATGAAGTTAACTTCAATTTGATCTCTAAATTTTTTTTCAAATAAAGCATGAGGTCTAAATTAATCAAAAATCCGATTGGGAAGTTATGTTTGCAATAATCTGGTTCTAGGGTCAATGGGGATTTTATTTAGTATTTTCCCTGTTCAAAAACGTGCAGTTTAATTATTTTTTAAAAGTCTAAAGGACCACAGGTAAAAACATCAGTGTCTTTGGCAAGTTATCTCACTCTTTTCAGGCAAGTTCTACAAGATTACCAGCATGGTTTCAAAGTAAAATATTCAGAACATTCCTACCCTTAAAAATATATGTCACAAAACAAAATGAAATTGAAAAATTTCAAACTGAAATAAGTACAAAATAATGTCTTTTCAGTGAAAAACAAGCATTATAAAAGAAAAGCACATCTATGAAGTTATGAAAAGCTATCTGCTCAGAAATGTCAAGATTTCTAACTTGAAAATTATAATCCTTATTTAAAAAAAAGGACAGTGACAGTACCTTCTTTCAACTTTAATATAACAAAAATAATGTAACTGTAAATTAACAGTAATTTAAAGAAACTGAATAGTCTCAAATTTTAGATAGCATACTCCTATCAATTAAGAAAAAAAGGCTATAAAAAAGGCTACAAACTCCGTACCTTTCCAACTGCTTCTGATGTTTCTCCTCCCTAGCCTGGGCCTTCATCTGTTGTACTTCAATAGTATCAGGCTTTCTTCTTCGCATGTATAATTCATGATTTCCCATACATAAAGCCAAAATCCGCTTATTGATTCTCAGACGAGGAGCATAAAAAACAAAATCCTAAACAAAAATATTCTCAATTAAAAATGTTTGTGAACAAGTCACATTGTACTAAATTTCAAATGTGGTATGAATTCTAATGTTATACTACATTTAGTATAGAAATCACATAATTTCTTAATTCCTGGTAGTATGTCATTCATTCTTTCATATAACTAGTTCCTCACCTTTTCATGCCCCACCAGTTTTGTAAGGCTAATATTTTTATACCCTCAAATCATTAATTGAATTTGTTCTTTTTTCTCCTCCAAAAGTAACTAAGAGCACCTATTCTAGGAGATTTTATTGTTTTCTTTTTTGCCAGAAACCTCAAAATTGATCCTTTTTTCATACTTGATGAACTTTTCTTAATCTAAAAATGTTCTCCTTACATGTTTGTCTTTTCAACAACAGTTAAAATACTGTTTAAAATACTGCTGCAATCTCAAAATAACAATCAAAAGACTTTAACAGTACATAGTGCTGATCCTTTTGTGGTTCAGCTTAGCTGGTGGATGTAGCCACATGGCCTTCCAAAAAGACTTTGCCAATTAAAATATAAGATAGGTAATACTTTCCCAAGAAGCAGTTTTTAAAAGTTTGTCTCTTTAAAATAAAACAGTACTCTAAGCTGTCAGCATGCCTGACACTAACCCTGTTACCGCCGATTCTGAGTCATGGCGCCCCATGTGTACTTGAGTAGAACTGTGGCTCCACAGGGTTGTCAGTGGATGATTTTTTTCAGAATTAAATCACCAGGCCTTTCTCTTTCTTAGTCTGTCTTACTCCGACAAAACCTGTTCAGCATCACAGCAACACACAAACTTCCAACAGCTTATGAGTGGCATTGGCTAGAAATCAAACCAGGGTGTCCAGTATAGAATGTAAGAATTCTAACACTAAACCATGACTGCCCTTATACTTGATCACTGATGTATAAAAAAATCTATTTAAGTATAAGGATTTAAGTTCAAGTCTTCAAGGTATAAAAATAAAAAGTTCCTAATACAAAATCAGAATTTATTTAAAACAGGGCTACCTCTACTTCATTCTAGTCATCAACAAACACATTTTTAAAAATTGCTCCTTGAGAATTGTGATTGTCTTCAACCACCTCCTAATAATAATAAATATTACCTATGTTGTTGTTGTTGTTATTTGCCGTCGAGTCGGACCCGACTCATAGCCACCCCTCCTTGGGTTTCCGAGGCAGTATCACT
>NW_006921623.1:14816763-14818901 GCF_000298275.1 Orycteropus afer afer | reverse complement strand
GGGTTTCCGAGGCAGTATCACTACAGAAGTAGATTGCCCAACCTTCCTTCCGAGGAGTGGCTGGTGGGTTTGAACCGCCAGCCTTCTGGTTAGCAGTTGAGTGCCTTAGGCACTATGCTACCAGAGTACATCTTAATTTGCAAAGTCTTTTTGGAAGGCCATGTGGCTACATCTACAGCTATGCTGTTAAAGTCTTCTGGTTGTTATTTTGAGGTTGCAACAGAAAAGAAGAAATACATCTAGGTATTATTTTTATATGCATTATTTTTAACATAACTGGAAAGTAGTTATTCAAATATGCCTCAATCACTAATAGCTCTCAATAAATAGTACTAATGCAATTAAAGGGCAGGAGATCAGAGATCCTATAAGTGTAAAGTGATACTTTATTTTAAACCTTATCATGTGATATTTAACGACAGCAAAAAAGCATAGACAATTACAAAATACATGCCCATGGACCTACTCTTAGCTTAAAAAAAGAAAAAAAGTTAACTATTTATTAAAGTTTCCCATATACCCCTTCCGATTACATACTTTCTATCATAAAGTTCTATCACATTCTGAGGTAAAAACATTATTCTGAATTTCATGTTTATCATTTCCATACATTTGTTTATATATTATTATGCATTATATTACTGTAAGGAATATAGTATTGTTCTTCCTGTTTTAAAATTTTATAAAAATTATTTATCAGAAAAAAAATTAAATCTTGTTTTTTAAATAACCTTCATTGTATCTTCATTGGGAAAGTTAAACTGTGGAAAGAGAAGGTATCTCAAGAGCAATTCAGTAAATGAACAATGTAATTTTTCAAGTGACATCACAGCAAACTGGCAAATATTTAGGTAATGAATAAAAATATGGAAGAATAATACTTACAGGTGCCTTTTTGTCGATTGGCTTTATAACAAATTTTTTGTCATTAAATGAAATATTTCTTATTTCACTCCAAGGAAAACCAATTTTAGGTGTTAACCTTCAAAAATGAAAGCATCCCTTTAATTAAAGATGGGAAACAGTGTACAAAATTCATAACAACTTTCTGGGACCAATTTAGCTGAATGAGCATTCTCTTAAGAGTTCCAGATTTTCAAAGTGTATTTAACCTTATTCCTAACAACATAACTCATATAATTGGCATTATCTTTCAGGGAAAATGTGAAATTAAATCACATGAAACAAAGAATAACTATAAAAGAGTTCAAAAATGTGTCAGGAACCTTAAAAGCATTATAGTTATTCTCCTAAAATTACCTAGAAAAAACCACCTGGTGATCAGTGTGTATAAGTGGGCCTCTTAGGGTTTATACCAGCTTCACTTAGTTTTTATTCTAAAAATAAAGCCTTTATAACTTTTCATGTAAATTATGGACATAAATTAATGAACATTAAAAAAAAATGTGTTTCCTTCCTCTATTCAGTTTTAAAATGTCTGGGTGTTTGTAAGTATACTGAAAACACTGAATTTTACACTCTAAAAGGATAAATTCTATGAAATCAATTATATTGTAAAAAAAATTTTTTTAAACACACATACACAAAAGTTTGGATAAATGGAAAAGCTGCAACTCTAAGATTATACAATAGTCATCCCCATTTTACCACCCTAACCACAAAGATTTAGGAAATCTTATTGGAGCAAGTAATTTGGTTTCTGCTTTTTACATATTGTACTCTTCACAGTACCTATCAATTGCATCACTGCACTCCTAATGACAAGAGTGATAACGTAACTGTCACCTAGGTTGGCAAAAAAGGCATCTTTTAATCAGGCTTCTGATAACAAAGCAAGAATTTCTACACATTTATATTCTTTTTAATTATTAAACAAGCTAGGAATTGGAGCACAGCAAGTAATTTCTAAATGTTTTTTTAATTCATCATACACGTTATACTGCCTTCTAATAAGGGGTGCTGGTGGCATACTGCCTAAGGCATTTATTTGACTGCTAACCAGAAGGTTGGCGGTCCAAACCCCCCATCCACTCTGGGGAAGAAGACTGGGTAATCTACTTCCATAAAGATTTACCACCTCGGGATTTAAGGAGAAGGTGGGGCAAGATGGCGGACTAGGCAGAAGGATTGCACAGACCCTCTTCAACAAAGAAAAGGGAAACCAATTAACACAGACA
>NW_006921623.1:14794765-14807328 GCF_000298275.1 Orycteropus afer afer | reverse complement strand
AAAAAAAAAAAAGATTTACCACCTCGGAAACCAAAAGGAGGTCACTATGAGTTGGAACTGACTCAATGGCAGTGAGTTTGGTTTTGTTTGAACAGCCACTGGGATAAGGCAAAATTACATTGCTTACTAAGAAAGCTATGCAGTAATTTTAAGATAATACTATACTATACTTTATGTGTTATTTTGAAAAAACTCTGAAGCAGTCTCCTCATATAATTCTCACAACAATCTTCTGAGGTGAAGTGAGCCTGGAAGTTGTATTCATTTCAGAGAATTAATAACTTCACTGGAATCACAAAAATTAGTAGCAGGGCTGGTAAAAGTCCCTAAGTGTTTTAAGTTGTATCCTATTTTGATTTAAAAAAAGAAAATTGGGGGAATACAAATAATAAATAGTTCTCACTATAAAAAGAAATTGCACAATTATAGATGAAACAAGTTCCGTTTGTCCACCATCTCCAATCCCATTCTGTGCTAAACCTCTTTCATATTCCCCATCTCTATCTGTGTTTATAATCTATTACAGTGCCTAAAGCATTTGACTGCTAACCAGAAGGATGGCGGTTCAAACTCACCAGCCATTCCTCGGAAGGAAGATGGGGCAATCTACTTTCGTAGTGACACTGCCTCGGAAACCCAAGGATGGGTCTATGAGTCGGATCCGACTTGACAGCACGTAACAACAACAACAACAACAATAGGTGCTCTAATAGAAACTAATTCAATAATTTAAAAATAAAAAAAAAAAGATTTGGTTCGCAAAACTTATCTTGGAGTCATTTTTGCTTTTAACAAATTTCAGAATTTTCTCTTTTGAATGACATAACATTTCAACATTTTTTGTAATATAAACTTGAAAAAATTTTGGTATAAAATTTAGCAAAGTGTTTTCTTTTGGATTCATTATATATGCTTAGAAACATTTAGCTTATTAAATTTATCAGTCCTAGAGCCAACCCAGAAGGCATTACTGATACAGAGGTGGATGATTAAGTAGTATGGTAAATAAAGAAAGGTCTAAGACAACTGTAGTAATTATTTCTAAAAAGTACTGCAATAGCTTGATATATTTTCTATAAATCTAAAAATAAATTATGTGATTAATTTAAAAATATAGTTACATAGTTCATCATGTGGTATCTAAAAATATTCAAAAGAATTTCTATATTTAAGATAAATTTTAAGAAATATATTATAAAATACAATAATTCATACATCTATTATTTTCATTCTCCCCTTGTTCCTGATTTCTTACATAATTGCAGTTTCAACCTTTTGCCAGGCATAACAAGACTTAAGGAACCAGTTGTTACCTAATGAGGGAATGAATTTTAAATTACCAGACATGACTTACAGGAGTTCAAGAAGCAATACCTCAAATAAAAATGAATCAATCTATTTGATATATTTATCAAATGAAAAGTAAAATTCTGAAATTGTAAGAAGCTGAGAAAATGGATCTATAACGTCTTAAAATCTATGTGGCATTACCAATCATTTAATTTTAAAGAGAAGCAGTAATCAAGCCAAAATACAACTTTAACAAATGAGACATAACATTAAAGCCACTTAGACCACTGAATAATGACTGGTTCACTATGCAACTAATTTACTTACTTGTCATCATGCTCATAAATATTCAGACCCAAAGCATCAACACCTAGCCACAATTCAGTTCCCTTTTTATTTTTTATTTCAAAATAGTTGACTCCATACATTTCTAGATCTTGCGCAATCTTCAGGTATTCCATCATAGAATCCTCCCTGTTGAAATAAAGCTAACTGTTATATACTTAAGTATGAATATCTAATACTAAACCGAAATCTCAAAATCCCTTAAAATTTAGTGCATTCTTTTTAGTCACCTTAATCAAATAATGTTTTGGGCATGATCAGATGTAGTAATAAACATTATGAAAAATAATTAATTTGAGAAAAACTCAAGAAAATTGCTACGCAAATACCTTAGCATTCCTCTATGTTCTTCGTGCCAGTTCTGTATTCTTTCTTCCCATTGTTCTTTTGTCAGTTTGTGTTGTTCCAAAACACTGTAAAAAGGAAAAAACATGTATCTATGAAAATGCCTCTATGATTCAAAATCAGTATTCTTTACAAAATCTAGGAATCTTCCTGTATCTTGAATGTAGTGGTGATCACATGAATCTACACATGATAAAATTGCACAAAACTAAATAAAACAAAACAAAAACAAAGCAGCTGTCGTCAAGTTGATTCTGACTCATGGCTCCAGGTGGGTTTGAACCACTAATCTTTCAGTTAGTAGTCAGAGCTTAACCATTCACACCACTGAGTGACACAGACCTAAATACATATATACAAATGAGTGCATGTAAAACCTGAATAAAGGCAATGGATTGTATCAATGTCAATATCCTGATTGTAGTTATTGTATTATAGCTATGCAAGATGTTACCACTATGGGAGGCTAGAAGGATACGTAGGCGCTTTCATTCTTGCTAATGCATGTGAACCTACAACAATTAGAAAATAAAAAGTTTCTGTTGTTGTTTTTATGTGCCGTTGAGTCAGACCTGACTCACAGCGACCCCTCCTTGAGTTTCCAAGGCGGTATCACCAAGATTTACATCCTAAAATTTTCAGTCTTCATTTCAAATTCCATTGTTTTGTCTTTTGCATAATATACTTGTATTATTCTACACCACTAGTCTGCAGGTATCCAAGAATTCCCATCTTCTTTTTCTTATGTCCAAATACAAAGGAGTCCTCTTTCATGTCTAAAGCTAATCTGTCCAACTTGGCTTTAAATCTACCATTTGGGCCTTTAAATGACCTCTACATCCACATTACTGGGGTTTTTAACCCATCAATTATTGTGCCCTGCCTACATACATAGGAGCGCTGGTGGCATAGTACCTAAGGCATCTACCGGCTAACAAGAAGGCTGGTGGTTCAAATCCACCAGCCACTCCTCAGAAGGAAGACTGGGCAATCTACTTCCATAGAGATACTGCCTCAGAAACCCAAGGAGGGGTTGCTATGAGTCAGGATGGACTCGATGGCAGTGAGTTTGGTTTTGGTTTTGGTGCCTACATACATTATTACATATAGGGATATGTGATACGTTATATAGGGAAAGAACACAGTCATGTTGTTCACCATTCTATGCCCACTGCCAGCACTGAAATGGGTCTCAAAAATTTGTAGAATGAATAAATGAATTAAAATAATTCAATTCTCCCCCATCTTATAAATAACATATCTAAAAATCCATGCCTCCTCCAACAAACATATGAAGAAATGTTCATGATCATTAGCCATTAGAGAGATACAAATCAAAAGCACGAGATACCACCTGGCCCCAGCACTAATAGCAAAGTTCAACAAGGCAGAAAATAAGAGATGCTGGCAAGGATGTGGAGAGACTGGGACTCTCATATACTGCTGGTGGGACTGTAAAATGATACAACCACTATGGAAAGCAGTATGGCAATTCCTTAAAAAGTTGGAATTGGAAATACCATTTGACCTAGCAATACCATTGTTGTTGTTATGTGCCGTCGAGTCGGGCCCGACTCATAGCGACCCCTCCTTGGGTTTCTGAGGCAGTATCACTATGGAAGTAGGATTGCCCAACCTTCCTTCCGAGGAGTGGCTGGTGGGTTTGAACCGCCAGCCGTCTGGTTAGCAGGCAAGTGTCTTAGCCACTATGCTACCAGAGCTCCTAGCAATCCCATTAGTAGGTATATATACTAAAGAAGTGAGAACCAGGACAAGAACAAATAAATGCACACCCATGTTCACTGCAGCACTATTTGCAACAGCAAAAAGATGGAAACAACCTAGGTGCCCACCAACAGAAGAATGGCTAACCAAACTATGGTACATACACACAATGGAATTATTATGCAACTCTACAGAATAATGAAGAATCTGCAAAACACCACATAACACGGATGAACTTGGGGGACATGATGCTGAGTGAAATAAGTCAATCACAGAAGTACAAATATTATATTAGTCCACTATTGTAAAAAGTCAAAGAAAGGTTTAAAATGGAAGGAAACTTTTTTGTTGGTTACAAGGGGTGGGGGTGGGAGAGGGGATTGAACACTGGTAAATAGGTAGATATAAATATTGATTTAGGTGAAGGGAAGGGCAATGCACCAAATGTGAGTGATCAACACAGTGGCACTGAGGAAGAGGAAGACAAAGAGAGGTGCATGGGAGATCCAGACAACAAAGATGAACCCTTTTGCATATACTGTACTGCATTGTCAATGATGGTAAACATTGATCTATGAGTGGATAGAAAAGTGGAGAGGCTGAACAATCAGGTATGTCTATGAAGAGGGGAGTGTGCCCATGACCATGTATAGGGGTGGTAAACAATGCTTCTACAAGTGTATTTGTATGTGTTGAAAGAATGTCCAGGTCTACAGTACAGCTGACAAAGGACAAGGCTGTGGTGACTTCTTGGCCACAGCCAGCTACTCAGAGAGAGTGAGTAGTTGGACCTGTGGGCTTGGGATCATGGTCCCAGGGGACATCAAGCCCAACTGGTATAACATACTACACAAAAAACATTGTTCCACATCCTACTTTGGTGAGTAGGGACTGGGATCTTAAAAGCTTGCAAGCGGCCATTTAGATGCACTGATGGGTCTCTCCTTGTCCAGAGCAAAGAAGAATGAAGAAAATCAAAGATGCATGGAAACAATTAATCCAAGGAACTGGTACACCATGTGATCCCCAGACTATATGCCCAGGAGACCAGAATAAACAGATGGTGCCTGGCTACTACTGTCAACCATCCAGAGGGGGATCTGTGTAGGGGATCCTGGATAGAGAGGGAGAACAATGTGGAACAAAACTCAAAATCATATAAAAAATTTTAAAAAAGATCAGGTTTGCTAGTCTGATAGA
Source organism: Orycteropus afer afer (assembly GCF_000298275.1). Taxonomy (NCBI): domain Eukaryota; kingdom Metazoa; phylum Chordata; class Mammalia; order Tubulidentata; family Orycteropodidae; genus Orycteropus; species Orycteropus afer. The sequence continues at coordinate 14,802,423 of NW_006921623.1, read as the reverse complement.
GCCTGGTGAGACCCAAGACTATGGTCCCTAGCTGCCCTTAGGTCTGGAACTGAACTCGCTCCTGTGGCTACCAGCCAAACAATAGACAGGCACATGGGATTAACTTTTACATTAGGTAGATACATTCCTTAGAAGAATTAATCATGGAAGAACAGAAGGGCAGTGTTTGCACAGGGAGACAGCTGGGGGTGGGGAGAAAGGACATAGAAAGAGATAACTTTGGAGAGGAAGTGGGAAGAGATCTGTTACACTGTGGGAAATTGCAGTCAATGTCATGAGACAAAATGTGTATTAACTGCTGTATGGAAAGTGAATTTGCTTTGTAAACTTTCACCCAAATCACAATGAAAATTTAAAAAAAAATCCACGCCTCCTACTCCTAGTTTTATTCTTTTCCAGAATCAAGCTTCTTTCTAGGATGGTCTATATCCACTCTTTCATTTGCATACCACGTTATCTACTGTCCTAATCTACAGCAATCTGGCTTTAATCCCCAAAATGCTAATGAAACTGCTGTTACTAAGGTCACCAACAATTTCCTTATTCATAGTGAACCTCTTTGTACCATTTGACACTACTGACCAATCTCTCCTCAAGACATTCTTTTACCTTGACTTCCATTGCATAACACTCCTCTGCTATTCCTGACGCTGGTCATTTTTGCTCAGTGTATTTTCCAGGGGCCTCTTTCTCTGTACTTACAGGTTGATGTCCAATAAGATCTGTCCCAGGCCTTTTTCTCTTTCTATACATACTTCAGGAGTTCTAGTGGCATAGTGCCTAAGGCATCTGACTGCTAACCAGAAGGCTGGAGGTTCAAATCCACTAGCCACTCCTCAGAAGGAAGGCTGGGCAATCTATTTCTCTAGAGATACCACCTCGGAAACCCAAGGAAGGGTTGCTATGCGTCAGATCCAACTCGATGGCAATGGGTTTATATGTACTTTAAGGTCCATCTCTTTCATTCTCATGGGTTAATTACCATCTATTTGCTGATTACTCCCAAACTGTATCTATAATCCAGACTGCTCTCTAAGATCTGGACTTACATTTCCAATGTAAACTGGAACTAAATTCTCTCTTGTTATAGCATATATATTTACTCAACAGATTCAAAATTGAATCTAGCCTCCTTCCAAATGTATTCTTTCTTCTGGTGTATTTTGGTAAAAGGTATTATCAATCACCCAGATGTTTAAGTCAGAAACCTGGCATGTAAAACTTCATATATGTCAAGTACTCTTCAAAGGCAAGAAATATTATCTGGTGGAGCTGATTATTCATCTCACCACAGAGCTGAACTCTACTGTGGGTTTTTCAAAGCTGGAATTAAGCATCGATCAAAATAAAATTATTTTTGCTTAATATATGATCATCAAATAACCTCTTGATTACTAATTTGACTCCTAGGTACTTAGATACTAAGAAAGAACATGCTATAAAACGTATATAAAATATGCCAATTACTGCGAAGGTATTTTCTTCATTCTTTACCAAAATATCGTTATTCTAATTATGATGAAAGGGAGGTCTGGTGGTGTAGTGCTTAAGGCATTTGACTGCTAACCAGAAGGCTGGCAGTTCAAACCCACCAACCACTCCTCGGAAAGAAGATTGGGCAACCAACTTTCATAGAGATACTGCCTCCGAAACCCAGGGAGGGGTCGCTATGAGTTGGATCCAACTTGATGGCAGTGAGTTTGGTTTGGTTTTGAAATTATGAGGAAATGAGTTCCTTTATGTGGCCTTTTGTCTTAGTTCTTTGGAAAAGCTTGAGAGATTTTCCCCCTAATCCCTGAGGAATCATGTTTTCCCTAGTTTTCTACCCTAGATGGTTTGTTACTTTTCCTGAGTTGTAAACAACATGGTTTGATACTTTTTGTTAGGCCTTGAGCTGCAGCCTGCCATGTGACTGGTATGTACCTTGCAGGAATTGGTCAATATGCTATGCAAATATAGTGACTATAACCTACTATGCAAATTAAGTGTCTGTGGCCTAAGGAGAAGGAATTGCTGGGTTTATGGCTCTGGTGGGAGGGCCATGACTTGAAATTAATAAGGAGTTTTGTTTGTGTGTGTGTGAAGAAAACCATAAGGAAGAGAGAAGTAACAGAGAGAGAGAGAGAGAGAGAGAGAGAGAGCGCGCGAGAGAGAAAGGCAAAACATTTCCTAAAAGAACTGTACCAAAGGTTAAGGACTATAACACTGAGGAAACCCAGAGTCCCAAAAGGGACCCAGTGCCAGGGCTGACAGCGAGAGGCCCAGAAGGGGCCCTGTAGCAGAGTCAGTGATGACAGATGGCAGGGCCAAGAGAAGCCTATCATGAAAGAGCTAAGAGGAGCCTGTCCCGAGGGGGCCAAAGGGAGATCTGCACAGCCAAGAATAGCTGAGACAGCTGTCCTGCAAGTGAAGAAGGGAGAAAGGTGTTCTCTTCTTTGTGGGGAGCCTTTTAGACTTTGCCTGCATGCTTCCTGATCCTAATCTTGAGTTGTAGCCTGTTGATCCTGATTCCAAGTCGTACCATTACTTACTTAATAAACCACTCAAAAAAGGTATGGTCTGTCAGTTCTGTATGGTCACTGTAAGGGATGATTAAATTCAGAAGAGAAGTAGAGGATGCCATGTAAGGGATGGCTGGTGTCAAAATTGGTATAAACGGTTAGCAGTATGTCTGATCTCTACTTCACAGGGATTAGCCTCAGGCTGATCTTGATTCACATTACCACCCCCCATCCCTCCAAGTTAATACAGTTTTAAGATACTACTATTACTTAGATTTTACACTAACTTTATAAATCTGTATATTAACTTAGATAGCTTAAATCAGACTTCCCAGAGATTATCAACTCTGGAAGAACAATGGAGTTTCTCGATCTACAGTTAAGGACAAAATATTGAAGATATCCACACTAGCTACCATAAGATGCTATCTAAAACAGCTCAACTATCTTCTTTCTTTTTTAATAGAGTGGGTGAGAACATATGAATATAAAATAGAAGAAGAACTGTGCTTAAGTGTGACTCTAGTGTTTAAAAGTTTTTTTTTTAATCACCTAACTATTAAATGTAAGCCAATCAACTCCAGCTAGAGCTCATGAAATGAGCAATCTGAAATCTCACCTAACACTGAAAGAACTATGTTGTACTTGTTGAGGTAAGTATGCCTATTTAAGATTTTTTTAAGGTAATTTTGTTTATACATATATTTACATTATGTACTGATTTTACAACCTAACTCACTATATACTTTATTATGTATAAACCATAACTCAAAAATAAAAAACAATCCTTATCTCAACTGAAATTCTATTACTCAATTCAGTGCAAAGGATTTTGGGTTAGAATAGCAATCAAAACCGTAAGAACAGAAACTGATTAACGAATACCTCACACTGATTCCTATTTCTTTTTGTAAACAGCATGCTTTATTCTACCTTCCTCTAAGGTAACTATTTTTACAATGATATTAAAGGGTCAGAATAGTACAATATTTAAAAATCACATTTTAAAGCTACTGTACTTAATGGTACCTTCTGAAGTATGTATCAACACACAATACAGTTTATTAGCCAAAAAAAAAAAAAGCTAATGCTTAGAACCAAAATAAATGAATAAATGTGGTCATGATATAGTTTTTCTTTATACTTGTTACTTAAGTAAAAGAAACTATACCTAACAGCTAATAGAAAGTGCATAAAATTGAAATCTTAAGGTGATATACAGTTTTCCATTTAAGTAGAAATTTAAAAATTCAAGAATTTGGACTAAGTAGAGTAATAACTTCTTTAAAAGAAAGATCTCAATGTATATCTTCTAATATCAAAGGCATGTATGCTATCACAATTAAAAATTGAGATATTTAAAAGTAATACTTGATTTTGTATTTTCTAGATTTCATAAGTAAGTACCAATTGACACTTATATCACATTGCACAGTTAAAACTATAAACCATGTAAGTCATAAATTATAATTATAAACTGCATGTATTTTATAGGTTTAGATCCTGAAGCTCAGTTAGGTTATATACTTAAGGTTATAATCCTAAGGTTTCCTAATGATTTTTTTTACTAAGCCATGCTATTTTAAAATAATTGCTATAAAAGCAGCAGTTGGCTGCAGACAAGAGCAGAACACTACACCAGGAATCTAAAAACTTAGTGGAAAAGCCTTTGGTGAAAAAAACAGAAACTGAAGCCTATGGAGAAAGTAGTCTTACAGTTATTATTCTCAGAAGTATTTATAAAAGCACATATCTGCCTGAGTTAGAATTTTTACTAAGCAGCAATAGTCACATTCTCCCTCAGCCCAAGTTATTACTACCTTCATTTACTGCTTATCCTATGATAATAAAAGTAGGAAATTTAGTTAATTATTGACTATGCAATCAATGTAGCTGTTGGATCATACTTTTAGCAACTACAATGTGTGGTCCAAAAACTTCCAAAGAATCTCCCCAAAAAAGTTCTACTTACAAACTTCTGGAATATAATTTCTCAGAAATACAACATAAAGGCATGTTTTACTTACCGTTGGGGTAGGAGTCTATCATTAGCCAGGTAGCCTGGTTTATGAATCTCTTTATTATAATCTCCATACTTGGCCTGGACGGCATAGGAAGCCAAAAGAACTGCAGTTTCTGGTGGGCAGTATATTTCATCATTTAAGATAGCTTCTTTAACTTGCAAGAAGAAAAGTCTCTGGGTTATTTCTTGAATTAACTCCTCAGAAACATCTTCAGGAAAGAATTTCGCTCTAAACTTGAACTGTAAAGGATTCTCTTTTTTAACATCTTGCTGTGTCACCTGCAACAGCATTTTAGGGAATGAGCAACAAAAATTTTATAACTGCACCTATCTACCTCAAATTATTTTTGGAAGAAAGTGGGATTCTAAATCTATTAAGTATTATTCTAGTTGATAAATGCTAAATCAGTAAAAGCTATATATGGAAAATATGCTAAATTTCATGAATGTGACCTGTAACTCACAAATCCTATCTAATAATCAAACCAACAATTTATGTTCATATTGGTGGCAATATTTAACTCAAAGTCAAAGGATCATATGTAATACCTGCTTTAAAAAAAAAAAACTTAAGTGCTAAGTTTTTAAATACAGAAAATGAGTACTTTTTTCTCAGATGAAAGTTGGTAGTGCCTAACTGGATTAAACATATGCCATCCCGTAACGATTAACATAAAGAAAACTGTAAAAGAAGGGCTGGAATGTTTATCCAGCAAATACCTAATAAGTTCATATTACTTTCATTATTAACTTAATGTCATCAAATTTTACCTTTTTATTTAGTTTAAGCCAAGTAGAATAACCTTTGCTGTCCACATACTGCAGCCCAAAAAACCAGACCTCACGCAAACCAACTGTTTTAACCACCTTAAAAATAAATAAATAAATTTTAGTTCGCATTATAAGTAGATGACACCGTACTTCAAAAGAGCAAAATTACACAGTTATCATAGATACATTCTTTTGCATAGAAAAGACCTTTCCTAAATTTAACATATTAAACAAAGGAACATTTCTAAAAACGTGTAATTCTGTGTCTCTATATTCAATTTTGTAGCTCCACTTCAGCACTCCTGTTTGATCCATATTTTCACATCCCTTTTTTCCTTCTCTTCTCCCATAATGACTTCAACAAATAGCAAGAAAAGTCCTGTCATAATTTCACTTTCCTATTTCAACTTACCTCTACAACTACCTTTAGAGGTAGATAGGGCAAATAAAGAAAGGGCCTTTGAATACATTAAATGCCATACCCCAAGTTACTCAGCTGGCGATTTCATCCTCACTTTCTTTCACTCCCCATATATTCCATACTCTATTGCTACTGAGTAGAAACTCAATCTTGGAACAGTCCATAAATTTCAACTTTCTGCATCTCTGTTCATGCTAGTTCTTCTGTCTACAATGCTTTCATTTTACTTTTAGTATTTGTGGAATGATTTATTCTTCAAAGCCCAGCTCAACTAACATGCCTTCTGTGAATAGAGCCACTACTATCTTCTAGATAAAATCAATCACTTCTTCCCTGATGGTCCCATAATACTTTATGTGTATTTCTATCAGAACATGTATTGTATCATAGGAGCTCTGGTGGCATAGTGCCTAAGGCATTTGACTGCTAATCAGAAGGCTGGAGGTTCAAACCCACCAGCCATTCCTTGGAAGGAAGGTTGGGCAATCTACTTCCGTATTCATACTGTCTCAGAAACCCAAGAAGGAGTCGCTATGAGTCGGATTCAACTTGATAGCAGTGTGTTGCATTTGCATTGTATTCTATCATAGCTAGCTATATTGTTACTAGTATATCTATTTGCCCTTCCTGACTGTAAAGTTTAAGGACAGAGATTATTTTCTTATTCATCTTAATATTCCTGCCATCTCAAAGAATGGTTTTCCTGTAGTGGGTACTCAAAAGCTTTAGAGTATAAATGAGGTGGCAGTGCTATAACCCAAATCCAGGAATGCGTCCACAGTTAATAAAAGCATTTGTGAAAGAAATATATATGTATTTAAAATAGAATGAGAAATGATCCAGGAAAGATGAGAATTTATTATATTTTTAAAGCTTTATAAAAAGATTCAATATGTTGTATTCAAAGTTCTTATATGATAAACTATTTTTTTTTAAATCCAGGTTTCTGGGTCAAGATAGTATATCGAACTCTTCATTTTACTTTCTTTTCCTCAAAAATTTAACTAAAGGAGTTCCAGCAAGATGGCAGACTAGGCACAAGGACTACACAGACGCTCTTCAACAAAGAAAAGGAAACCAATGAACACAGACACAGAAGATAATCTTGGACCCCTGAACCTTGAAGGGAAGGATACAAAAGTGGACTAAACCCCAACTAGCAGAAGAATTTACGTGAAAATACCAAAAAAGGAGACACACGGAGCTACAGTCTGGCAGCAGACTTAGCGACCCCGATGGCACAGACGACATGGCTTGGAGATTCCCAAGTGGTGGTAGGACCTAAGAATTAACCCAAAAATCACCCTACTAGCCAGGAACTGCACGAAAGACTGTACACAGTGGCTGGGGAACAAACGGAGAAGGTGAAGAGAAAGGTGGGCTGAGTTGTGGACTTTTGCCGGTCCGGAGGGCACCGCCATTTTGTAGGTTTAAAAAGCAGCCTGACTATTTTGGATATTTAAAGAGACAGCGCTCTTGCAGATTCCTATGGTGGTAGGACTTAAGAATTAACCTAAAAATCACCCTGCTAGCCAGGGATTGCACGGAGGACTGTTCACTGTGGCTGGGGAACAAACGGAGAAGGTAAAGAGAAAGGTGGGCTGAGCTGTGTACTTTTGCCGGTCTGGAGGGCACCGCTAATTTGAAGGTTTAAAAACCGGCTCGACTATTTTGGATATTCAAAGAGACAGCGCTCTCGCAGATTTCTGGGGCTTAAGAACACATTCTGCTTTCCAGCAACCCAAGGACACTTGGGGCCTGCAAGACTGAAAAGGTACGACGTTCTTCTTGTTACTACACCCTACACCTGCTTGGTGAACGGAGGTGTGGCCATCCCCACTCCCACCTACCTTCTGGGCCTACAGGAACTCCATCACAGTCTGTGTGCTCAGACAGAGCCTGGGTGCCCTACCCAGTCCTCCACCAATTATTTCTTTTTCGC
>NW_006921623.1:14789280-14791085 GCF_000298275.1 Orycteropus afer afer | reverse complement strand
AATCATGGGAGAAGGAAGGGCTGCTTATGCACAGGGAGACAGCTCAGGGTGCAGGAGAGTATGGAGGGATGGTCACTGGGAACTATGGGGAGGAAGTGGGAGGGGAGCTGTTGCATTGTGGTAAACTGTAGTCAATGACATGAGACAAAGTATATGTGAACTGCTGAATGGAAAGTGAATTTGCTCTGTAAATCTTCACCCAAATTAAAAAAAAAAAAAAATTAACTGAAATGACACATACACACATACAAAAATTAAAAATAAGAAAGAATATCACACTACACTAGGACATATGAAAGGTTGTTGGTTCAAACCCACCAGTCGCTGTGTGGGAGGAAGATGAGGCAATCTATTACCATGAAGCCTTGGAAACTCAGTGGAAGACACTATGAGACAGAATTGACTCAATGGCAGTAAGCTTAAGTTTGAGGACATATGCAACATTACTACCGAAAGACCAAATACTGATACATCTCTGGAGGGATATGATATATATATAGAGAGAGATTCATACTGATAGAAAAGCTGATCAATGCCAAACAATCAAAAGTTCATGTGAACAAAAGATATTCCAAATAACTGAGTATTGATTGCCAATGGTTATCCCAACAGAGCCCAAAAAAACATTCAAGCACTGAAGGGCAGAAGTAGAATTTATACAAGTTAAGGGCAGCAGAGAGAAGTGTATTAGAGTAGCTGGCCTCAACTTTTGTCTTCAGGCTTTACATGACTCACAATGCTGGCTAAGTAAAAAGGGGATTTGAAATAGTGGGCACAAGGGTTAAATCCATTAAATAACTTTAGACTACTAAGCAAACACTAGGGGGAATAAGAGACCTCAAACATGAAATTCCCTAACAGGCCCTACTTCCCCAGTGGTACTTCCTCTGAAGTTTTTGAATGCCATCCTGAGTTGACATCAATTCATAGTGACCCAATAGGACAGAGTAGAAATGCCCCATAGGTTTCCAAGCTTATAATCTTTAAAGAAGGAGCTCTGGTGGTGCAGTGGTTAAAGCATTTAGCTGGAAAAGGTCAGCAGTTCAAACCTACCAGCAGCTCAGCAGGTAAAAGATAAGGCAATCTGCTATTATAAAGATTTACAGCTTTAGAACCCTATGGAGCAGTTCTACTCTTTCCTATCTGAGTCATTGTGAGTCATTGTGAGTCAGAATCAACTTGATGGCCGTGGGGGTAGGGCTAATTTTCACAGCAACAGATCACCAGGTCTTTTCTCCCGAATTGCTCCTTGTAAGTTCAAACTGTTGACTTAACCACTGAACCACTGGGGCTCCTTCTTCCTTTAGAAGTAGTCTCAGAAATTTTGGATCATATACCCTTTCTAAGTAAATAATTGGGCAGTCTACTCCTGTAGTGATACCTCGTCGGAAACCCAAGGTTGGGTCGCTATGAGTTGGGTCCGACTCGACAGTATATAACAACAACAAACAACAAGTAAATAATGCTGTGCATGTAACTACAATCACACTCCCAAAACCCACCGCAACTGAGTTGATTTCAACTCACAGCGAGCCCCATTGGGTTTCCAAGGTGGTAAATCTTCACAGAAGGAGAATGCCCCATCGTCCTTCCAAGGAGTGACTGGTAAGTTTGAACTGGTAACCTTCTGGCTAGCAGTCAAATGCCTTAGGCACTGCACCACCAGAGTTCCTTATGACTACAAAATATGTAAACTTATTTCTATGTTATTTACATATGTTGTTGTTGTTGTTATGTGCCATCGAGTCGGCCCCGACTCATAGCGACCCCTCCTTGGGTTTCCGAGGCAGTATCACTACGGAAGT